>NW_027141745.1:4792798-5126231 GCF_036365525.1 Heterodontus francisci | reverse complement strand
TCACACTCTCACCCTCTAATCAATCCAAACACACACACCTCTCACCCTCTAATCAATCCACACACACACTCTCACCCTCTAATCAATCCACACACACACACACTCACCCTCTAATCAATCCACACACACACACTCTCACCCTCTAATCAATCCACCACACACACTCTCACCCTCTAATCAATCCACACACACACACACTCACCCTCTAATCAATCCACACACACACACTCTCACCCTCTAATCAATCCACACAGACACACTCTCACCCTCTAATCAATCCACACACACACACTCTCACCCTCTAATCAATCCACACACACACTCTCACCCTCTAATCAATCCACACACACACACTCTCACCGTCTAAACAATCCACACACACACACTCACCCTCTAATCAATCCACACACACACACTCTCACCCTCTAATCAATCCACACACACACACTCTCACCCTCTAATCAATCCACACACACACACTCTCACCCTCTAATCAATCCACACACACACACTCACCCTCTAATCAATCCACACACACACACTCACCCTCTAATCAATCCACACACACACACTCTCACCCTCTAATCAATCCACACACACACTCTCACACCCTCTAATCAATCCACACACACACACTCTCACCCTCTAATCAATCCACACACACACACTCTCACCCTCTAATCAATCCACACACACACACTCTCACCCTCTAATCAATCCACACACACACACTCTCACCCTCTAATCAATCCACACAAACACACTATTACCCTCTAATCAATCCACACAAACACACTCTCACCCCCGAATCAATCCACACAAACACACACTCTCACCGTCTAATCAATCCATACACACACACTCTCACCCTCTAATCAATCCACACACACACACTCTCACCCCCTAATCAATCCACACACACACACTCTCACCCTCTAATCAATCCACACAAACACACACTCTCACCCTCTAATCAATCCACACACACACACTCTCACCCTCTAATCAATCCACACACACACACTCTCACCCCCGAATCAATCCACACGCACACACTCTCACACTCTAATCAATTCACACAAACATACACTCTCACCCTCTAATCAATCCACACACACACACTCTCACCCTCTAATCAATCCACACAAACACACACACTCACCCTCTAATCAATCCACACAAACACACACACTCTCCCTCTAATCAATCCACACAAACACACACTCTCACCCTCTAATCAATCCACACAAACACACACTCTCACCCTCTAATATATCCACGCACACACACACTCACCCTCTAATCAATCCACCCACACACACACTCACCCTCTAATCAATCCACACACACACACTCTCACCCTCTAATATATCCACACACACACACACTCACCCTCTAATCAATCCACACACACACTCTCACCATCTGATCAATCCACACACACACACACTCTCCCTCTAATCAATCCACACACACACACACTCTCCCTCTAATCAATCCACACACACACACACTCTCCCTCTAATCAATCCACACACACACACTCACCCTCTAATCAATCCACACACACACACTCTCACCCTCTAATCAATCCCACAACACACACACTCACCCTCTAATCAATCCACACACACACACTCTCACCCTCTAATCAATCCACACACACACACACTCACCCTCTAATCAATCCACACACACACACTCTCACCCTCTAATCAATCCACACACACACACACTCACCCTCTAATCAATCCACACACACACACTCTCACCCTCTAATCAATCCACACACACACACTCTCCCTCTAATCAATCCCCACACACACACTCTCACCCTCTAATCAATCCACACACACACACACTCTCACCCTCTAATCAATCCACACACACACTCTCCCTCTAATCAATCCACACACACACACACTCTCACCCCCTAATCAATCCACACACACACACTCTCACCCTCTAATCAATCCACACACACACATTCTCACCCTCTAATCAATCCACCACACACACACTCTCACCCTCTAATCAATCCATACACACACACTCTCACCCCCTAATCAATCCACACACACACTCTCACCCTCTAATCAATCCACACAAACACACACTCACCCTCTAATCGATCCACACACACACACTCTCACCCCCTAATCAATCCACACACACACACTCTCACCCTCTAATCAATCCACACACACACTCTCACCCTCTAATCAATCCACACACACACACTCTCTCCCTCTAATCAATCCACACACACACATTCTCACCCTCTAATCAATCCACACACACACACTCTCACCCCCTAATCAATCCACACACACACATTCTCACCCTCTAATCAATCCACACACACACACTCTCACCCCCTAATCAATCCACACACACACACTCTCACCCCCTAATCAATCCACACACACACACACTCTCACCCTCTAATCAATCCACACACACACATTCTCACCCTCTAATCAATCCACACACACACACTCTCACCCTCTAATCAATCCATACACACACACTCTCACCCCCTAATCAATCCACACACACACTCTCACCCTCTAATCAATCCACACAAACACACACTCACCCTCTAATCGATCCACACACTCACACTCTCACCCCCTAATCAATCCACACATACACACTCTCACCCTCTAATCAATCCACACACACACACTCTCACCCTCTAATCAATCCACACACACACTCTCACCCTCTAATCAATCCACACACACACACTCTCTCCCTCTAATCAATCCACACACACACATTCTCACCCTCTAATCAATCCACACACACACACACTCTCACCCCCTAATCAATCCACACACACACACTCTCACCCCCTAATCAATCCACACACACACACTCTCACCCTCTAATCAATCCACACAAACACACACTCTCACCCTCTAATCAATCCACACACACACACTCGCACCCTCTAATCAATCCACACACACACACTCTCACCCCCTAATCAATCCACACAAACACACACTCTCACCCTCTAATCAATCCACACACACACACTATCACCCTCTAATCAATCCACACACACACACTCTCACCCCCTAATCAATCCACACACACACACCTCTCACCCTCTAATCAATCCACACAAACACACACTCTCACCCTCTAATCAATCCATACACACACACTCGCACCCTCTAATCAATCCACACACACACTCTCACCCCCAAATCAATCCACACACACACACTCTCACCCTCTAATCAATCCAGACAAACACACATTCTCACCCTCTAATCAATCCACACACACACACACTCACCCTCTAATCAATCCACACACACACACTCGCACCCTCTAATCAATCCACACACACACACTCTCACCCCCTAATCAATCCACACAAACACACACTCTCACCCTCTAATCAATCCACACACACACTATCACCCTCTAATCAATCCACACACACACACTCTCACCCTCTAATCAATCCACACAAACACACACTCTCACCCTCTAATCAATCCACACACACACTCTCACCCCCTAATCAATCCACACACACACACTCTCACCCTCTAATCAATCCACACACACACACTCTCACCCTCTAATCAATCCACACACACACACTCTCACCCCCTAATCAATCCACTCACACACACTCTCACCCTCTAATCAATCCACACACACACACTCTCCCTCTAATCAATCCACACACACACACACTCTCACCCTCTAATCAATCCACACACACACACTCTCACCCTCTAATCAATCCACACACACACTCTCCCTCTAATCAATCCACACACACACACACTCTCACCCTCTAATCAATCCACACACACACAACTCTCCCTCTAATCAATCCACACACACACACACACTCTCACCCTCTAATCAATCCACACACACACACTCTCACCCTCTAATCAATCCACACACACACTCTCCCTCTAATCAATCCACACACACACACACTCTCACCCTCTAATCAATCCACACACACACTCTCACCCTCTAATCAATCCACACACACACACTCTCACCCTCTAATCAATCCACACACACAACTCTCACCCCCTAATCAATCCACTCACACACACTCTCACCCTCTAATCAATCCACACACACACACTCTCCCTCTAATCAATCCACACACACACACACTCTCACCCTCTAATCAATCCACACACACACACTCTCACCCTCTAATCAATCCACACACACACTCTCCCTCTAATCAATCCACACACACACACACACTCTCACCCTCTAATCAATCCACACACACACTCTCACCCCCTAATCAATCCACTCACACACACTCTCACCCTCTAATCAATCCACACACACACACTCTCACCCTCTAAATCAATCCACACACACACACTCTCCCTCTAATCAATCCACACACACACACACTCTCACCCCCTAATCAATCCACACACACACACTCTCACCCTCTAATCAATCCACACACACACACTCTCACCCTTTAATCAATCCACACACACACACTCTCACCCTCTAATCAATTCACACACACACATTCTCACCCTCTAATCAATCCACACACACACACTCTCACCCTCTAATCAATCCACACACACACACTCTCCCTCTAATCAATCCACACACACACACACTCTCACCCTCTAATCAATCCACACACACACACTCTCACCCTCTAATCAATCCACACACACACTCTCCCTCTAATCAATCCACACACACACACACTCTCACCCCCTAATCAATCCACACACACACACTCTCACCCTCTAATCAATCCACACACACACATTCTCACCCTCTAATCAATCCACACACACACACTCTCACCCTCTAATCAATCCATACACACACACTCTCACCCCCTAATCAATCCACACACACACTCTCACCCTCTAATCAATCCACACAAACACACACTCACCCTCTAATCGATCCACACACACACACTCTCACCCCCTAATCAATCCACACACACACACTCTCACCCTCTAATCAATCCACACACACACCTCTCACCCTCTAATCAATCCACACACACACACTCTCACCCTCTAATCAATCCACACACACACATTCTCACCCTCTAATCAATCCACACACACACACTCTCACCCCCTAATCAATCCACGCACACACACACTCTCACCCTCTAATCAATCCACACACACACACTCGCACCCTCTAATCAATCCACACATACACACTCTCACCCCCTAATCAATCCACACAAACACACACCTCTCACCCTCTAATCAATCCACACACACACACTCTCACCCCCTAATCAATCCACACACTCACACTCTCACCCTCTAATCAATCCACACAAACACACACTCTCACCCTCTAATCAATCCACAGACACACACTCGCACCCTCTAATCAATCCACACACACACACTCTCACCCCCTAATCAATCCACACAAACACACACTCTCACCCTCTAATCAATCCACACACACACACTATCACCCTCTAATCAATCCACACACACACACTCTCACCCCCTAATCAATCCACACACACACACTCTCACCCTCTAATCAATCCACACAAACACACACTCTCACCCTCTAATCAATCCATACACACACACTCGCACCCTCTAATCAATCCACACACACACTCTCACCCCCTAATCAATCCACACACACACACTCTCACCCTCTAATCAATCAAGACAAACACACATTCTCACCCTCTAATCAATCCACACACACACACACTCACCCTCTAATCAATCCACACACACACACTCGCACCCTCTAATCAATCCACACACACACACTCTCACCCCCTAATCAATCCACACAACACACACTCTCACCCTCTAATCAATCCACACACACACTATCACCCTCTAATCAATCCACACACACACACTCTCACCCCCTAATCAATCCACACACACACACTCTCACCCTCTAATCAATCCACACAAACACACACTCTCACCCTCTAATCAATCCACACACACACTCTCACCCCCTAATCAATCACACACACACACTCTCACCCTCTAATCAATCCACACACACACACTCTCACCCTCTAATCAATCCACACACACACTCTCACCCTCCTAATCAATCCACACACACACACACTCTCACCCTCTAATCAATCCACACACACACACTCTCCCTCTAATCAATCCACACACACACACACTCTCACCCTCTAATCAATCCACACACACACACTCTCACCCTCTAATCAATCCACACACACACTCTCCCTCTAATCAATCCACACACACACACTCTCACCCTCCTAATCAATCCACACACACACACTCTCACCCTTTAATCAATCCACACACACACACTCTCACCCTCTAATCAATCCACACACACACACTCTCACCCTCTAATCAATCCACACACACACACACTCTCACCCTCTAATCAATCCATACACACACACTCTCACCCCCTAATCAATCCACACACACACTCTCACCCTCTAATCAATCCACACACACACACTCTCACCCTCTAATCAATCCACACACACACACTCTCACCCTCTAATCAATCCACACACACACACACTCTCACCCTCTAATCAATCCACACAAACACACACTCACCCTCTAATCAATCCACACACACACACTCCACCCCTAATCAATCCACCACACACACACTCTCACCCTCTAATCAATCCACACACACACTCTCACCCTCTAATCAATCCACACACACACACTCTCACCCTCTAATCAATCCCACACACACATTCTCACCCTCTAATCAATCCACACACACACACTCTCACCCTCTAATCAATCCACACACACACACTCTCACCCTCTAATCAATCCACACACACACATCTCACCCCCTAATCAATCACACACACACACTCTCACCCTCTAATCAATCCACACAAACACACACTCACCCTCTAATCAATCCACACACACACACTCCCACCCCCTAATCAATCCACACACACACACTCTCACCCTCTAATCAATCCACACACACACTCTCACCCTCTAATCAATCCACACACACACACACTCTCACCCTCTAATCAATCCACACACACACACTCTCACCCTCTAATCAATCCACACACACACATTCTCACCCTCTAATCAATCCACACACACACACTCTCACCCTCTAATCAATCCACACACACACTCTCACCCTCTAATCAATCCACACACACACACTCTCACCCTCTAATCAATCCACACAAACACACACTCACCCTCTAATCAATCCACACAACACACACTCCCACCCCCTAATCAATCCACACACACACACACTCTCACCCTCTAATCAATCCACACACACACTCTCACCCTCTAATCAATCCACACACTCACACTCTCACCCCCTAATCAATCCACGCACACACACACACTCTCACCCTCTAATCAATCCACACACACACACTCGCACCCTCTAATCAATCCACACACACACACTCTCACCCTCTAATCAATCCACACACACACACTCTCACCCTCTAATCAATCCACACACACACACTCTCACCCCCTAATCAATCAACCACAAACACACACTCTCACCCTCTAATCAATCCACACACACACACGCTCACCACTCTAATCAATCCACACACACACACTCTCACCCTCTAATCAATCCCACAAACACACACTCTCACCCTCTAATCAATCCACACAAACACACACTCTCACCCTCTAATCAATCCATACACACACACTCGCACCCTCTAATCAATCCACACACACAACACTCTCACCCCCTAATCAATCCAGACAAACACACACTCTCACCCTCTAATCAATCCACACACACACACTCTCACCCTCTAATCAATCCACACAAACACACACTCTCACCCTCTAATCAATCCACACAAACACACACTCTCACCCTCTAATCAATCCACACACACACACTCTCACCCTCTAAACAATCCACACAAACACACACTCACCCTCTAATCAATCCACACACAGACACTCTCACCCTCTAATCAATCCACACACACACACTCGCACCCTCTAATCAATCCACACACACACACTCTCACCCCCTAATCAATCCACACAACACACACTCTCACCCTCTAATCAATCCACACACACACACTCTCACCCTCTAATCAATCCACACAAACACACACTCACCCTCTAATCAATCCACACACACACACTCTCACCCCCTAATCAATCCACACACACACACTCTCACCCTCTAATCAATCCACACAAACACACACTCACCCTCTAATCAATCCACACAAACACACTCTCACCCTCTAATCAATCCACACACAGACACTCTCACCCTCTAATCAATCCACACACACACACTCGCACCCTCTAATCAATCCACACACACACACTCGCACCCTCTAATCAATCCACACAAACACACACTCACCCTCTAATCAATCCACACACACACACTCTCACCCACTAATCAATCCACACACACACACTCTCACCCTCTAATCAATCCACACACACACACTCGCACCCTCTAATCAATCCACACAAACACACACTCACCCTCTAATCAATCCACACACAGACACTCTCACCCTCTAATCAATCCACACACACACACTCTCACCCTCTAATCAATCCACACAAACACACACTCACCCTCTAATCAATCCACACACAGACACTCTCACCCTCTAATCAATCCACACACACACACTCTCACCCTCTAATCAATCCACACAAACACACACTCACCCTCTAATCAATCCACACACAGACACTCTCACCCTCTAATCAATCCACACACACACACTCGCACCCTCTAATCAATCCACACACACGCACTCTCACCCCCTAATCAATCCACACACACACACTCTCACCCTCTAATCAATCCACACACACACACTCGCACCCTCTAATCAATCCACACACACACACACTCACCCTCTAATCAATCCACACACACACACTCTCACCCCCTAATCAATCCACACACACACACTCGCACCCTCTAATCAATCCACACACACACTCTCACCCCCTAATCAATCCACACACACACACTCTCACCCTCTAATCAATCCACACAAACACACACTCTCACCCTCTAATCAATCCATACACACACACTCTCACCCCCTAATCAATCCACACACACACACTCTCACCCTCTAATCAATCCACACACACACACTCTCACCCCCTAATCAATCCACACACACACACTCTCACCCTCTAATCAATCCACACACACACACTCTCACCCCCTAAATCAATCCACACACACACACTCTCACCCTCTAATCAATCCACACACACACACTCTCACCCTCTACTCAATCCACACACACACACTCACCCTCTAATCAATCCACACACACACACTCTCACCCTCTAATCAATCCACACACACACACTCACCCTCTAATCAATACACACACACACACTCTCACCCTCTAATCAATCCACACACACACACTCTCACCCTCTAATCAATACACACACACACACACTCTCACCCCCTAATCAATCCACACACACACACTCTCACCCTCTAATCAATCCACACACACACACTCTCACCCCCTAATCAATCCACACACACACTCTCTCACCCTCTAATCAATCCACACACACACACTCTCACCCCCTAATCAATCCACACACACACACTCACCCTCTAATCAATACACACACATACACTCTCACCCTCTAATCAATCCACACACACACACTCTCACCCTCTAATCAATACACACACACACACTCTCACCCTCTAATCAATACACACACACACACACTCACCCTCTAATCAATACACACACACACACTCTCACCCTCTAATCAATCCACACACACACACTCTCACCCTCTAATCAATACACACACACACACTCTCACCTCCTAATCAATCCACACACACACACTCTCACCCTCTAATCAATCCACACACACACACTCTCACCTCCTAATCAATCCACACACACACACTCTCACCCTCTAATCAATACACACACACACACTCTCACCTCCTAATCAATCCACACACACACACTCTCACCCTCTAATCAATCCACACACACACAACTCTCACCCCCTAATCAATCCACACACACACACTCTCACCCTCTAATCAATCCACACACACACTCTCACCCTCTAATCAATCCACACACACACACTCTCACCCTCTAATCAATCCACACACACACACTCTCACCCCCTAATCAAGCCACACACACACACTCTCACCCCCTAATCAATCCACACACACACACTCTCACCCTCTAATCAATCCACACACACACACTCTCACCCCCTAATCAAGCCACACACACACACTCTCACCCCCTAATCAATCCACACACACACACTCTCACCCTCTAATCAATCCACACACACACACTCTCACCCCCTAATCAATCCACACACACACACTCTCACCCCCTAATCAATCCACACACACACACTCTCACCCTCTAATCATTCCACACACACACACTCTCACCCTCTAATCAACCCACACACACACACTCTCACCCTCTAATCAATCCACACACACACACTCTCACCCCCTAATCAAGCCACACACACACACTCTCACCCCCTAATCAATCCACACACACACACTCTCACCCTCTAATCAATCCACACACACACACTCTCACCTCCTAATCAATCCACACACACACACTCTCACCCTCTAATCATTCCACACACACACACTCGCATCCTCTAATCAATCCACACACACACTCTCACCCCCTAATCAATCCACACACACACACTCTCACCCCCTAATCAATCCACACACACACACTCTCACCCTCTAATCAATCCACACACACACACTCTCACCCCCTAATCAATCCACACACACACACTCTCACCCCCTAATCAATCCACACACACACACTCTCACCCTCTAATCAATCCACACACACACACTCTCACCCTCTAATCAATCCACACACACACACTCTCACCCTCTAATCAATCCACACACACACACTCTCACCCCCTAATCAATCCACACACACACACTCTCACCATCTAATCAATCCACACACACACACTCTCACCCCCTAATCAATCCACACACACACACTCTCACCCTCTAATCAATCCACACACACACACTCTCACCCCCTAATCAATCCACACACACACACTCTCACCATCTAATCAATCCACACACACACACTCTCACCCCCTAATCAATCCACACACACACACTCTCACCCCCTAATCAATCCACACACACACACTCTCACCCTCTAATCAATACACACACACACACTCTCACCCTCTAATCAATCCACACACACACACTCTCACCCTCTAATCAATCCACACACACACACTCTCACCCTCTAATCAATCCACACACACACACTCTCACCCCCTAATCAATCCACACACAAACACTCTCACCCCCTAATCAATCCACACACACACACTCTCACCCTCTAATCAATCCACACACACACACTCTCACCCTCTAATCAATCCACACACACACTCTCACCCTCTAATCAATCCACACACACACACTCTCACCCTCTAATCAATCCACACACACACACTCTCACCCTCTAATCAATCCACACGCACACTCTCACCCTCTAATCAATCCACACACACACACTCTCACCCTCTAATCAATCCACACACACACACTCTCACCCTCTAATCAATCCACACACACACACATTCACCCACTAATCAATCCACACACACACACTCTCACCCCCTAATCAATCCACACACACACACTCTCACCCCCTAATCAATCCACACACACACACTCGCACCCTCTAATCAATCCGCACACACACACTCGCACCCTCTAATCAATCCACACACACACACTCTCACCCTCTAATCAATCCACACAAACACACACTCTCACCCTCTAATCAATCCACACACACACATTCTCACCCCCTAATCAATCCACACACACTCTCTCACCCTCTAATCAATCCGCACACACACACACTCTCACCCTCTAATCAATCCACACACACACTCTCTCACCCTCTAATCAATCCACACACGCACACTCTCACCCTCTAATCAATCCACACACACACACTCTCACCCTCTAATCAATCCATACACACACACTCTCACCCCCTAATCAATCCACACAAACACACACTCTCACCCTCTAATCAATCCACACACACACTCTCTCACCCTCTAATCAATCCACACACGCACACTCTCACCCTCTAATCAATCCACACACGCACACTCTCACCCTCTAATCAATCCACACACGCACACTCTCACCCTCTAATCAATCCACACACACACACTCTCACCCTCTAATCAATCCACACACACACACTCTCACCCTCTAATCAATCCACACAAACACACACTCTCACCCTCTAATCAATCCATACACACACACTCTCACCCCCTAATCAATCCACACAAACACACACTCTCACCCTCTAATCAATCCATACACACACACTCTCACCCCCTAATCAATCCACACAAACACACACTCTCACCCTCTAATCAATCCATACACACACACTCTCACCCCCTAATCAATCCACACAGACAAACTCTCACCCCCTAATCAATCCACACAGACACACTCTCACCCTCTAATCAATCCACACACACACACTCTCACCCTCTAATCAATCCACAAACACACACTCTCACCCCCTAATCAATCCACACAAACACACACTCTCATCCTCTAATCAATCCACACACACACTCTCTCACCCTCTAATCAATCCACACACGCACACTCTCACCCTCTAATCAATCCACACACACACACTCTCACCCTCTAATCAATCCATACACACACACTCTCACCCCCTAATCAATCCACACACACACTCTCTCACCCTCTAATCAATCCACACACGCACACTCTCACCCTCTAATCAATCCACACACGCACACTCTCACCCTCTAATCAATCCACACACACACTCTCTCACCCTCTAATCAATCCACACACACACTCTCTCACCCTCTAATCAATCCACACACGCACACTCTCACCCTCTAATCAATCCACACACACACTCTCTCACCCTCTAATCAATCCATACACACACACTCTCACCCTCTAATCAATCCACACACACACTCTCTCACCCTCTAATCAATCCACACACGCACACTCTCACCCTCTAATCAATCCACACACGCACACTCTCACCCTCTAATCAATCCACACACACACTCTCTCACCCTCTAATCAATCCACACACACACACTCTCACCCTCTAATCAATCCATACACACACACTCTCACCCTCTAATCAATCCACACACACACTCTCTCACCCTCTAATCAATCCACACACGCACACTCTCACCCTCTAATCAATCCACACACGCACACTCTCACCCTCTAATCAATCCACACACACACTCTCTCACCATCTAATCAATCCACACACACACACTCGCACCCTCTAATCAATCCACACACACACTCTCTCACCCTCTAATCAATCCATACACACACACTCTCACCCCCTAATCAATCCACACAAACACACACTCTCACCCTCTAATCAATCCATACACACACTCTCTCACCCTCTAATCAATCCACACACACTCTCTCACCCTCTAATCAATCCACACACACACACTCGCACCCTCTAATCAATCCACACACACACTCTCTCACCCCCTAATCAATCCACACAAACACACACTCTCACCCTCTAATCAATCCACAAACACACACTCTCACCCTCTAATCAATCCACACACACACACTCGCACCCTCTAATCAATCCACACACACACTCTCTCACCCTCTAATCAATCCATACACACACACTCTCACCCCCTAATCAATCCACACAAACACACACTCTCACCCTCTAATCAATCCACACACACACACTCGCACCCTCTAATCAATCCACACACACACACTCTCACCCCCGAATCAATCCTCACAAACACACACTCTCACCGTCTAATCAATCCATACACACACACTCTCACCCTCTAATCAATCCACACACACACACTCTCACCCTCTAATCAATCCACACACACACACTCTCACCCCCTAATCAATCCACACACACACACTCTCACCCTCTAATCAATCCACACACACACACTCTCACCCTCTAATCAATCCACACACACACACTCTCACCCTCTAATCAATCCACACACACACACTCTCACCCCCGAATCAATCCACACGCACACACTCTCACCCTCTAATCAATTCACACAAACACACACTCTCACCCTCTAATCAATCCACACACACACACTCTCACCCTCTAATCAATCCACACAAACACACACACTCACCCTCTAATCAATCCACACAAACACACACACTCTCCCTCTAATCAATCCACACAAACACACACTCTCACCCTCTAATCAATCCACACAAACACACACTCTCACCCTCTAATATATCCACGCACACACACACTCACCCTCTAATCAATCCACCCACACACACACTCACCCTCTAATCAATCCACACACACACACTCTCACCCTCTAATATATCCACACACACACACACTCACCCTCTAATCAATCCACACACACACTCTAACCCTCTGATCAATCCACACACACACACACTCTCCCTCTAATCAATCCACACACACACACACTCTACCTCTAATCAATCCACACACACACACACTCTCCCTCTAATCAATCCACACACACACACTCACCCTCTAATCAATCAACACACACACACTCTCACCCTCTAATCAATCCACACACACACACACTCACCCTCTAATCAATCCAAACACACACACTCTCACCCTCTAATCAATCCACACACACACACACTCACCCTCTAATCAATCCACACACACACACTCTCCCTCTAATCAATCCACACACACACACACTCTCACCCTCTAATCAATCCAAACACACACACTCTCACCCTCTAATCAATCCACACACACACACACTCACCCTCTAATCAATCAACACACACACACTCTCACCCTCTAATCAATCCACACACACACACACTCACCCTCTAATCAATCCACACACACACACACTCACCCTCTAATCAATCCACACACACACACTCTCACCCTCTAATCAATCCACACACACACACTCTCCCTCTAATCAATCCACACACACACACACTCTCACCCTCTAATCAATCCAAACACACACACTCTCACCCTCTAATCAATCCACACACACACACTCTCCCTCTAATCAATCCACACACACACACTCTCACCCCATAATCAATCCACACACACACACTCTCACCCTTTAATCAATCCACACACACACACTCTCACCCTCTAATCAATCCACACACACACACTCTCACCCCCAAATCAATCCACACACACACACACTCACCCTTTAATCAATCCACACACACACACTCTCACCCCCTAATCAATCCACACACACACACTCTCACCCTTTAATCAATCCACACACACACACTCTCACCCTCTAATCAATCCACACACACACACTCTCACCCCCAAATCAATCCACACACACACACACTCACCCTTTAATCAATCCACACACACACACTCTCACCCTTTAATCAATCCACACACACACACTCTCACCCTCTAATCAATCCACACACACACTCTCACCCTCTAATCAATCCACACACACACACTCTCACCCTCTAATCAATCCACACACACACACTCTCACCCTCTAATCAATCCACACACACACTCTCACCCTCTAATCAATCCACACACACACACTCTCACCCTCTAATCAATCCACACACACACACTCTCACCCTCTAATCAATCCACACACACACACTCTCACCCTCTAATCAATCCACACACACACACTCTCACCCCCTAATCGATCCACACACACACACTCTCACTCTCCAATCGATCCGCACACACACACTCTCACCCTCTAATCAATCCACACATACACACTCTCACCCCCTAATCAATCCACACACACACACTCTCACCCTCTAATCAATTCACACACACACACTCTCACCCCCTAATCAATCCACACACACACACTCTCACCCCCTAATCAATCCACACACACACACTCTCACCCCCTAATCAATCCACACACACACACTCTCACCCTCTAATCAATTCACACACACACACTCTCACCCCCTAATCAATCCACACACACACACTCTCACCCCCTAATCAATCCACACACACACACACTCTCACCCCCTAATCAATCCACACACACACACTCTCACCCCCTAATCAATCCACACACACACACACTCACCCTCTAATCAATCCACACACACACACTCTCACCCCCTAATCAATCCACACACACACACACTCACCCTCTAATCAATCCACACACACACACTCTCACCCCCTAATCAATCCACACACACACACTCTCACCCTCTAATCAATCCACACACACACACTCTCACCCTCTAATCAATCCACACACACACACTCTCACCCCCTAATCAATCCACACACACACACTCTCACCCTCTAATCAATCCACACACACACACTCACCCTCTAATCAATCCACACACACACACTCTCACCCCCTAATCAATCCACACACACAGACTCTCACCCCCTAATCAATCCACACACACACACTCTCACCCTCTAATCAATCCACACAAACACACACTCACCCTCTAATCAATCCACACACACACACTCTCACCCTCTAATCAATCCACACACACACACTCTCACCCCCTAATCAATCCACACACACACACTCTCACCCCCTAATCAATCCACACACACACACACTCACCCTCTAATCAATCCACACACACACACTCTCACCCTCTAATCAATCCACACACACACAATCTCACCCCCTAATCAATCCACACACACACACTCTCACCCTCTAATCAATCCAGATTAACACACACTCACCCTCTAATCAATCCACACACACACACTCTCACCCTCTAATCAATCCACACACACACACTCTCACCCCCTAATCAATCCACACACACACTCTCACCCTCTAATCAATCCACACACACACACTCTCACCCTCTAATCAATCCACACAAACACACACTCACCCTCTAATCAATCCACACACACACAATCTCACCCTCTAATCAATCCACACACACACACTCTCACCCCCTAATCAATCCACACACACACACACTCTCACCCTCTAATCAATCCACACAAACACACACTCACCCTCTAATCAATCCACACACACACACTCTCACCCCCTAATCAATCCACACACACACACACTCACCCTCTAATCAATCCACACACACACTCTCACCCTCTAATCAATCCACACACACACACTCTCACCCTCTAATCAATCCACACAAACACACACTCACCCTCTAATCAATCCACACACACACACACTCACCCCCTATTCAATCCACACACACACACACTCTCACCCTCGAATCAATCCACACACACACTCTCACCCTCTAATCAAACCACACACACACACTCTCACCCTCTAATCAATCCACACACACACACTCTCACCCTCTAATCAATCCACACAAACACACACTCACCCTCTAATCAATCCACACACACACTCTCACCTCCTAATCAATCCACACACACACACTCTCACCCTCTAATCAATATACACAAACACACACTCACCCTCTAATCAATCCACACACACACACGCTCACCCCTAATCAATCCACACACACACACTCTCACCCTCTAATCAATCCACACACACAGACTCTCACCCCCTAATCAATCCACACACACACACTCTCACCCTCTAATCAATCCACACAAACACACACTCACCCTCTAATCAATCCACACACACACACTCTCACCCCCTAATCAATCCACACACACACACTCTCACCCTCTAATCAATCCACACACACACACTCTCACCCTCTAATCAATCCACACACACACACTCTCACCCTCTAATCAATCCACACACACACACACTCACCCTCTAATCAATCCACACACACACACTCTCACCCCCTAATCAATCCACACACACACACTCTCACCCTCTAATCAATCCACACACACACACTCTCACCCCCTAATCAATCCACACACACACACTCTCACCCTCTAATCAATCCACACACACACACTCTCACCCTCTAATCAATCCACACACACACACTCTCACCCCCTAATCAATCCACACACACACACTCTCACCCTCTAATCAATCCACACACACACACTCTCACCCTCTAATCAATCCACACACACACACTCTCACCCTCTAATCAATCCACACACACACACTCTCACCCTCTAATCAATCCACACACACACACTCTCACCCCCTAATCAATCCACACACACACACTCTCACCCTCTAATCAATCCACACACACACACTCTCACCCCCTAATCAATCCACACACACTCTCTCACCATCTAATCAATCCACACACACACACTCTCACCCCCTAATCAATCCACACACACTCTCTCACCATCTAATCAATCCACACACACACACTCTCACCCTCTAATCAATCCACACACACTCTCTCACCATCTAATCAATCCACACACACACACTCTCACCCCCTAATCATTCCACACACACACACTCTCACCCTCTAATCAATCCACACACACTCTCTCACCATCTAATCAATCCACACACACACACTCTCACCCCCTAATCAATCCACACACACACACTCTCACCCTCTAATCAATACACACACACACACTCTCACCCTCTAATCAATCCACACACACACTCTCACCCCCTAATCAATCCACACACACACACTCTCACCCTCTAATCAATCCACACACACTCTCTCACCCTCTAATCAATCCACACACACTCTCTCACCCTCTAATCAATCCACACACACACACTCTCACCCTCTAATCAATCCACACACACTCTCTCACCCTCTAATCAATCCACACACACACACTCTCACCCCCTAATCAATCCACACACACACACTCTCACCCTCTAATTAATCCACACACACACACTCTCACCCTCTAATCAATCCACACACACACACTCTCACCCCCTAATCAATCCACACACACTCTCTCACCATCTAATCAATCCACACACACACACTCTCACCCCCTAATCAATCCACACACACACTCTCACCCTCTAATCAATCCACACACACTCTCTCACCATCTAATCAATCCACACACACACACTCTCACCCTCTAATCAATCCACACACACACACTCTCACCCTGTAATCAATCCACACACACACTCTCACCCTCTAATCAATCCACACACACACACACTCTCACCCCCTAATCAATCCACACACACAAACTCTCACCCTCTAATCAATCCACACACACACACTCTCACCCTCTAATCAATCCACACACACACACTCTCACCCTCTAATCAATCCACACACACACACTCTCACCCTCTAATCAATCCACACACAAACACTCTCACCCACTAATCAATCCACACACACTCTCTCACCATCTAATCAATCCACACACACACTCTCACACCCTCTAATCAATCCACACACAAACACACTCTCACCCTCTAATCAATCCACACACACACACTCTCCCTCTAATAAATCCACACACACACACTCTCACCCTCTAATCAATCCACACACACACACTCTCACCCTCTAATCAATCCACACACACACACTCTCGCCCTCTAATCAATCCACACAAACACACTCTCACCCTCTAATCAATCCACACACACACACTCTCACCCCCGAATCAATCCACACGCACACACTCTCACCCTCTAATCAATCCACACAAACACACACTCTCACCCTCTAATCAATCCATACACACACACTCTCACCCTCTAATCAATCCACACACACACACTCTCACCCCCTAAGCAATCCACACACACACACTCTCACCCTCTAATCAATCCACACACACACTCTCACCCTCTAATCAATCCACACACACACACTCTCACCCTCTAATCAATCCACACACACACACTCTCACCCCCGAATCAATCCACACGCACACACTCTCACCCTCTAATCAATCCACACAAACACACACTCTCACCCTCTAATCAATCCACACACACACACTCTCACCCTCTAATCAATCCACACAAACACACACACTCACCCTCTAATCAATCCACACAAACACACACACTCACCCTCTAATCAATCCACACAAACACACACTCTCACCCTCTAATCAATCCACACAAACACACACTCTCACCCTCTAATATATCCACACACACACACACTCACCCTCTAATCAATCCACACAAACACACACTCTCACCCTCTAATCAATCCACACAAACACACACTCTCACCCTCTAATATATCCACACACACACACACTCACCGTCTAATCAATCCACACACACACACACTCACCCTCTAATCAATCCACACACACACACACTCACCCTCGAATCAATCCACACACACACTCTCACTCTCTGATCAATCCACACACACACAAACTCTCCCTCTAATCAATCCACACACACACACACTCTCCCTCTAATCAATCCTCACACACACACACTCTCCCTCTAATCAATCCACACATGCACACTCACCCTCTAATCAATCCACACACACACACTCTCACCATCTAATCAATCCACACACACACACACTCACCCTCTAATCAATCCACACACACTCTCACCCTCTAATCAATCCACAGACACACTCTCACCCCCAAAATATCCACACACACACTCTCTCACCTCCTAATAAATCCACACACACACACACTCACCCTCTAATCAATCCACACACACACTCTCTCACCTCCTAATCAATACACACACAAACACTCTCACCCTCCAATCAATCCACACACACACACACTCACCCTCTAATCAATCCACACACACACACTCTCACCCTCTAATCAATCCGCACAAACACACACACAGCCTCTAATCAATCCACACACACACTCTCCCTCTAATCAATCCACACACACACACTCTCACCCCCTAATCAATCCACACACACACACTCTCACCCTCTAATCAATCCGCACAAACACACACTCACCCTCTAATCAATCCACACACACACCCACCCTCTAATCAATCCACACACACACACTCTCACCCTCTAATAAATCCACACACACACTCTCACCCTCTAATCAATCTACACACACTCTCTCTCACCCCCTAATCAATCCACACACACACTCTCACCCTCTAATCAATCCACACACACACCCACCTTCTAATCAATCCACACACAAACTGTCACCCCCTAATCAATCCACACACACAATCTCACCCCCTAATCAATCCACACAAACACACACTCACCCTCTAATCAATCCACACAAACACACACCCACCCTCTAATCAATCCACACACACACCCACCCTCTAATCAATCCACACACACACTCTCACCCCCTAATCAATCCACACAAACACACACTCACCCTCTAATCAATCCACACACACACACTCTCACCCTCTAATCAATCCACACACACAGCCACCCTCTAATCAATCCACACACACACTCTCACCCTCTAATCAATCCACACACACACACTCACCCTCTAATCAATCCACACACACACACTCTCACCCTCTAATCAATCCACAAACACACTCTCTCATGCCCTAATCAATCCACACACACACACTCTCACCCTCTAATCAATCCACACAAACACACACTCACCCTCTAATCAATCCACACACACACACATTCACCCTCTAATCAATCCACAAAAACACTCTCTCACCCCCTAATCAATCCACACACACACACTCTCACCCTCTAATCAATCCACACACACACACTCTTACCCTCTAATCAATCCACACAAACACACTCTCACCCTCTAATCAATCCACACACACACACTCTCACCCTCTAATCAATCCACACACACACATTCTCACCCTCTAATCAATCCACACAAACACACTCTCACCCTCTAATCAATCCACACACACACACTCTCACCCTCTAATCAATCCACACACACACACTCTCACCCTCTAATCAATCCACACACACACACTCTCACCCTCTAATCAATCCACACACACACACACTCTCACCCTCTAATCAATCCACACACACACACTCTCACCCTCTAATCAATCCACACACACACACACTCTCACCCTCTAATCAATCCACACACACACACTCTCACCCTCTAATCAATCCACACACACACATTCTCACCCTCTAATCAATCCACACAAACACACTCTCACCCTCTAATCAATCCACACACACACAATCTCACCCTCTAATCAATCCACACACACACACTCTCACCCTCTAATCAATCCACACACACACACACTCTCACCCTCTAATCAATCCACACACACACACTCTCACCCTCTAATCAATCCACACACACACACACTCTCACCCTCTAATCAATCCACACACACACACTCTCACCCTCTAATCAATCCACACACAAACACACTCTCACCCTCTAATCAATCCACACACACACACTCTCACCCTCTAATCAATCCACACACACACACTCTCACCCTCTAATCAATCCACACACACACACTCTCACCCTCTAATCAATCCACACACACACACACTCTCACCCTCTAATCAATCCACACACACACATTCTCACCCTCTAATCAATCCACACAAACACACTCTCACCCTCTAATCAATCCACACACACACACTCTCACCCTCTAATCAATCCACACACACACACTCTCACCCTCTAATCAATCCACACACACACACACTCTCACCCTCTAATCAATCCACACACACACACTCTCACCCTCTAATCAATCCACACACACACACACTCTCACCCTCTAATCAATCCACACACACACACTCTCACCCTCTAATCAATCCACACGCACACACTCTCACCCTCTAATCAATCCACACACACACACACTCTTACCCTCTAATCAATCCACACACACACACTCTCACCCTCTAATCAATCCACACACACACATTCTCACCCTCTAATCAATCCACACAAACACACTCTCAACCTCTAATCAATCCACACACACACTCTCACCCTCTAATCAATCCACACACACACACTCTCACACTCTAATCAATCCACACACACACACTCTCACCCCCTAATCAATCCACACACACACACTCTCACCCCCTAATCAATCCACACACACACACTGTCACCTTCTAATCAATCCACACAAACACACTCTCACCCTCTAATCAATCCACAGACACACACACTCACCCTCTAATCAATCCACACACACACCCACCCTCTAATCAATCCACACACACACATTCTCACCCTCTAATCAATCCACACACACACACTCTCACCCCCTAATCAATCCACACACACACACTCTCACCCTCTAATCAATCCACACACACACACTCTCACCCCCGAATCAATCCACACACACACACTCGCACCCTCTAATCAATCCACACACACACACTCTCACCCTCTAATCAATCCACACACACACACTCTCACCCTCTAATCAATCCACACACAAACACACTCACCCTCTAATCAATCCACACAAACACACTCTCTCACCCTCTAATCAATCCACACACACACACACTCACCCTCTAATCAATCCACACACACACTCTCACCCTCTAATCAATCCACATTCACACACTCACCCTCTAATCAATCCACACACACACACTCGCACCCTCTAATCAATCCACACACACACACTCTCACCCTCTAATCAATCCACACACACACACTCTCACCCTCTAATCAATCCACACACACACACTCTCACCCTCTAATCAATCCACACACACACTCTCACCCTCTAATCAATCCACATTCACACACTCACCCTCTAATCAATCCACACACACACACTCGCACCCTCTAATCAATCCACACACACACACTCTCACCCTCAAATCAATCCACACACACTCACTCGCACCCACTAATCAATCCATACACACACACTCTCACCCCCTAATCAATCCACACACACACTCTCACCCTCTAATCAATCCACACACACACACTCTCACCCTCTAATCAATCCACACACACTCACTCGCACCCACTAATCAATCCATACACACACACTCTCACCCCCTAATCAATCCACACACACACTCTCACCATCTAATCAATCCACACAAACACACACTCTCACCCTCTAATCAATTCACACACACACACTCACCCTCTAATCAATCCACACACACACACTCGCAGCCTCTAATCAATCCACACACACACACACTCTCACCCTCTAATCTTTCCACACAAACACACACTCTCACCCTCTAATCAATTCACACACACACACACTCACCCTCTAATCAATCCACACACACACACTCTCACCCCCTAATCAATCCACACACACACACTCTCACCCCCTAATCAATCCACACACACACTCGCACCCTCTAATCAATCCATACACACACACTCTCACCCCCTAATCAATCCACACAAACACACACTCTCACCCCCGAATCAATCCACACGCACACACTCTCACCCTCTAATCAATCCACACACACACACTCTCACCCTCTAATCAATCCACACAAACACACTCTCACCATCTAATCAATCCACACACACACACTCTCACCCTCTAATCAATCCACACACACACTCTCACCCCCGAATCAATCCACACGCACACACTCTCACCCTCTAATCAATCCACACGCACACTCTCTCACCCTCTAATCAATCCACACACACACACTCTCACCCTCTAATCAATCCACACACACACACTCTCACCCTCTAATCAATCCACACACACACTCTCACCCCCGAATCAATCCACACGCACACACTCTCACCCTCTAATCAATCCACACGCACACACTCTCACCCTCTAATCAATCCACACACACACACTCTCACCCTCTAATCAATCCACAAACACACACACTCTCACCCTCGAATCAATCCACACAAACACACACTCTCACCCTCTAATCAATCCACACACACACACTCTCACCCTCCAATCAATCCACACACACACACTCTCACCCCCGAATCAATCCACACGCACACTCTCTCACCCCCGAATCAATCCACACACACACACTCTCACCCTCGAATCAATCCACACACACACGCTCTCACCCCCGAATCATTCCACACACACACGCTCTCACCCCGTAATCACTCAACACACACACACTCTCACCCTCTAATCAATCCACACACACACACTCTCACCCTCTAATCAATCCACACACACACACTCTCACACTCTAATCAATCCACACACACTCACTCTCACCCTCTAATCAATCCACACACACACACTCTCACCCTCTAATCAATCCACACACACACACTCTCACCCTCTAATCAATCCACACACACACACTCTCACACTCTAATCAATCCACACACACACTCTCACCCTCTAATCAATCCACACACACACACTCTCACCCTCTAATCAATCCACACACACACACTATCACCCTCTAATCAATCCACACACACACACTCTCACACTCTAATCAATCCACACACACGCACTCTCACCCTCTAATCAATCCACACACACACACTATCACCCTCTAATCAATCCACACACACACACTCTCACACTCTAATCAATCCACACACACGCACTCTCACCCTCTAATCAATCCACACACACACACTATCACCCTCTAATCAATCCACACACACACACTCTCACACTCTAATCAATCCACACACACGCACTCTCACCCTCTAATCAATCCACACACACACACTATCACCCTCTAATCAATCCACACACACACACTCTCACACTCTAATCAATCCACACACACACACTCTCACCCTCTAATCAATCCACACACACACTCTCACACTCTAATCAATCCACACACACACACTCTCACCCTCTAATCAATCCACACACACACACTCTCACCCTCTAATCATACCACACACACACACTCTCACCCTCTAATCATACCACACACACACACTCTCACCCCCTAATCAATCCACACACACACTCTCACCCTCTAATCAATCCACACACACATACCCTCACCGCCTAATCAATCCACACACACACTCTCACCCCCTAATCAATCCACACACACACTCTCACACTCTAATCAATCCACACACACACACTCTCACACTCTAATCAATCCACACACACACACTCTCACCCCCGAATCAATCCACACGCACACACTCTCACCCTCTAATCAATCCACACACACACACTCTCACCCCCGAATCATTCCACACGCACACACTCTCACCCCCGAATCAATCCACACGCACACACTCTCACCCCCGAATCAATCCACACACAAACACTCTCATCCTCTAATCAATCCACACACACACACTCTCACCCTCTAATCAATCCACACACACACACTCTCACCCTCTAATCAATCCACACACACACACTCTCACCCTCTAATCAATCCACACACACACACTCTCACCCTCTAATCAATCCACACAAACACACACTCTCACCCCCGAATCAATCCACACACACACACACTCACCCTCTAATCAATCCACACGCACACACTCTCACCCTCTAATCAATCCACACACACACACTCTCACCCTCTAATCAATCCACACACACACACTCTCACCCTCTAATCAATCCACACACACACACACTCACCCTCTAATCAATCCACACACACACTCTCACCCTCTAATATATCCACACACACACACACTCACCCTCTAATCAATCCACACACACACACTCTCACCCTCTAATATATCCACACACACACTCTCACCCTCTAATCAATCCACACACACACACTCTCCCTCTAATCAATCCACACACACACACACTCTCCCTCTAATCAATCCACACACACACACTCACCCTGTAATCAATCCACACACACACACTCTCACCCTCTAATCAATCCACACACACACACACACTCCCTCTAATCAATCCACACACACGCACTCACCCTCTAATCAATCCACACACACACACTCTCACCTTCTAATCAATCCACACACACATTCTCACCCCCAAGATATCCACACACACACTCTCTCACCTCCTAATCAATCCACACACACACACACATCCACCCTCTAATCAATCCACACACACACTCTCTCACCTCCTAATCAATACACACACAAAAACTCTCACCCTCCAATCAATCCACTCACACACACTCTCACCGTCTAATCAATCCACACACACACACTCTCACCCTCTAATCAATCCACACACACACACTCTCACCCTCCAATCAATCCACACACACACACTCTCACCCTCTAATCAATCCACACACACACTCTCTCACCTCGTAATCAATCCACACACACACACTCTCACCTTCTAATCAATCCACACACACACACTCTCACCCTCTAATCAATCCACACACACACACTCTCACCTCCTAATCAATCCACACACACACACTCTCACCCTCCAATCAATCCACACACACACACTCTCACCCTCTAATCAATCCACACACACACACTCTCACCTCCTAATCAATACACACACAAACACTCTCACCCTCCTATCAGTCCACACACACACACACTCACCCTCCAATCAATCCACACACACACACTCTCAACATCTAATCAATCCAAACAAACACACTCTCACCCACTAATCAATCCACACACACACACTCTCACCCTCTAATCAATCCACAAACACACACTCTCACCCTCTAATCAATCCACACACACACACTCACCCTCTAATCAATCCACACACACATACTCTCACCCTCTAATCAATCCACGCACACACACTCACCCCCAAAATCATT
Source organism: Heterodontus francisci (assembly GCF_036365525.1). Taxonomy (NCBI): domain Eukaryota; kingdom Metazoa; phylum Chordata; class Chondrichthyes; order Heterodontiformes; family Heterodontidae; genus Heterodontus; species Heterodontus francisci. The sequence continues at coordinate 5,098,454 of NW_027141745.1, read as the reverse complement.
CCACACACACACACACTCTCACCCTGTAATCAATCCACACACACACACTCTCACCCTCTCATCAATCCACACACACACACACACTCACCCCCAAAATAATTCCACACACACGCACTCACCCTCTAATCAATCCACACACACACACTCACCCTCTAATCAATCCACACACACACACACTCACCCTCTAATCAATCCACACACACACACACTCTCTCCCTCTAATCAATCCACACACACACACTCACCCTCTAATCAATCCACACACACACACTCTCACCCTCTAATCAATCCACACACACACACACTCACCCTCTAATCAATCCACACACACACACTATCACCCACTAATCAATCCACACACAAACACACTCACCCTCTAATCAATCCACACACACACACACTCACCCCCAAAATCAATCCACACACACACACTCTCACCCTCTAATCAATACACACACACACTCTCTCACCCTCTAATCAATCCACACACACACACACACTCACCCCCAAAATAATTCCACACACACGCACTCACCCTCTAATCAATCCACACACACACACTCTCTCCCTCTAATCAATCCACACACACACACACTCACCCTCTAATCAGTCCACAGACACACACTCTCACCATCTAATCAATCCACACACACACACTCTCACCCTCTAATCAATCCACACACACACACTCTCTCCCTCTAATCAATCCACACACACACACACTCACCCTCTAATCAATCCACACACACACACTCTCATCCTCTAATCAATCCACACACACACACACTCACCCTCTAATCAATCCACACACACACACTCTCACCCTCTAATCAATCCACACACACACACTCACCCTCTAATCAATCCACACACACACACTCTCACCCACTAATCAATCCACACACAAACACACTCACCCTCTAATCAATCCACACACACACACACTCACCCCCAAAATCATTCCACACACACACACACACTCTCACGCTCTAATCAATCCACACACACACTCTCACCCTCTAATCAATCCACACACACACACTCCCACCCTCTAATCAATCCTCACACACACACACTCACCCTCTAATTAATCCACACACACACACTCTCACCCTCTAATCAATCCACACACGCACACTCTCACCCTCTAATCAATCCACACACACACACTCTCACCCTCTAATCAATCCTCACACACACACACACTCACCCTCTAATCATTCCACACACACACACACTCACCCACTAATCAATCCACACACACACACACACACCCTCTAATCAATCCACACACACACACACTCACCCCCAAAATCATTCCACACACTCACACACACTCACCCTCTAATCCATCCACACACACACACTCTCATCCTCTAATCAATCCACACACACACACTCTCACCAACTAATCAATCCAAACAAATACACCCTCACACCCTCTAGTCAATCCACACACACACACACTTACCCCCAAAATCAATACATGCACACACACTCTCACCATCTAATCAATCCACACACACACACTCTCACCCTCTAATCAATCCACACACACACACACTCTCACCCTCTAATCAATCCACACACACACACACTCACCTCCTAATCAATCCACACACACACACAAACTCTCACCCTCTAATCAATCCACACACACACACTCTCACCGTCTAATCAATCCACACAAACACACACTCACCCTCTAATCAATCCACACACACACACTCACCCTCTAATGAATCCACACACACACACTCTCACCGTCTGATCAATCCACACAAACACACACTCACCCTCTAATCAATCCACACACACACACTCACCCTCTCATCAATCCACACACAGACACTCTCACCCTTTAATCAATCCACACACACACACACTCACCCCCAAAATCATTCCACACACACACACACTCACCCTCTAATCAATCCACACACACACTCACCCTCTAATCAATCCACACACACACACTCTCACCCACTAATGAATCCACACACACACACTCTCGCCATCTAATCAATCCAAACAAACATACTCTCACCCTCTAATCAGTCCACACACACACACTCTCACCCTCTAATCAATCCACGCACACACACTCACCCTCTAATGAATCCACACACACACACCATCACCATCTAATCAATCCAAACAAACACACTCTCACCATCTAATCAATCCACACACACACACTCAGCCTCTAATCAATCCACACACACACACTCACCCTCTAATCAATCCACACACACACACTCACCCTCTAATCAATCCACACACACACTCACTCACCCTCTAATATATCCACACACACACACACACTCACCTCCTAATCAATCCACACACACACACAAACTCTCACCCTCGAATCAATCCACACACACACACTCTCACCCTCTAATATATCCACAGACACACACACACTCACCTCCTAATCAATCCACACACACTCACAAACTCTCACCCTCTAATCAATCCACACACACACACTCTCACCGTCTAATCAATCCACACACACACACTTACCCTCCAATCAATCCACACAAACACACTCTCACCATGAAATCAATCCACACACACACACACTCACCCTCTAATCAATCCACACACACACACTCTCACCCTCTAATCAATCCACACACACACACACTCACCCCCAAAATCATTCCACACACACACATACTCACCCTCTAATCAATCCACACACACACAATCTCATCCTCTAATCAATCCACACACACACACACTCACCCACTAATCAATCCAGACACACACACTCTCACCCTCTAATCAATCCACACACACACACACACTCAACCCCAAAATCATTCCACACACACACACACACACCCTCTAATCAATCCACACACACACACACTCACCCTCTAATCAATCCACACACACACACACTCACCCTCTAATCAATCCACACACACACGCACTCACCCTCTAATCAATCCACACACACACACTCTCATCCTCTAATCAATCCACACACACACACACACTCACCCTCTAATCAGTCCACACACACACGCTCTCATCCTCTAATCAATCCACACACACACACGCTCATCCTCCAATCAATCCACACACACACACTCTCATCCTCTAATCAATCCACACACAATCTCATTCTCTAATCAATCCACACGCACACTCTCTCATCCTCTAATCAATCCACACACACACACACTCACCCTCTAATCAATCCACACACACACACTCTCATCCTCTAATCAATCCACACACACACACACTCACCCTCTATTCAATCCACACACTCACACTCTGATCCTCTAATCAATCCACACACACAAACTCTCACCCTCTAATCAATCCACACACAAACAATCTCACCATCTAATCAATCCACACACACACACTCTCACCCTCTAATCAATCCACACACACACACTCACCCTCTAATCAATCCACACACACACACTCTCTCCCTCTAATCAATCCACACACACACACTCTCACCCTCTAATCAATCCACACACACACAGTCACCTTCTAATCAATCCACACACACACACTCTCACCCTCTAATGAAGCCACAAACACACACTCTCACCCTCTAATCAATCCACACACACACACTCACCCTCTAATGAATCCACACACACACACTCTCACCCTCTAATCAATTCACACACACACACTCACCCTCTAATCAATCCACACACACACACTCTCACCCTCTAATGAAGCCACACACACACACTCTCAACATCTAATCAATCCAAACAAACACACTCTCACCCTCCAATCAATCCACACACACACACCCTCACCATCTAATCAATCCAAACAAACACACTCTCACCCTCTAATCAATCCACACACACACTCACCCTCTAATCAATCCACACACACACACTCACCCTCTAATCAATCCACACACACACACTCACCCTCTAATCAATCCACACACACACACACTCACCTCCTAATCAATCCACACACACACACAAACTCTCACCTTCTAATCTTTCCACACACACACACTCTCACCGTCCAATCAATCCAAACAAACACACTCTAACCCTCTAATCAATCCACACACACACACACTCACCCCCGAATCAATCCACACACACACTCTCACCCTCTAATCAATCCACACACACACACTCACCCTCTAATCAATCCACACATACACACTCTCACCCTTTAATCAATCCACACACACACACACACTCACCCCCAAAATCATTCCACACACACACACACTCACCCTCCAATCAATCCACACACACACACTCTCACCCTCTAATCAATCCACACACACACACTCTCACCCTTTAATCAATCCACACACACACACACACTCACCCCCAAAATCATTCCACACACACACACTCTCACCCTCTAATCAATCCACACACACACAATCTCACCCTCTAATCAATCCACACACACACACTCACCCTCTAATCAATCCACACACACACACTCTCACCCTCTAATGAAGCCACACACATACACACTCACCATCTAATCAATCCAAACAAACGCACTCTCACCCTCTAATTAATCCACACACACACCCTCACCATCTAATCAATCCAAACAAACACACTCTCACCCTCTAATTAATCCACACACACACCCTCACCATCTAATCAATCCAAACAAACAGACTCTCACCCTCTAATGAAGCCACACACACACACACTCACCATCTAATCAATCCAAACAAACACACTCTCACCCTCTAATTAATCCACACACACACCCTCACCATCTAATCAATCCAAACAAACAGACTCTCACCCTCTAATGAAGCCACACACACACACACTCACCATCTAATCAATCCAAACAAACTCACTCTCACCCTCTAATTAATCCACACACACACTCTCACCATCTAATCAATCCAAACAAACACACTCTCACCCTCTAATCAATCCACACACACACTCACCCTCTAATCAATCCACACACACACTCACCCTCTAATCAATCCACACACACACTCTCACCCTCGAATCAATCCACACACACACACACTCACCTCCTAATCAATCCACACACACACACACAAACTCTCACCCTCTAATCAATCCGCACACACACACTCTAACCCTCTAATCAATCCACAGACACACACTCACCCCCGAATCAATCCACACATACACACTCTCACCCTTTAATCAATCCACACACACACACACTCACCCCCAAAATCATTCCACACATACACACACTCACCCTCCAATCAATACACACACACACACACTCACCCTCTAATCAATCCACACACACACACACTCACCCCCAAAATCATTCCACACACACACACACTCACCCTCTAATCAATCCACACACACACACACTCACCTCCTAATCAATCCACACACACACACAAACTCTCACCCTCTAATCAATCCACACACACACACTCTCACCGTCTAATCAATCCACACACACACACTCTCACCCTCTAATCAATCCACACACACACACTGTCACCATCTAATCAATTCACACACACACACTCACCCTCTAATCAATCCACACATACACACTCTCACCCTCTAATGAATCCACACACACACACTCTCACCATCTAATCAATCCAAACAAACACACTCTCACCGTCTAATCAATCCACACACACACACTCACCCTCTAATGAATCCACACACACACTCTCACCATCTAATCAATCCAAACAAACACACTCTCACCCTCTAATCAATCCACACACACACACTCACCCTCTAATGAATCCACACACACACACTCCCACCATCTAATCAATCCAAACAAACACACTCTCACCCTCCAATCAGTCCACACACACGCACTCACCCTCTAATGAATCCACACACACACACTCACCCTCTAATGAATCCACACACACACTCACACTCACCATCTAATCAATCCAAACAAACACACTCTCACCCTCTAATCAATCCACACACACACACTCTCACCCTCTAATCAATCCACACACACACACTCACCCTCTAATGAATCCACACACACACACTCCCACCATCTAATCAATCCAAACAAACACACTCTCACCCTCTAATCAATCAACACACACACACCCTCACCATCTAATCAATCCAAACAAACACACTCTCACCCTCTAATCAATCCACACACACACTCACCCTCGAATCAATCCACACACACACACTCACCCTCGAATCAATCCACACACACACACTCTCATCCTCTAATCAATCCACACACACACACACTCACCCTCTAATCAATCCACACACACACACTCTCATCCTCTAATCAATCCACACACACACACACTCACCCTCTAATCAATCCACACACACACACACTCTCACCCTCTAATCAATCCACACACACACACTCACCCTCGAATCAATCCACACACACACACTCACCCTCTAATCAATCCACACACACACACTCTCATCCTCTAATCAATCCACACACACACACACTCACCCTCTAATCAATCCACACACACACACTCTCACCCTCTAACATATCCACACACACACACACTCACCTCCTAATCAATGCACACACACACACAAACTCTCACCCTCTAATCAATCCACACACACACACTCACCCTCTAATCAATCCACACACACACACTCTCACCCTTTAATCAATCCACACACACACACACTCACCCCCAAAATCATTCCACACACACACACACTCACCCTCTAATCAATCCGCACACACACACTCTCACCCTCTAACCAATCCACACACACACACACTCACCCCCAAAATCATTCCACACACACACACACTCACCCTCGAATCAATCCACACACACACACTCTCATCCTCTAATCAATCCACACACACACACGCACTCACCCTCTAATCAATCCACACACACACACTCTCACCCTCTAATCAATCCACACACACACACTCTCACACTCTAATCAATCCACACACACACACACTCACCCTCTAATCAATCCACACACACACACACTCACCCTCTAATCAATCCACACACACACACACTCACCCTCTAATCAATCCACACACACACACACTCACCCTCTAATCAATCCACACACACACACACACTCACCCTCTAATCAATCCACACACACACACACTCACCCTCTAATCAATCCACACACACACACACTCACCCTCTAATCAATCCACACACACACACACTCACCCTCTAATCAATCCACACACACACACTCTCACCCTCTAATCAATCCACACACACACACTCTCACCCTCTAATCAATCCACACACACACACACTCACCCTCTATTCAATCCACACACACACACTCTCATCCTCTAATCAATCCACACACACACACACTCACCCTCTAATCAATCCACACACACACACTCTCATCCTCTAATCAATCCTCACGCACACACTCTCACCCTCTAATCAATCCACACACACACACTCTCCCCCTCTAATCAATCCACACACACACACACTCACCCTCTAATCAATCCACACACACACACTCTCACCCTCTAATCAATCCACACACACACACACTCACCCTCTAATCAATCCACACACACACACTCTCATCCTCTAATCAATCCACACACACACACGCACTCACCCTCTAATCAATCCACACACACACACTCTCACCCTCTAATCAATCCACACACACACACTCTCACACTCTAATCAATCCACACACACACACACTCACCCTCTAATCAATCCACACACACACACACTCACCCTCTAATCAATCCACACACACACACACTCACCCTCTAATCAATCCACACACAGACACTCTCACCCTCTAATCAATCCACACACACACACACTCACCCTCTAATCAATCCACACACACACACTCTCATCCTCTAATCAATCCACACACACACACACTCACCCTCTAATCAATCCACACACACACTCTCTCATCCTCCAATCAATCCACACACACACACTCGCACCCTCTAATCAATCCACACACACACACTCTCACCCTCTAATCAATCCACATACACACACTCTCACCCTCTAATCAATCCACACACACACACTCTCACCCTCTAATCAATCCACACACACACACCCTCACCCCCTAATCAATCCACACACACACACTCTCACCCTCTAATCAATCCACACACAGACACTCTCACCCTCTAATCAATCCACACACACACACACTCACCCTCTATTCAATCCACACACACACACTCTCATCCTCTAATCAATCCACACACACACACACTCACCCTCTAATCAATCCACACACACACACTCTCATCCTCTAATCAATCCTCACGCACACACTCTCACCCTCTAATCAATCCACACACACACACTCTCCCCCTCTAATCAATCCACACACACACACACTCACCCTCTAATCAATCCACACACACACACTCTCACCCTCTAATCAATCCACACACACACAAACTCACCCTCTAATCAATCCACACACACACACTCTCATCCTCTAATCAATCCACACACACACACGCACTCACCCTCTAATCAATCCACACACACACACTCTCACCCTCTAATCAATCCACACACACACACTCTCACACTCTAATCAATCCACACACACACACACTCACCCTCTAATCAATCCACACACACACACACTCACCCTCTAATCAATCCACACACACACACACTCACCCTCTAATCAATCCACACACACACACACTCACCCTCTAATCAATCCACACACACACACACACTCACCCTCTAATCAATCCACACACACACACTCTCATCCTCTAATCAATCCACACACACACACACACTCACCCTCTAATCAATCCACACACACACACTCTCACCCTCTAATCAATCCACACACACACACCCTCACCCCCTAATCAATCCACACACACACACTCTCACCCTCTAATCAATCCACACACAGACACTCTCACCCTCTAATCAATCCACACACACACACACTCACCCTCTATTCAATCCACACACACACACTCTCATCCTCTAATCAATCCACACACACACACACTCACCCTCTAATCAATCCACACACACACACTCTCATCCTCTAATCAATCCTCACGCACACACTCTCACCCTCTAATCAATCCACACACACACACTCTCCCCCTCTAATCAATCCACACACACACACACTCACCCTCTAATCAATCCACACACACACACTCTCACCCTCTAATCAATCCACACACACACACACTCACCCTCTAATCAATCCACACACACACACTCTCATCCTCTAATCAATCCACACACACACACGCACTCACCCTCTAATCAATCCACACACACACACTCTCACCCTCTAATCAATCCACACACACACACTCTCACACTCTAATCAATCCACACACACACACACTCACCCTCTAATCAATCCACACACACACACACTCACCCTCTAATCAATCCACACACACACACACTCACCCTCTAATCAATCCACACACACACACTCTCATCCTCTAATCAATCCACACACACACACGCACTCACCCTCTAATCAATCCACACACACACACTCTCACCCTCTAATCAATCCACACACACACACTCTCATCCTCTAATCAATCCACACACACACACACTCACCCTCTAATCAATCCACACACACACACACTCACCCTCTAATCAATCCACACACACACACACTCACCCCCTAATCAATCCACACACACACACTCTCATCCTCTAATCAATCCACACACACACACTGTCATCCTCTAATCAATCCGCACACACACACTCTCATCCTCTAATCAATCCACACACACACACTCACCCTCTAATCAATCCACACACACACACACTTACCCTCTAATCAATCCACACACACACACACTCACCCTCTAATAAATCCACACACACACACACACTCACCCTCTAATCAATCCACACACACACACACTCATCCTCTAATCAATCCACACAGACACACTCTCATCCTCTAATAAATCCACACACACACACTCTCACCCTCTAATCAATCCACACACACACACTCTCCCCCTCTAATCAATCCACACACACACACTCTCACCCTCTAATCAATCCACACACACACACACTCCCCCTCTCATCAATCCACACACTCTCATCCTCTAATCAATACACACACACACACTCTCACCCTCTTATCAATCCACACACACACACTCTCATCCTCTAATCAATCCACACACACACACTCTCCCCCTCTCATCAATCCACACACACACACTCTCACCCTCTAATCAATCCACACACACACACACACTCTCACCCTCTAATCAATCCACACACACACACACTCACCCTCTAATCAATCCACACACAGACACTCTCACCCTCTAATCAATCCACACACACACACACTCACCCTCTAATCAATCCACACACACACACTCTCATCCTCTAATCAATCCACACACACACACACTCACCCTCTAATCAATCCACACACACACTCTCTCATCCTCCAATCAATCCACACACACACACTCGCACCCTCTAATCAATCCACACACACACACTCTCACCCTCTAATCAATCCACATACACACACTCTCACCCTCTAATCAATCCACACACACACACTCTCACCCTCTAATCAATCCACACACACACACCCTCACCCCCTAATCAATCCACACACACACACTCTCACCCTCTAATCAATCCACACACAGACACTCTCACCCTCTAATCAATCCACACACACACACACTCACCCTCTATTCAATCCACACACACACACTCTCATCCTCTAATCAATCCACACACACACACACTCACCCTCTAATCAATCCACACACACACACTCTCATCCTCTAATCAATCCTCACGCACACACTCTCACCCTCTAATCAATCCACACACACACACTCTCCCCCTCTAATCAATCCACACACACACACTCTCACCCCCAAAATCATTCCACACACACACACACACACACACACTCACCCTCTATTCAATCCACACACACACACTCTCACCCTCTAATCAATCCACACACACGCACACTCACCCCCAAAATCATTCCACACACACACACACACTCACCCTCTATTCAATCCACACACACACACTCTCATCCTCTAGTCAATCCACACACACACACACTCACCCCCAAAATCAATACACACACACACACTCTCACCCTCTAATCAATCCACACACACACACTCTCACCCTCTAATCAATCCACACACACACACTCTCACCCTCTAATCAATCCACACACACTCACTCACCCTCTAATCAATCCACACACACACACTCTCACCCTCTAATCAATCCACACACACACACTCTCACCCTCCAATGAATCCACACACACACACTCTCACCATCTAATCTATCCAAACAAACACAATCTCACCCTCTAATCAATCCACACACACACACTCTCACCCTCTAATCAATCTACACACATACACTCTCACCCTCTAATATATCCACACACACACACTCTCACCTCTTAATCAATCCACACACACACACACTCTCACCCTCTAATCAATCCACACAAACACACACTCACCCTCTAATCAATCCAAACACACACACTCTCACCCTCTAATATATCCACACACACACTCTCACCTCTTAATCAATCCACACACACACACACACACTCACCCTCTAATCAATCCACACAAACACACTCTCACCTCCTAATCAATCCACACACACACACTCTCACCCTCTACTCAATCCACACAAACACACTCTCACCTCCTAATCAATCCACACACACACACTCTCACCCTCTAATCAATCCACACAAACACGCTCTCACCTCCTAATCAATCCACACACACACACTCTCACCCTCTAATCAATCCACACAAACACGCTCTCACCTCCTAATCAATCCACACACACACACTCGCACCCTCTAATCAATCCACACACACACACTCTCACCCTCTAATCAATCCACACAAACACACTCTCACGCTCTAATCTATCCACACACACACTCACCCTCTAATCTATCCACACACACACTCACCCTCCAATCAATCCACACACACACACACTCACCCTCTAATCAATCCACACACACACACTCTCACCCCCTAATCAATCCACACACACACACTTTCACCCTCTAATCAATCCACAAACACACACTCTCACCCTCTAATCAATCCACACACACACACTCTCACCCCCTAATCAATCCACACACACACACTTTCACCCTCTAACCAATCCACACACACACACTCTCACCCTCTAATCAATCCACACACACACACTCCCACCCCCTAATCAATCCACAAACACACACTTTCACCCTCTAATCAATCCACACACACACACTCTCACCCTCTAATCAATCCACACACACACACTCTCACCCCCTAATCAATCCACACACACACACTTTCACCCTCTAATCAATCCACACACACACACTCTCATCCTCTAATCAATCCTCACACACACACTCTCACCCTCTAATCAATCCACACACACACACTCTCACCCTCTAATCAATCCACACACACACACTCTCACCCTCTAATCAATCCACACACACACACTCACCCTCTAATCAATCCACACACACACACTCACACCCTCTAATCAATCCACACACACACTCTCACCCTCTAATCAATCCACACAAACACACTCACCCTCTAATCAATCCACACACACACACTCTCACCCTCTAATCAATCCACACACACACACTCTCACCCCCTAATCAATCCACACACACACACTTTCACCCTCTAATCAAACCACACACACACACTCTCACCCCCTAATCAATCCACACACACACTTTCACCCTCTAATCAATCCACACACACACACTCTCACCCTCTAATCAATCCACACACACACTCTCACCCTCTAATCAATCCACACACACACACTCACCCTCTAATCAATCCACACACACACACTCTCACCCTCTAATCAATCCACACACACACACTCTCACCCTCTAATCAATCCACACACACACACTCTCACCCTCTAATCAATCCACACACACACACTCTCACCCTCTAATCAATCCACACACACACACTCTCACCCTCTAATCAATCCACACACACACTCTCACCCTCTAATCAATCCACACACACACACTCTCACCCTCTAATCAATCCACACACACACACTCACCTTCTAATCAATCCACACACACACTCTCACCCTCTAATCAATCCACACACACACACTCTCACCCTTTAATCAATCCACACACACACACACTCACCCCCAGAATCATTCCACACACACACACACTCACCCTCCAATCAATCCACACACACACACTCTAACCCTCTGATCAATCCACACACACACACTTCCACCCGCTAATCATTCCACACACACACACTCTCACCCTCTAATCAATCCACACACACACACTCTCACTCTCTAATCAATCCACACACACACACCCTCACCCTCTAATCAATCCACACACACACACGCTCACCCACTAATCAATCCACACATACACACTCTCATCCTCTAATCAATCCACACACACACACTTCCACCCGCTAATCAATCCACACACACACACACTCACTCTCTAATCAATCCACACACAGACACTCTCATCCTCTAATCAATCCACACACACACACTCTCACCCTCCAATGAATCCACACACACACACTCCCACCATCTAATCAATCCAAACAAACACACTCTCACCCTCCAATCAATCCACACACACGCACTCACCCTCTAATGAATCCACACACACACTCTCACCATCTAATCAATCCAAACAAACACACTCTCACCCTCTAATCAATCCACACACACACACTCACCCTCTAATGAATCCACACACACACACTCCCACCATCTAATCAATCCAAACAAACACACTCTCACCCTCCAATCAATCCACACACACGCACTCACCCTCTAATGAATCCACACACACACACTCACTATCTAATCAATCCAAACAAACACACTCTCACCCTCTAATCAATCCACACACACACACTCTCACCCTCTAATCAATCCACACACACACACTCACCCTCTAATGAATCCACACACACACACTCCCACCATCTAATCAATCCAAACAAACACACTCTCACCCTCTAATCAATCCACACACACACACACTCACCATCTAATCAAACCAAACAAACACACTCTCACCCTCTGATCAATCCACACACACACACTCACCCTCGAATCAATCCACACACACACACTCACCCTCGAATCAATCCACACACACACACTCTCATCCTCTAATCAATCCACACACACACACACTCACCCTCAAATCAATCCACACACACACACTCTCATCCTCTAATCAATCCACACACACACACACTCACCCTCTAATCAATCCACACACACACACACTCTCACCCTCTAATCAATCCACACACACACACTCACCCTCGAATCAATCCACACACACACACTCACCCTCTAATCAATCCACACACACACACTCTCATCCTCTAATCAATAAACACACACACACGCTCACCCTCTAATATATCCACACAGACACACACTCACCTCCTAATCAATGCACACACACACACAAACTCTCACCCTCTAATCAATCCACACACACACACTCACCCTCTAATCAATCCACACACACACACTCTCACCCTTTAATCAATCCACACACACACACACTCACCCCCAAAATCATTCCACACACACACACACTCACCCTCTAATCAATCCGCACACACACACTCTCACCCTCTAATCAATCCACACACACACACACTCACCCTCTAATCAATCCACACACACACACTCTCATCCTCTAATCAATCCACACACACACACACTCACCCTCTAATCAATCCACACACACACTCTCTCATCCTCCAATCAATCCACACACACACACTCGCACCCTCTAATCAATCCACACACACACACTCTCACCCTCTAATCAATCCACATACACACACTCTCACCCTCTAATCAATCCACACACACACACTCTCACCCTCTAATCAATCCACACACACACACCCTCACCCCCTAATCAATCCACACACACACACTCTCACCTTCTAATCAATCCACACACAGACACTCTCACCCTCTAATCAATCCACACACACACACACTCACCCTCTATTCAATCCACACACACACACTCTCATCCTCTAATCAATCCACACACACACACACTCACCCTCGAATCAATCCACACACACACACTCTCATCCTCTAATCAATCCTCACGCACACACTCTCACCCTCTAATCAATCCACACACACACACTCTCCCCCTCTAATCAATCCACACACACACACACTCACCCTCTAATCAATCCACACACACACACTCTCACCCTCTAATCAATCCACACACACACACACTCACCCTCTAATCAATCCACACACACACACTCTCACCCCCAAAATCATTCCACACACACACACACACACACACTCACCCTCTATTCAATCCACACACACACACTCTCACCCTCTAATCAATCCACACACACGCACACTCACCCCCAAAATCATTCCACACACACACACACACTCACCCTCTATTCAATCCACACACACACACTCTCATCCTCTAGTCAATCCACACACACACACACTGACCCCCAAAATCAATACACACACACACACTCTCACCCTCTAATCAATCCACACACACACACTCTCACCCTCTAATCAATCCACACACACACACTCTCACCCTCTAATCAATCCACACACACTCACTCACCCTCTAATCAATCCACACACACACACTCTCACCCTCTAATCAATCCACACACACACACTCTCACCCTCCAATGAATCCACACACACACACTCTCACCATCTAATCTATCCAAACAAACACAATCTCACCCTCTAATCAATCCACACACACACACTCTCACCCTCTAATCAATCTACACACATACACTCTCACCCTCTAATATATCCACACACACACACTCTCACCTCTTAATCAATCCACACACACACACACTCTCACCCTCTAATCAATCCACACAAACACACACTCACCCTCTAATCAATCCAAACACACACACTCTCACCCTCTAATATATCCACACACACACTCTCACCTCTTAATCAATCCACACACACACACACACACTCACCCTCTAATCAATCCACACAAACACACTCTCACCTCCTAATCAATCCACACACACACACTCTCACCCTCTACTCAATCCACACAAACACACTCTCACCTCCTAATCAATCCACACACACACACTCTCACCCTCTAATCAATCCACACAAACACGCTCTCACCTCCTAATCAATCCACACACACACACTCTCACCCTCTAATCAATCCACACAAACACGCTCTCACCTCCTAATCAATCCACACACACACACTCGCACCCTCTAATCAATCCACACACACACACTCTCACCCTCTAATCAATCCACACAAACACACTCTCACGCTCTAATCTATCCACACACACACTCACCCTCTAATCTATCCACACACACACTCACCCTCCAATCAATCCACACACACACACACTCACCCTCTAATCAATCCACACACACACACTCTCACCCCCTAATCAATCCACACACACACACTTTCACCCTCTAATCAATCCACAAACACACACTCTCACCCTCTAATCAATCCACACACACACACTCTCACCCCCTAATCAATCCACACACACACACTTTCACCCTCTAACCAATCCACACACACACACTCTCACCCTCTAATCAATCCACACACACACACTCCCACCCCCTAATCAATCCACAAACACACACTTTCACCCTCTAATCAATCCACACACACACACTCTCACCCTCTAATCAATCCACACACACACACTCTCACCCCCTAATCAATCCACACACACACACTTTCACCCTCTAATCAATCCACACACACACACTCTCATCCTCTAATCAATCCACACACACACACTCTCACCCTCTAATCAATCCACACACACACACTCTCACCCTCTAATCAATCCACACACACACACTCTCACCCTCTAATCAATCCACACACACACACTCACCCTCTAATCAATCCACACACACACACTCACACCCTCTAATCAATCCACACACACACTCTCACCCTCTAATCAATCCACACAAACACACTCACCCTCTAATCAATCCACACACACACACTCTCACCCTCTAATCAATCCACACACACACACTCTCACCCCCTAATCAATCCACACACACACACTTTCACCCTCTAATCAAACCACACACACACACTCTCACCCCCTAATCAATCCACACACACACTTTCACCCTCTAATCAATCCACACACACACACTCTCACCCTCTAATCAATCCACACACACACTCTCACCCTCTAATCAATCCACACACACACACTCACCCTCTAATCAATCCACACACACACACTCTCACCCTCTAATCAATCCACACACACACACTCTCACCCTCTAATCAATCCACACACACACACTCTCACCCTCTAATCAATCCACACACACACACTCTCACCCTCTAATCAATCCACACACACACACTCTCACCCTCTAATCAATCCACACACACACTCTCACCCTCTAATCAATCCACACACACACACTCTCACCCTCTAATCAATCCACACACACACACTCACCTTCTAATCAATCCACACACACACTCTCACCCTCTAATCAATCCACACACACACACTCTCACCCTTTAATCAATCCACACACACACACACTCACCCCCAGAATCATTCCACACACACACACACTCACCCTCCAATCAATCCACACACACACACTCTAACCCTCTGATCAATCCACACACAGACACTTCCACCCGCTAATCATTCCACACACACACACTCTCACCCTCTAATCAATCCACACACACACACTCTCACTCTCTAATCAATCCACACACACACACCCTCACCCTCTAATCAATCCACACACACACACGCTCACCCACTAATCAATCCACACATACACACTCTCATCCTCTAATCAATCCACACACACACACTTCCACCCGCTAATCAATCCACACACACACACACTCACTCTCTAATCAATCCACACACAGACACTCTCATCCTCTAATCAATCCACACACACACACTCTCACCCTCCAATGAATCCACACACACACACTCCCACCATCTAATCAATCCAAACAAACACACTCTCACCCTCCAATCAATCCACACACACGCACTCACCCTCTAATGAATCCACACACACACTCTCACCATCTAATCAATCCAAACAAACACACTCTCACCCTCTAATCAATCCACACACACACACTCACCCTCTAATGAATCCACACACACACACTCCCACCATCTAATCAATCCAAACAAACACACTCTCACCCTCCAATCAATCCACACACACGCACTCACCCTCTAATGAATCCACACACACACACTCACTATCTAATCAATCCAAACAAACACACTCTCACCCTCTAATCAATCCACACACACACACTCTCACCCTCTAATCAATCCACACACACACACTCACCCTCTAATGAATCCACACACACACACTCCCACCATCTAATCAATCCAAACAAACACACTCTCACCCTCTAATCAATCCACACACACACACACTCACCATCTAATCAATCCAAACAAACACACTCTCACCCTCTGATCAATCCACACACACACACTCACCCTCGAATCAATCCACACACACACACTCACCCTCGAATCAATCCACACACACACACTCTCATCCTCTAATCAATCCACACACACACACACTCACCCTCAAATCAATCCACACACACACACTCTCATCCTCTAATCAATCCACACACACACACACTCACCCTCTAATCAATCCACACACACACACACTCTCACCCTCTAATCAATCCACACACACACACTCACCCTCGAATCAATCCACACACACACACTCACCCTCTAATCAATCCACACACACACACTCTCATCCTCTAATCAATAAACACACACACACACTCACCCTCTAATCAATCCACACACACACACTCTCACCCTCTAATATATCCACACAGACACACACTCACCTCCTAATCAATGCACACACACACACAAACTCTCACCCTCTAATCAATCCACACACACACACTCACCCTCTAATCAATCCACACACACACACTCTCACCCTTTAATCAATCCACACACACACACACTCACCCCCAAAATCATTCCACACACACACACACTCACCCTCTAATCAATCCGCACACACACACTCTCACCCTCTAATCAATCCACACACACACACACTCACCCCCAAAATCATTCCACACACACACACACTCACCCTCTAATCAATCCACACACACACACTCTCATCCTCTAATCAATCCACACACACACACGCACTAACCCTCTAATCAATCCACACACACACACTCTCACCCTCTAATCAATCCACACACACACACACTTACCCTCGAATCAATCCAGACACACACACACTCACCCTCTAATCAATCCACACACACACACACTCACCCACTAATCAATCCACACACACACACTCTCATCCTCTAATCAATCCACACACACACACACTCACCCTCTAATCAATCCACACACACACACTCTCATCCTCTAATCGATCCACACACAATCTCATCCTCTAATCAATCCACAGACACACACACACTCACCCTCTAATCAATCCACACACACACACTCTCATCCTCTAATCAATCCACACACACACACACTCACCCTCTAATCAATCCACACATACACACACTCACCCTCTAATCAATCCACACACACACACACTCACCCTCTAATCAATCCACACACACACACTCTCATCCTCTAATCAATCCACACACACACACTCTCATCCTCTAATCAATCCACACACACACACTTTCACCCTCTAATCAATCCACACACACACACACACTCACCCTCTAATCAATCCACACACACACACACTCACCCTCTAATCAATCCACACACACACACACTCATCCTCTAATCAATCCACACACACACACTCTCATCCTCTAATAAATCCACACACACACACTCTCACCCTCTAATCAATCCACACACACACACTCTCCCCCTCTAATCAATCCACACACACACACTCTCACCCTCTAATCAATCCACACACACACACACTCCCCCTCTAATCAATCCACACACTCTCATCCTCTAATCAATCCACACACACACACTCTCACCCTCTTATCAATCCACACACACACACTCTCATCCTCTAATCAATCCACACACACACTCTCTCCCCCTCTCATCAATCCACACACACACACTCTCACCCTCTAATCAATCCACACACACACACACACTCTCACCCTCTAATCAATCCACACACACACACACTCACCCTCTAATCAATCCACACACAGACACTCTCACCCTCTAATCAATCCATACACACACACACTCACCCTCTAATCAATCCACACACACACACTCTCATCCTCTAATCAATCCACACACACACACACTCACCCTCTAATCAATCCACACACACACACTCTCATCCTCTAATCAATCCGCACACACACACTCTCACCCTCTAATCAATACACACACACACACACACACCCTCTAATCAATCCACACACAGACACTCTCACCCTCTAATCAATCCACACACTCACACACTCACCCTCTATTCAATCCACACACACACACTCTCATCCTCTAATCAATCCACACACACACACACTCACCCTCTAATCAATCCACACACACACACTCTCACCCTCTAATCAATCCACACACACACACTCTCCCCCTCTAATCAATCCACACACGCACACTCTCATCCTCTAATCAATCCACACACACACACTCTCACCCTCTAATCAATCCACACACACACACTCTCCCCCTCTAATCAATCCACACACACACACACTCACCCTCTAATCAATCCACACACACACACTCTCACCCTCTAATCAATCCACACACACACACACTCACCCTCTAATCAATCCACACACACACACTCTCACCCCCAAAATCATTCCACACAAACACACACACTCACCCTCTATTCAATCCACACACACACACTCTCACCCTCTATTCAATCCACACACACACACTCTCATCCTCTAGTCAAACCACACACACACACACTCACCCCCAAAATCAATACACACACAAACACTCACCCTCTAATCAATCCACACACACTCACTCACCCTCTAATCAATCCACACACACTCACTCACCCTCTAATCAATCCACACACACACACTCTCACCCTCTAATCAATCCACACACACACACTCTCACCATCTAATCTATCCAAACAAACACACTCTCACCCTCTAATCAATCCACACACACACACTCTCACCCTCTAATCAATCTACACAAACACACTCTCACCCTCTAATCAATCCATACACACACACTCTCACCTCTTAATCAATCCACACACACACACACTCTCACCCTCTAATCAATCCACACAAACACACACTCACCCTCTAATCAATCCAAACACACACACTCTCACCCTCTAATATATCCACACACACACACTCTCACCTCTTAATCAATCCACACACACACACACACACTCACCCTCTAATCAATCCACACAAACACACTCTCACCTCCTAATCAATCCACACACACACACTCTCACCCTCTAATCAATCCACACACACACACTCTCACCCTCTACTCAATCCACACAAACACACTCTCACCTCCTAATCAATCAACACACACACACTCGCACCCTCTAATCAATCCACACAAACACACTCTCACCCTCTAATCAATCCAAACAAACACACTCTCACCCTCTAATCTATCCACACACACACTCACCCTCTAATCAATCCACACACACACACTCTCACCCCCTAGTCAATCCACATACACACACTTTCACCCTCTAATCAATCCACACACACACACTCTCACCCTCTAATCAATCCACACACACACACACTCTCACCCCCTAATCAATCCACACACACACACTCACCCTCTAATCAATCCACACACACACACACTCTCACCCCCTAATCAATCCACACACACACACTTTCACCCTCTAATCAATCCACACACACACACTCTCACCCCCTAATCAATCCACACACACACACTCTCACCCTCTAATCAATCCACACACACACACTCTCACCCCCTAATCAATCCACACACACACACTTTCACCCTCTAATCAATCCACACACACACACTCTCACCCCCTAATCAATCCACACACACACACTTTCACCCTCTAATCAATCCACACACACACACTCTCACCCCCTAATCAATCCACACACACACACTCTCACCCTCTAATCAATCCACACACACACACTCTCACCCCCTAATCAATACACACACACACACACACACCCTCTAATCAATCCACACACAGACACTCTCACCCTCTAATCAATCCACACACTCACACACTCACCCTCTATTCAATCCACACACACACACTCTCATCCTCTAATCAATCCACACACACACACACTCACCCTCTAATCAATCCACACACACACACTCTCACCCTCTAATCAATCCACACACACACACTCTCCCCCTCTAATCAATCCACACACGCACACTCTCATCCTCTAATCAATCCACACACACACACTCTCACCCTCTAATCAATCCACACACACACACTCTCCCCCTCTAATCAATCCACACACACACACACTCACCCTCTAATCAATCCACACACACACACTCTCACCCTCTAATCAATCCACACACACACACACTCACCCTCTAATCAATCCACACACACACACTCTCACCCCCAAAATCATTCCACACAAACACACACACTCACCCTCTATTCAATCCACACACACACACTCTCACCCTCTATTCAATCCACACACACACACTCTCATCCTCTAGTCAAACCACACACACACACACTCACCCCCAAAATCAATACACACACAAACACTCACCCTCTAATCAATCCACACACACTCACTCACCCTCTAATCAATCCACACACACTCACTCACCCTCTAATCAATCCACACACACACACTCTCACCCTCTAATCAATCCACACACACACACTCTCACCATCTAATCTATCCAAACAAACACACTCTCACCCTCTAATCAATCCACACACACACACTCTCACCCTCTAATCAATCTACACAAACACACTCTCACCCTCTAATCAATCCATACACACACACTCTCACCTCTTAATCAATCCACACACACACACACTCTCACCCTCTAATCAATCCACACAAACACACACTCACCCTCTAATCAATCCAAACACACACACTCTCACCCTCTAATATATCCACACACACACACTCTCACCTCTTAATCAATCCACACACACACACACACACTCACCCTCTAATCAATCCACACAAACACACTCTCACCTCCTAATCAATCCACACACACACACTCTCACCCTCTAATCAATCCACACACACACACTCTCACCCTCTACTCAATCCACACAAACACACTCTCACCTCCTAATCAATCAACACACACACACTCGCACCCTCTAATCAATCCACACAAACACACTCTCACCCTCTAATCAATCCAAACAAACACACTCTCACCCTCTAATCTATCCACACACACACTCACCCTCTAATCAATCCACACACACACACTCTCACCCCCTAGTCAATCCACATACACACACTTTCACCCTCTAATCAATCCACACACACACACTCTCACCCTCTAATCAATCCACACACACACACACTCTCACCCCCTAATCAATCCACACACACACACTCACCCTCTAATCAATCCACACACACACACACTCTCACCCCCTAATCAATCCACACACACACACTTTCACCCTCTAATCAATCCACACACACACACTCTCACCCCCTAATCAATCCACACACACACACTCTCACCCTCTAATCAATCCACACACACACACTCTCACCCCCTAATCAATCCACACACACACACTTTCACCCTCTAATCAATCCACACACACACACTCTCACCCCCTAATCAATCCACACACACACACTTTCACCCCCGAATCCATCCACAAACACACTCTCACCTCCTAATCAATCCACACACACACACTCTCACCCTCTAATCAATCCACACACACACACTCTCACCCTCTAATCAATCCACACACACACACTCTCACCCTCTAATCAATCCACACACACACTCTCTCACCCCCTAATCCATCCACAAACACACTCTCACCTCCTAATCAATCCACACACACACACTCTCACCCTCTAATCAATCCACACACACACACACACTCTCACCCTCTACTCAATCCACACAAACACACTCTCACCTCCTAATCAATCCACACACACACACTCTCACCCTCTAATCAATCCACACAAACACGCTCTCACCTCCTAATCAATCCACACACACACACTCTCACCCTCTAATCAATCCAAACAAACACACTCTCACCCTCTAATCTATCCACACACACACTCACCCTCTAATCTATCCACACACACACTCACCCTCCAATCAATCCACACACACACACACTCACCCTCTAATCAATCCACACACACACACTCTCACCCCCTAATCAATCCACACACACACACTTTCACCCTCTAATCAATCCACACACACACACTCTCACCCTCTAATCAATCCACACACACACACTTTCACCCTCTAATCAATCCACACACACACACTCTCACCCACTAATCAATCCACACACACACACTCTCACCCCCTAATCAATCCACACACACACACTTTCACCCTCTAATCAATCCACACACACACACTCTCACCCTCTAATCAATCCACACACACACACTCTCACCCCCTAATCAATCCACACACACACACTCTCACCCTCTAATCAATCCACACACACACACTTTCACCCTCTAATCAATCCACACACACACTCTCTCACCCCCTAATCAATCCACACACACACACTCTCACCCTCTAATCAATCCACACACACACTCTCACCCTCTAATCAATCCACACACACACACTCTCACCCCCTAATCAATCCACACACACACACACTCTCACCCTCTAATCAATCCACACACACACACTCTCACCCTCTAATCAATCCACACACACACACTCTCACCCTCTAATCAATCCACACACACACTCTCACCCTCTAATCAATCCACACACACACACTCTCACCCTCTAATCAATCCACACACACACACTCACCCTCTAATCAATCCACACACACACACTCTCACCCTCTAATCAATCCACACACACACTCTCACCCTCTAATCAATCCACACACACACACTCTCACCCTCTAATCAATCCACACACACACACTCACCCTCTAATCAATCCACACACACACACCCTCACCCTCTAATCAATCCACACACACACTCTCTCACCCTCTAATCAATCCACACACACACACTCACCCTCTAATCAATCCACACACACACACTCTCACCCTCTAATCAATCCACACACACACTCTCACCCTCTAATCAATCCACACACACACACTCTCACCCCCTAATCAATCCACACTCACCCTCTAATCAATCCACACACACACACTCTCACCCTCTAATCAATCCACACACACACTCTCACCCTCTAATCAATCCACACACACACACTCACCCTCTAATCAATCCACACACACACACTCTCACCCTCTAATCAATCCACACACACACACTCACCCTCTAATCAATCCACACACTCACACTCTCACCCTCTAATCAATCCACACACACACACTCTCACCCTCTAATCAATCCACACACACACACTCACCCTCTAATCAATCCACACACACACTCTCACCCTCTAATCAATCCACACACACACACTCTCACCCTCTAATCAATCCACACACACACACTCACCCTCTAATCAATTCACACACACACACTCTCACCCTCTAATCAATCCACACGCACACACTCTCATCCTCTAATCAATCCACACATACACACTCTCACCCTCTAATCAATCCACACACACACACTCTCACCAACTAATCAATCCAAACTAACACACACTCTCACCCTCTAATCAATTCACACACACACACTCGCACCGTCTAATCAATCCACACACACACACTCTCACCCTCTAATCAATCCACACACACACACTCTCACCCTCTAATCAATCCACACACACACACCCGCACCCTCTAATCAATCCACACACACACACTCTCACCCTCTAATCAATCCACACACACACACTCTCACCCTCTAATCAATCCACACACACACTCTCACCCTCCAATCAATCCACACACACACTCTCCCTCTAATCAATCCACACACACACACTCACCCTCTAATCAATCCACACACACACACTCTCACCCTCTAAGATATCCACACACACACACTCTCATCTCCTAATCAATCCACACACAAACACACACTCACCCTCTAATCAATCCACACACACACACTCAAACTCTCTAATCAATCCACACACACACACTCTCACCCTCCAATCAATCCACACACACACACTCTCACCCTCTATTCAATCCACACACACACACACTCTCACCCTCTAATCAATGCACACACACACACTCTCACCCTCTAATCAATCCACACACACACACTCTCAACATCTAATCAATCCAAACAAACACACTCTCACATTCTAATCAATCCACACACACACACACTCACTCTCGAATCAATCCACACACACACACTCTCAACATCTAATCAATCCAAACAAACACACTCTCAGCCGCTAATCAATCCACACACACACACACTCACTCTCGAATCAATCCACACACACACACTCTCAACATCTAATCAATCCAAACAAACACACTCTCATCCTCTAATCAATCCACACACACACTCTCTCACCCCCTAATCAATCCACAAACACACTCTCACCTCCTAATCAATCCACACACATACACTCTCACCCTCTAATCAATCCACACACACACACTCTCACCCTCTAATCAATCCACACAAACACACTCTCACCTCCTAATCAATCCACACACACACACTCTCACCCTCTAATCAATCCACACAAACACGCTCTCACCTCCTAATCAATCCACACACACACACTCGCACCCTCTAATCAATCCACACACACACACTCTCACTCTCTAATCAATCCAAACAAACACACTCTCACCCTCTAATCTATCCACACACACACTCACCCTCTAATCTATCCACACACACACTCACCCTCCAATCAATCCACACACACACACACTCACACTCTAATCAATGCACACACACACACTCTCACCCCCTAATCAATCCACACACACACACTTTCACCCTCTAATCAATCCACACACACACACTCTCACCCTCTAATCAATTCACACACACACACTTTCACCCTCTAATCAATCCACATACACACACTCTCACCCCCTAATCAATCCACACACACACACTCCCACCCCCTAATCAATCCACACACACACACTCTCACCCCCTAATCAATCCACACACACACACTTTCACCCTCTAATCAATCCACACACACACACTCTCACCCCCTAATCAATCCACACACACACACTTTCACCCTCTGATCAATCCACACACACACTCTCTCACCCCCTAATCAATCCACACACACACTCTCACCCTCTAATCAATCCACACACACACACTCTCACCCCCTAATCAATCCACACACACACTCTCACCCTCTAATCAATCCACACACACACACTCTCACCCTCTAATCAATCCACACACACACACTCTCACCCTCTAATCAATCCACACACACACACCCTCACCCTCTAATCAATCCACACACACACTCTCTCACCCTCTAATCAATCCACACACACACACTCACCCTCTAATTAATCCACACATACACTCTCACCCTCTAATCAATCCACACACACACACTCTCACCCCCTAATCAATCCACACACACACACTCACCCTCTAATCAATCCACACACACACACTCTCACCCTCTAATCAATCCACACACACACTCTCACCCTCTAATCAATCCACACACACACACTCACCCTCTAATCAATCCACACACACGCACTCTCACCCTCTAATCAATCCACACACACACACTCACCCTCTAATCAATCCACACACACACACTCTCACCCTCTAATCAATCCACACACACACACTCTCACCCTCTAATCAATCCACACACACACACTCACCCTCTAATCAATCCACACACACACTCTCACCCTCTAATCAATCCACACACACACACTCTCACCCTCTAATCAATCCACGCACACACACACACCCTCTAATCAATTCACACACACACTCTCACCCTCTAATCAATCCACACGCACACACTCTCATCATCTAATCAATCCACACACACACACTCTCACCCTCTAATCAATCCACACACACACACTCTCACCAACTAATCAATCCAAACTAACACACACTCTCACCCTCTAATCAATTCACACACACACACTCGCACCGTCTAATCAATCCACACACACACACTCTCACCCTCTAATCCATCCACACACACACACTCTCACCCTCTAATCAATCCACACACACACTCGCACCCTCTAATCAATCCACACACACACACACTCTCACCCTCTAATCAATCCACACACACACACTCTCACCCTCTAATCAAAACACACACACACTCTCACCCTCCAATCAATCCACACACACACACTCTCACCATCCAATAAATCCAAACAAACACACTCTCACCGTCTAATCACTCCACGCACACACACTCTCACCCTCTAATCAATCCACACACACACACTCTCACCCTCTAAGATATCCACACACACACACTCTCACCTCCTAATCAATCCACACACACACTCTCCCTCTAATCAATCCACACACACACACTCACCCTCTAATCAATCCACACACACACACTCTCACCCTCTAAGATATCCACACACACACACTCTCACCTCCTAATCAATCCACACACACACACACACACTCACCCTCTAATCAATCCACACACACACACTCAAACTCTCTCATCAATCCACACACACACTCTCTCACCCTCCAATCAATCCACACACACACACTCTCACCCTCTATTCAATCCACACACACACACACTCTCACCCTCTAATCAATGCACACACACACACTCTCACCCTCTAATCAATCCACACACACACACTCTCAACATCTAATCAATCCAAACAAACACACTCTCACCCGCTAATCAATCCACACACACACACACTCACTCTCGAATCAATCCACACACACACACTCTCAACATCTAATCAATCCAAACAAACACACTCTCACCCGCTAATCAATCCACACACACACACACTCACTCTCGAATCAATCCACACACACACACTCTCAACATCTAATCAATCCAAACAAACACACTCTCACCCTCTAATCAATCCACACACACACACACTCACCCTCTAATATATCCACACACACACACACTCTCACCTCCTAATCAATCCACACACAAACACACTCTCAGCCTCTAATCAATCCACACACACACACTCACCCTCTAACAATAACAGTATAAAACTGCTGGATATACTGAAGAGTAAAATCATTGATTTCCTGCGATTCTCCATCTCTGGGTCCTTGTGATTCTCTGCATTGCTGTGGCGCCGGAATCCCCTGCGGACTTTACTGGAGAATAAAATCCGTCTGACAGTCAGAACATTGAGCAGCAAAATCAGAAAGACTGAGACACAAGTGGTTAAAATGTAAATAAACAATTCAAATGCCCCCCATATGGGGGAAGTAAAGAAGCTCGGCTTATAAACACAACCCATGGGAACATTATCAATAATGTATTGTTGTTTCAGTGTAAAGTACCACGGGAGAGACTCTAAACAGCCCAGCACAGTCACTGTTCCCACAACCACAGGCGCCGTTTTCTCGCTGCAATATTTTGTGTTCAGCTTCTCACAACAAATGGCCACAAATCGATCAAAGGTGAAAGTGACTGTGAGCCAGACAGAAACAACTGTGGATGCAGAATACAGAACGACAATGAGAGAACACACAGGAGTAATTCTCAGGAATGAATATGGGAAATAAATTAAAACAATCCAGTACAATATGGGATTAGTGATAACGACCAGCAGATCAGACACTGCCATTCCCACCAAGTAGACAGTGATACATTTGGAGAGACCGCACTTTCCTCGGGACAGGATCACAATCGCCACCAAGTTAACTGGAAGAGAGAGAGAAAAGGAAGCAGAGAAATTACTGATCAGACCT
Source organism: Heterodontus francisci (assembly GCF_036365525.1). Taxonomy (NCBI): domain Eukaryota; kingdom Metazoa; phylum Chordata; class Chondrichthyes; order Heterodontiformes; family Heterodontidae; genus Heterodontus; species Heterodontus francisci. The sequence continues at coordinate 5,068,197 of NW_027141745.1, read as the reverse complement.
GGAGACAAAGCAGCAGTCTGACAGGATCTGGGCTGACATTTGCAGCTTTGTTGCTGCATCGAGCAGTGAAAACTGAGTCATTGACCCGGGCAGTGCTTTGTCACAGTGAAATGTTTGAAAACACAGTTATTAATAATGAATTGGGAAATTGGTGCAGGAAGTGAATAAAGTCAGCACCGGATCTACAGGAAGTACTGAGTGAGGATGGAGTGCCAGTGGGGGACTGAGAAGGGGCTTTACAGAGATGGAATCCAATGGGTTAATTGGGAATTTGTCTCCAGATTGTTGGTTGGGAAGTTTTGGGGAGGGCAGGATGTGTAGCTGGTTTGTTGCTCTGGGTTGAGGGTGCCGACAGGGACTGTTCCCTCATGGGAAAAGGCAAAAAACCGCAGCACTGAGTTTGATTATCAGTCGTGATTTAGAATGGTGGAGCAGCAGAGAAGTGCTGAATGGCCTCCTCCTGCTCCTATGTTACTGTATTCCTATCAGGTTGGACAAGGCAACTGGAGGTGGGGCGAGTGAGTGAGATTGGGAGGGAGAGAAGGAAAAGTACATGTTGGAGCAGGATGGGAGACTGGAGCAGATGGTTTGGCAAAACGGATAAACTGAAGCAATGGATGAGGAGACTGAGGATTCAATACAGTGAGAGGAGAGGCTGAGATTCACAGGGAGAGACTGCAGCAGAGTGTTAGAGGAAATCTAATCTATAGTTCCCAGTAATACAACTCAATTCATACATTCAAACAATAATCCCTGTGGTTATTAGTGTTGGAGAACAGTTCATTGTTTATACAATATAGTCAATATATTTAGTTTGTACAGGCTAATAAATATAAATTTAAATATATTTCTGATATCAGCCTCGATCTTTATTGAATTCAGCAGTCACAGAGATTTTAAAGTGCAGTATTTAAATAATGAATTACCATCAGTGAGGAACTGATTCTATTCTGTTTATTACGTCATTAAGTTAGGAATAGGAACTTTCTGCAAAACAAAATGAGGCCCTGACAGAAATCAATACAGAGGATCAAGTCCAACAGGAAAATGAACACAACCTGACAACAGACAACTTCACCTCACAGTTTCTGTCACTAATTGTTCTGGACATTCCAGCACTTTATGATCGAGAATTATTTACACTGCTGCTTCTTTCTCTTTCTCTTTACTTCTGCCGATCTCTTTCCCACTGTTTCGTTCTCCCTGCTCCTTTTCTCCTTCCCTATCTCTCCGGAGTACTCACACCCTGCAAACTGTTACCTAATGCTACTTTTCACATATGATTTATTCCTAACATTTTGCGTCTCTGTTCTGTTCACCAGCCCCAGCTTCAATGATTCTATTCTCAGAGTCAGTTTGTTCAATGGTGAAACCTCTGTGAATAATTTAATGTATCTACAGAACACCCAAATCTCCGCCTGTTCACCTGCACTCTTCACTTCATCTACAATGCATGGAATAAACAGGATCGAAAGCTACTTCCAGACAAACCTCACAATCATTGAAATTCCTTCTCCTGGAATTATAAAGTAATCTGTTAGAATGTGGGATTGTTTAATTAATAAAACAGCAACATCAGCGCTGCAGCTGATAATCTACAGATAAATGGGTAAAAAACTCTTGATACCAACTGATCGAGTGGAAACCAATAAAACATCACATAAATACTTTCTATTTTACAATGTAGTCCAGTGACAGTGAAGGTCCACAGTGAAGCAGAGAAGGAAATGTGAAAGTGTCAGCAGCAAACTCAGTTCAGTAGCCAGACTTCTGACGCAGTGTGAGACACACACATAACGAAATAATATTTGATAACAGTGATAACCAATAAAGACTTTGACACCCCAGTTGAACTGAGCCATGTTATTGGGGAGGAAGGATATTGTGCTGTCCGCTTGTACCACTGAGACTGTGAGATGTCCCATTATGAATCTCCAAAATAAAAACATTTATATAAATATTCCAAGACGGGTTAGGTCCACATCATGAAACTGTTAAAAACCACTGACAGCTCGATTTTTGATCCTAACTGAAACACCTCATTCAAAAGCATTCGCTCCATGGAATAATCCAGTAATAATGCCACGGTTACTGAAACCAATTCCATTTAAGAAATGATACAACTCCCGCAAGACTGAAAGAGTAGGCAATGAGGAGATTCCATCAGTAAATTGCTGGAAAATAACAGCCGGTTGTGTGACACTCACAGTGAGAAATAATACTGAGTACAGCAGCACAGTTAACATCGATTTATACCATTAACAGCTGAGATACTGGCTTCCCAGGAACTCCAATTGCTGCAAGTACAGGATAGTAAATCCTTGCTATCTGATAGATTACTGGATATCCCATTTCTGTGAGAAGCAGAGACTTCTGTTAGCCTGGAATCCACAGCTCCACCAGGCACTCTGTGCTGATCCTTTCCAATCGGTCCTGATTTAGACAGGGGCTAAGCTTCCACTGACATGGTTCTACCCCTGATCATTGCTATTAGTTACACTCACCTGAACAAACACATTGAATTAGCAGCTTTGACTCCGATGTAAATAATGCAGTGATTAAAAGAACAATCATTTCAATGTCAACGACATTTTCTTCGTAAGACCTCTCTCGGAATAAACCTAAAATCTGCACTCATACTGGACGGATGCTAAAATTATGAGTGGCGTCATTTACATTTTCCATATTATTGTGTTGACCTTGCTCACTCCTGGCGTTTCTATTGTAAATGTAACTGATCCGTCTGCAGTAGCCACTGAATCCAGGGACAAAAATAAACCCGCTTCACGCTGTTCCTGCCTTTTCCCAGCACAAATATGAACATGGATATCTGATTTCGACCATGTTCAGGGTTACAGCCTAAACACGACTGTGGGTGATATTAAGGGAAATACAATGTCCACGTCCATTAGGGAGGCAGTTGCATAGTGTAACATCACTGGGCTAGTAATCAAGAGGCCCAACCTAGTGGCCTGTGACAGGTGTCAAAATGACACCATGATAGGTGCATACAATAGAGGGAGCTCCCTCTCTATTCATAAAGTGGTGGGAAATACATCTTTATGTATAAAATGGAGAGGGCTCCGTCTCTGCGCATAAAGTGGAGGGATCTCCCTCTTTATGTATAAAATGGAGGGAGCTCCCTCTCTGTATATAAAGTGGAGTGAGCTCCCTCTCTGTGTATAAAGTGGAGGGAGATCCCTCTCTCTGGGTAAAGTGGGGGGAGCTCCCTCTCTATGTATTAAGTGAAGGGAGCTCCCTCTCTATGTATAAAGTAGAGGAAGTTCCTTCTCGATGCATACAGTGGATTGAGCTCCCGCTCTTTGTATAACATTTAGGGAGCTCCCCTTCTCTGTGTAATAAGTGGCGGGAGCTCCCAATCTATGTATAAAGTGGTGAAAGTTCCATCTCTATGTATAAAGTGGAGGGAGCTCGATCTCTACGCATAAAGTGGAGGGAGCTCCCACTCTATGTATAAAGTGGAGGGAGCCTTCTCTCTAGCACAAAGTGGATTGATCTCCCACTCTCTGTATAAAGTGAAGGGAGTTCCCCTCTCAATGTATAAAGTGCAGGGAGCAGCCTCTCCATGTATAAAGTGGAGGGAACACCCTCTCTATGCATAAAGTGGAGGGGGCACCACACTCTATGGGTAAAGTGGATTGCTCTCCCTCTCTATGTATAAAGTGGAGGGGCCACCACTCTCTATGGGTAAAGAGGAGGGCGCTCCCACTCCATGTATAATGTGGTGGGAGCTCACTTTCTACGTATAAAGTGGAGGGAGTTCGCTCTCTATATGTAAAGCAGAGAAAGTTCCATCTCTATGTATCAAGTGGATGGAGCTCCCTCTCTATGAATAAAATGGAGGGAGCTCCCTCTCCATGTATAAAGTGCTGGGAGCTCCCTCTCTATGTATAAAGTGGAGAGAGCTCCCTCTCCATGTATAAAGTGCTGGGAGCTCCCTCTTTATGCATAAAGTGGAGGGACCCCCACTCTCTGCGGGTAAAGTGGAGGGAGCTCCCGCTCCATGTTTACGGTGGTGGGAGCTCCTTTTCTACGTATAAAGTGGAGGGGGTTCGCTCTCTATGTGTAAAGTGTAGGGAGCTCCATCTCTGTCTACAACGTGGAGGGAGCTGCCTCTCTGTGCATAAAGTGGAGGGAGCACCCCCTCTACGTGTAAAGTGGAGCGAGCACACTCTCTATGCAAAAAGTGGAGGGAGTGCATTCTCTATGTATAAAATGTAGGGAGCTCCCTCTCTGTCTAAAACGTGGAGGGAGCTCCCTCTCTATGTATAAAGTGGAGGGAGTTCCCTATCTATGTATAAAGGGGAGGGAGCTCCCTCTCTGTGTATAAAAAGAGGGAACTCCCTCTCTATGTATCAAGTGGAGGGAGCTCCCTCTCTATGTATAAAGTGGAGAGAGCTCCCTCTCTATGTATAAAGTGGAGGGAGCTCCTTCTCTATGAATAAAGTGGAGGGAGCTCCCTCTCTATGTATAAAGTGGAGGGAAATCCCTCTCTATGTATAAACTGGAGGGAGCTCCCTCTCACTGTATAAAGTGGAGCGAGCACACTCTCTATGTATAAAGAGGAGGGAGATCCCTCTCTATGTATAAAGTGGAGCGAGCACACTCTCTATGTATAAAGTGGTGGGAAATCCCTCTCTATGTACAAAGTGGAGGGAGCTCCCTCTCTATTTATAAAGTGGAGGGAGTTCCCTCTCTTTGTATAAAGTGGAGGGAGCTCCCTCTCTATGTATAAAATGGTGGGAACTCCCTCTCTATGTATAAAGAGGAGGGAGATCCCTCCTAGCTGTGCTGAAGCAGGGCACTATGGATGACTCGAGCAGTGAGGCAATATGAGCCGAACTCAGAAATAGGAAGGGTGCGATAACAATGTTGGGGCTGTACTACAGGCCTCCCAACAGCGAGCCTGAGATAGAGGTACAAACATGTAAACAGATTTTGGAAAGATGCAGGAGCAACAGGGTGGTGGTGATAGGAGATTTTAATTTTACCAACATTGACTGGGATTCACTTAGTGTTCGAGGTCGAGATGGAGCAGAATTTTTAAGGAGCATCCAGGAGGTTTTTCTACAGCAGTATGTAACTAGTCCAACTCGGGAAGGGGCCATACTGGACATGGTGTTGGGGAATTAGCCCGGCCAGGTGGTTGAAGTTTCAGTAGGGGACTACTTTGGGAATAGTGATCACAATTCCGCAAGTTTTAGAATACTCATGGACAAAGACGAGAGTGGTCCTAAAAGGAGAGTGCTAAATTGGGGGAAGGCCAACTATACCAAAATTCGGCAGGATCTGGGGAATGTAGATAGGGAGCAGCTGTTTGAAGGTAAATCCACATTTGATATGTGGGAGGCTTTTAAAGAGAGGTTGATTAGCGTGCAGGAGAGACATGTTCCTGTGAAAATGAGGGATAGAAATAGCAAGATTAGGGAACCAAGGATGACAGGTGAAACTGTGAGACTAGCTGAGAGGAAAAAGGATGCATACATAAGGTCTAGGAGGCTGAAGAAAGACAAAGCTTTGGAAGAATATTGGGAATGTAGGACCAATCTGAAATGAGGAATTAAGAGGGCTAAAAGGGGTCATGAAATATCTTTCGCAAACAGGGTTAAGGAAAATCCCAAAGCCTTTTATTCATATATAAGGAGCAAGAGGGTAACTAGAGAAAGGATTGGCCCACTCAAGGACAAAGGAGGAAAGTTATGCGTGGAGTCAGAGAAAATGGGTGAGATTCTAAACGAGTACTTCGCATCGGTATTCACCGAGCAGAGGGACATGACAGATGTTGAGGTTAGGGATAGATGTTTGATTACTCCAGGTCAAGTCGGCATAAGGAGAGAGGAAGTGTTGGGTATTCTAAAAGGCATTAAGGTGGACAAGTCCCCAGGTCCGGATGGGACCTATCCCAGGATACTGAGGGAAGCGAGAGAGGAAATAGCTTGGGCCTTAACAGATATCTTTGCAACATCCTTAAACACGGGTGAGGTCCCGGAGGACAGGAGAATTGCTAATGTTGTCCCCTTGATTAAGAAGGGTAGCAGGGATAATCCAGGTAATTATAGACCGGTGAGCCTGACGTCAGTGGTAGGGACGCTGCTGGAGACGATACTGAGGGATAGGATCTATTCCCATTTGGAAGAAAATGGGCTTATCAGTGATAGGCAACATGGTTTTGTGCAGGGAAGGTCATGTCTTACCAACTTAATAGAATTCTTTGAGGAAGTGACAAAGTTGATTGATGAGGGGAGGGCTGTAGATGTCATATACATGGACTTCAGTAAGGCGTTTGATAAGGTTCCCCATGGTAGGCTGATGGAGAAAGTGAAGTCGCATGGGGTCCAGGGTGTACTGGCTAGATGGATAAAGAACTGGCTGGGCAACAGGAGACAGGGCGTAGCAGTGGAAGGGAGTTTCTCTAAATGGAGACGTGTGACCAGTGGTGGTCCACAGGGATCCGTGCTGGGATCACTTTTGTTTGTGATATACATAAATGATTTGGAGGAAAGTATAGGTGGTCTGATTTGCAAGTTTGCAGATGACACTAAGATTGGTGGAACAGCAGATGGTGAAGCGGACTGTCAGAGAATACAGCAGATTATAGACAGATTGGCGAGTTGGGCAGAGAAATGGCAGAATGGAGTTCAATCAGGGCAAATGCGAGGTGATGCATTTTGGAAGATCCAATTCAAGAGTGAACTATACAGTAAATGGAAAACTCCTGGGGAAAATTGATGTACAGAGAGATTTGGGTGTTCAGGTCCATTGTTCCCTGAAGGTGGCAACGCAGGTCAATAGATTGGTCAAGAAGGCATACGTCATGCTTTCCTTCATCGAACGGGGTATTGAGTACAAGAGTTGGCAGGTCATGTTACAGTTGTAGAAGACTTTGGTTCGGCCACAGTTGGAATACTGCGTGCAGTTCTGGTCGCCACATTACCAAAAGGATGTGGATGCTTTGGAGAGTGTGCAGAGGAGGTTCACCAGGATGTTGCCTGGTATGGAGGGCGCTAGCTATGAAGAGAGGTTGAGTAGATTAGGATTATTTTCATTAGAAAGACGGAGGTTGAGGGGGGACCTGATTGAGGTGTCCAAAATCATGAGAGGTATAGACAGGGTGGATAGCAAGAACTATTTTCCCAGAGTGGGGGTTTCAATGACGAGGGGTCACGTGTTCAAAGTGAGAGGGGAAGCGTTTAGGGGAGATATGCGTGGAAAGTTCTTTACGCAGAGGGTGGTGGGTGCCTGGAATGCGTTGCCAGTGGAGGTGGTAGACGTGGGCACGATAGCGTCTTTTAAGATGTATCCAGACAGATGCATGAATGGGCAGGAAGCAAAGAGATGCAGGCCCTTAGAAAATAGGCAACAGGTTTAGATAGAGGATCTGGATCAGGGCTCTCTTGGAGGGCTGAAGGGCCTGTTCCTGTGCTGTCATTTTCTTTGTTCTTTGTTCCATATGTATAAAGCGGAAGGAGCTCCTTCTCTATGCACAAAGTGGAGGGAGCTCCCTCTCTATATATTAGAATTTTTAGAATATTACAGCGCAGTACAGGTCCTTCGGCCCTCGATGTTGCGCCGAGCTGTGAAACCATCTGACCTACACTATTCCATTTTCATCCATGTGTCTATCCAATGTCCACTTAAACGCCCTTAAAGTTGGCGAATCTACTACTGCTGCAGGCTGGGCATTCCACGCCCTTACTACTCTCTGAGTAAAGAAACTACCTCTCACATCTGTCCTATATCTATCACCCCTCAACTTGAAGCTATGTCCCCTCGTGTTTGCCATCACCATCCGAGGAAAAAGACGCTCACTATCCACCCTATCTAACCCTCTGATTATCTTATATAAAGTGGAGGGAGCTCCTGCTCTATCTATAAATTTGAGGGAGCTCCCTCTCTATGTATAAAGTGGAGGGAGCTCCTTATCTCAGTATAAAGTAGAGGAAGTTCCCCCTCTACCTGTAAAGTGGAGGGAGCTCCCTCTCTCTGTATAAAATGGAGACAGCTCCCTCTTTATGTATAATGGGAGGGAGCTGCCTCCCTATGTATAAAGTGGAGGGGTCGCCCTCTTTATGTATAAATGGAGGGAACTCGCTCTATCCGCATCAAGTGGAGGGAGCTCCCTCTCTATGTATAAAGTGGAGGGAGCTCCGTCTCGATGTATCAATTGGTGGGCGCTCCCACTCGATGTATAAAGCGGAGAAAGTTCCATCTCAATGTATAAATTGGGGGGTGGGGGGGGGCTCCCTTTCTCTGCAAAATATGTAGGGAGCGCCCTCGTTATGATTAAATTGGAGGGAGCTCCCTCTCTATGTGTCAAGTGGTGGGAGCTCCCTCTGTATGCATAAAGTGGAGGGAGCTCCCTCTCCATGTCCAATGTGGCAGGAGCTCCCTCTCTGCTTATAAAGTGGAGGGAGCTCCCTCTCTATGTATAAAGTGGCGGGAGCTCCCTCTCTATGTATAAAGTAGAGGAGGTTCCCCCTCTATCTGTAAAATGGAGGGAGCTGCCACTCAATGTATAAAATGGAGAGCGCTCCCTCTTTATGTCTAATTGGAGGGAGCTCCCCCTTTATGTCTGAAATGGTGGGAGCTCCCTCTCTATGTATAAAGTGGAGTGAGCTCCCTCTCCATGTTTGAAGTGGAGGGTGCTCACTCTCTATGTCTCCAGTGGAGGGAGCCCCCTCTCTATTTACAAAGTGGAGGGAGCTCCCTCTCTATGTATAAGGTGGAGGGAGTTATTTTTCTACGGATAAAGTGGAGGGAGCTCCATCTCCATGCATAAAGTAGAGGAAGTTCCCTCTCTATCTGGAAAGTGGAGAGAGCTCCCTCTCTATGCATAAAGTGGAGGGAGTTACTTTTCTATGTATAAAGTGGGCAGAGCTCCCTCTGTATGTATAAAATGGAGGGAGCACCCTCATTATGAATAAAGTGGAGGGAGTTCCCTCTTTAAGTAAAACGTGGCGGGAGTACCCTCTCCATGTATAAAGATCTCACTCTCTAAGTATAAAGTGGTGCAAGCTCCCTCTCTATGTATAAAGTGGGGGAGCCACCTCTCTATGTATAAAGTGGAGGGGGCTCCCTCTCTCTGTACAGGTGGAGGGAGTTACCTTTCTATGTATAAAGTGGTGCAAGCTCCCTCTCAATGTATAAAGTGGAGGGAGCCGCCTCTCTGTGTATAAAGTGGTGGGTACTCCCCTTCGATGTAAAAAGTGGAATGACCTCCCTCTCTATTTATAAAGTGGAGGGAATTCACTCTCTATATAAAAAGTGGAGGGAACTCCCTCACTATGTATAAGGTGGAGGGAGATCCCTCACTATGAATAAAGTAGAGGGTGCTCCCTCTCTTTGTATAAAGTGGAGGGTGCTCCCTCTCTTCGTGCAAAGTGGAGGGTGCTCGCACTCTATGTCTAAACTGGAGGGAGCTCCCTCTCTATGTATAAACTGGACGGAGGCCTCTCTCTATGGATATCGAGGAGGGAGCTCCCTCTCGACGTATAAACTGAAGGGAACACCCTCTCCATGTACAAAGTGGATGGACCTCCCTCTCTATGTATAAACTGGACGGATTTCCCTCTGTATGTATAAACTGGACGGAGCTCCCTCTCTATGTTTAAAATGGACGGAGCTCCCTCTTTATCTATAACGTGCAGGGAGCTCCCTCTCTATGCATAAACTGGACGGAACTCCCACACTATGTATAAAGTGGAGGGAGCTCCCTCTCGATGTATAAACTGGATGGAGCTCCCTCTCGATGTATGAACTGGACGGAACTCCCTTTCGATGTATAAAGTGGAGGGAGCTCCCTCTCTATGTATAAGGTGGAGGGAGATCCCTCACTATGAATAAAGTAGAGGGTGCTCCCTCTCTTTGTATAAAGTGGAGGGTGCTCGCTCTCTTTGTGCAAAGTGGAGGGTGCTCGCACTCTATGTCTAAACTGGAGGGAGCTCACTCTCTATGCATAAACTGGACGGAGGCCTCTCTCTATGGATATCGAGGAGGGAGCTCCCTCTCGACGTATTAACTGAAGGGAGCACCCTCTCTATGTACAAAGTTGATGGACCTCCCTCTCTATGCATAAAAAGGACGGATTTCCCTATGTATGTATAAACTGGACGGAGCTCCCTCTCTATGTATAAAATGGACGGAGCTCCCTCTCTATCTATAACGTGCAGGGAGCTCCCTCTCTATGCATAAACTGGACGGAACTCCCACACTATGTTTAAAGTGGAGGGAGCTCCCTCTCGACCTATAAACTGGACTGAGCTCCCTCTCTATGTATGAACTGGACGGAGCTCCCTTTCGATGTATAAAGTGGAGGGAGCTCCCTCTCTATGTATAAAGTGGAGGGAGCTCCAAATTTATGTATAAACTGGACAGAGCTACCTCTCTATGTATAAACTGGACGGAACTCCCACTCCATGTATAAAGTGGACGGAGCTCCATCTCTATGTATAAACTAGACGGAGGTCCCTCTCTTTGTATAAAGTGGACGGAGCTCCCTCTCTATGTATAAAGTAGACGGAGCTCCCTCTCTGTGGACAAAGTTGAGGCAGTTCCACCTCGAAGAACAAAGTGAAGACAGATCCCTCTCTGTGGATAAACTGGACGATGCTCCCTCTCTATGGATAAAGTGTACAGAGCTCCCTCTCGATGTATAAAGTCGACGGAGTTCCCTCTCCATGGACAATATGGAGGCAGTTCCCACACTATGGACAAAGTGGAGACAGCTCCCTCTCTGTGGATAAACTGGACGGTGCTCCCTCTCTATGTATAAACTGGACGGAGCTCCCTCTCGATGTATAAAGTGGACGGAGCTCTCCCTCCACGCAGAAAGTGGAGGGAGCTTCCTCTCCATGAAGAAAGCGGAGGGAGCGCCCTCTCTATGTATAAAGTGGACAGAGCTCCCTCTCTAAGTATAAACTGGATGGAGCTCCCTCTCTATGGATAAAGTGGACGGAGTTCTCCCTCGGTGTATAAAGTGGAGGGAGCTCCCTCTCCATGTATAAGGTGGACGGAGCTCCCTCTCTATGTATGAAGTGGACAGAGCTCCCTCTCTAAGTATAAACTGGACGGAGCTCCCTCTCTATGTATAAACTGGACGTAGCTCCCTCTCTATGTGTAAAGTGGAGGGAGCTCCGTCTCTGTGTATAAAGTGGAGGGAGCTCTCTCTCTGTGTATAAAGTGGACAGAGCTCCCTCTCTAAGTATAAACTGGACGGAGCTCCCTCTCTATGTATAAAGTGGACGGAGTTCTCTCTCTATGTATAAAGTGGCGGGAGCTCCCTCTCAACGGATAAAGTGGAAGGAGCTCCCTCTCTCTGGATAAACTGGATGGAGCTCCCTCTCTATGTATAAACTGGACGGAGCACCCTCTCTATGTATTAAGTGGAGGGAGCTCCCTCTCTGTGTATGAAGTGGAGCGAGCTCCCTCTCCATGCATAAACTGGACGTAGCTCCCTCTCTATGTAGAAAGTGAAGGGAGCTCCCGCTCTATGTATAAAGTGGAGGGAGCTCCCTCTCTATGTATAAAGTGGACAGAGCTCCCTCTCTAAGTATAAACTGGACGGAGCTCCCTCTCTCTAAATAAAGTGGACGCAGTTCTCTCTCTATGTATAAAGTGGAGGGACCTCCCTCTCAATGGATAAAGTGGAAGGAGCTCCCTCTCTGTGGATAAACTGGACGGTGCTCTCTCTCTGTGTATAAAGTGGACAGAGCTCCCTCTCTAAGTATAAACTGGACGGAGCACCCGCTCTGTGTATTAAGTGGAGGGAGCTCCCTCTCTATGTATAAAGTGGAGGGAGATCCCTCTCTACGTATAAGGTGGAGGGAGCTCCCTCTCTTTGTATAAAGTGGCGGGAGCTCCCTCTCTATGTAAAAAGTGGACGGAGCTCCGTCTCCATGTCTGAACTGGACGGAGCTCCCTCTCTATGTATGAACTGGACGGTGCTCTCTCTCCCTGCATGAAGTGGAAGGAACTCCCTCTCTGTGTATAAACTGGACGGAGCTCCCTCTCCATGTATAAACTGGACGGAGCTCCCTCTCGATGTATAAAGTGGACGGAGTTACCTCTCCATGTATAAAGTCGACGGATCTCCCTCTCTGTGGACAATATGGAGGCAGTTCCCACTCTATGGACAAAGTGGAGACAGCTCCCTTTCTGTGGATAAACTGGACGGTGCTCTCTCTCTCTGTATAAAGTCGATGGAGTTCTCTCTCTATGTATAAAGTGGTGGGAGCTCCCTCTCAACGGATAAAGTGGAAGGAGCTCCCTCTCTATGCATAAACTGGACGGAGCTCCCTCTCTATGTATAAAGTGGACGGAGTTCTCTCTATGCATAAAGTGGAGGGAGCTCCCTCTCAACGGATAAAGTGGAAGGAGCTCCTTCTCTCTGGATAAACTGGATGGAGCTCTCTCTCTATGTATAAACTGGACGGAGCACCCTCTCTATCTATTAAGTGGAGGGAGCTCCCTCTCTGTGTATGAAGTGGAGCGAGCTCCTTCTCCATGCATAAACTGGACGTAGCTCCCTCTCTATGTAGAAAGTGAAGGGAGCTCCCGCTCTATGTATAAAGTGGAGGGAGCTCCCTCTCTATGTATAAAGAGGACAGAGCTCCCTCTCTAAGTATAAACTGGACGGAGCTCCCTCTCTATGTATAATGTGGACGCAGTTCTCTCCCTATGTATAAAGTGGAGGGAGCTCCCTATCATTGGATAAAGTGGAAGGAGCTCCCTCTCTATGTATAAACCGGACGGAGCTCCCTCTCTGTGTATAAAGTGGACGGAGCCCCCTCTGTTTTTATAAAATGCAAGGAGCTCCCTCTCTCTGCAAATCTGGATGGAGCTCCCTCTCTATGTGTAAACTGGATGGAGCACCCTCTCTATGTATTAAGTGGAGGGAGCTCCCTCTCTGTGTATGAAGTGGAGGGAGCTCCCTCTCCATGCATAAACTGGACGTAGCTCCCTCTCTATGTATAAAGTGAAGGGATCTCCCGCTCTATGTATAAAGTTGAGGGAGATCCCTCCCTATGTATAAAGGGGAGGGAGCTCCCTCTCTTTGTATAAAGTGGAGAGAGCTCCCTCTCTATGTACAAACTGGACGGAGCTCCCTCTCTCTGTATAAACTGGACGGAACACCCGCTCTATGTATTAAGTGGAGGGAGATCCCTCTCTACTTCTAAGGTGGAGGGAGCTCCCTCTCTTTGTATAAAGTGGCGGGAGCTCCCTCTCTATGTACAAAGTGGACGGAGCTCCCTCTCCATGTCTGAACTGGACGGAGCTCCCTCTCTGTGTATGAACTGGACGGTGCTCTCTCTCTCTGGATGAAGTGGAAGGAACTCCCTCTCTGTGTATAAAGTGGACGGAGCTCCCTCTCCATGTATAAACTGGACGGAGCTCCCTCTCGATGTATAAACTGGACGGAGTTCCATCTCTATTTATAAAGTCGACGGATCTCCCTCTCTGTGGACAAAGTGGAGACAGCTCCCTCTCTGTGGATAAACTGGACGGTGCTCCCTCTCGATGTATAAACTGGACGGAGCTCCCTCTCCATGTATAAAGTGGACGGAGCTCCCTCTCAATGTATAAAGTGGAGGGAACTCCCTCTGTCCGTGCAATGTGGTCGGGAGCTCCCTCCCTACGTCCAAACTGGTTGGAGCTCCCTCTCTAAGTACAAACTTGTCGGAGTTCCCTCTCCATGCATAACCTGGACGGAGCTCCCTCTCTATGGACTTAGTGGAGGCAGCTCCCTCCCGATGTATAAACTGGACGGTGCTCCTCTCCATGTATAAACTGGTCGGAGCTCCCTCTCTGTGTACAAAGTGGACGGAGCTCCCTCTCTACGGATAAAGTGGAGGGAGCTCCCTCTCTTTGTATAGAATTAGAACATTACAGCGCAGTACAGGCCCTTCGGCCCTCGATGTTTCGCCGACCTGGGAAACCATCTGACCTACACTATTCTATTTTCATCCATATGTCTATCCAATGACCACTTATATGCCCTTAAGGTTGGCGAGTCTACTACTGTTGCAGGCAGGGCGTTCCACGCCCCGACTACTCTCTGAACAAAGAAACTACCTCTAACATCTGTCCTATATCTATCACCCCACAACTTAAGGCTATGTCCCCTCGTGTTTGCCATCACCATCCGAGGAAAAAGACGCTCACTATCCACCCTATCTAACCCTCTGATTATCTTATATGTCTCTATTAAGTCACCTCTCCTCCTCCTTCTCTCCAACGAAAACAACCTCAAGTTCCTCAGCCTTTCCGCGTAAGACCTTCCCTCCATACCAGGCAACATCCTAGTAAATCTCCTCTGCACCCTTTCCAAAGCTTCCACATCCTTCCTGTAATGCGGTGACCAGAACTGCACGCAATACTCCAGGTGTGGCCTCACCAGAGTTTTGTACAGCTGCAGCATGATCTCGTGGCTCCGAAACTCGATCCCCCTACTAATAAAAGCTAACACACCATATGCCTTCTTAACAGCCCTATTAACCTGGGTCGCAACCTTTAGGGATTTATGCACCTGGACACCAAGATCTCTCTGTTCATCTACACTACCAAGTATCTTCCCATTAGCGCAGTACTCTGCATTCCTGTTACTCCTTCCAAAGTGAATCACCTCGCACTTTTCCGCATTAAACTCCATTTGCCATCTCTCAGCCTAGTTCTGCAGCCTATCTATGTCCCTCTGTACCCTACAACATCCTTCGGCACTATCCACAACTCCACCGACCTTCGTGTCATCCGCAAATTTACTAACCCACCCTTCTACACCCTCTTCAAGGTCATTTATAAAAATGACAAACAGCAGTGGCCCTAAAAGAGATCCTTGCGGTACACCACTAGTAACTGAACTCCAGGATGAACATTTGCCATCAACCACCACCATCTGTCTTCTTTCAGCTCGCCAATTTTTGATCCAAAGCTCTAAATCACCTTCAACCCCATACTTCCGTATTTTCTGCAATAGCCTACCGTGGGGAACCTTATCAAACGCCTTACTGAAATCCATATACACCACATCCACTGCTTTACCCTCATCCACCTGTTTGGTCACCTTTTCGAAAAACTCAACAAGGTTTGTGAGGCACGACCTACCCTTCACAAAACCGTGCTGACTATCGCTAATGAACTTAATCTTTTCAAGATGATTATAAATCCTATCTCTTATAAACTTTTCCAACATTTTACCCACAACCGAAGTAAGGCTCACAGTTATATAGTTACCAGGGCTGTCTCTACTCCCCTTCTTGAGCAAGGGGACAACATTTGCTATCCTCCAGTCTTCTGGTACTATTCCTGTCGACAATGACGATATAAAGATCAAGGAAAAAGGCTCTGCAATCTACTCCCTGGCTTCCCAGAGAATCCTAGGATAAATCCCATCTGGCCCAGGGGACTTATCTATTTTCACACTTTCCAAAATTGCTAACATCTCCTCCTTGTGAACCTCAATCCCATCTAGCCAAGTAGTCTGAATCTCAGTATTCTCCTCGACAACATTTTCTTTCTCTACTGTAAATACTGACGCAAAATATTCATTTAACGCTTCCCCTATCTCCTCTGATTCCACACACAACTTCCCTCTACTATCCTTGATTGACCCTAATCTAACTCTCGTCATTCTTTTATTCCTGATATACCTATAGAAAGCCTTAGGGTTTTCCTTGATCCTATCCGCCAGTGACTTCTCGTGTCCTCTCCTTGCTCTTCCTAGCTCTCCCTTTAGATGGAGGGAGTGGAGGGAGGGAGTGGAAGGAGCTCCCTCTCTATGTACAAAGTGGACGGAGCTCCCTCTCTATGTGTAAACTGGACGGAGCTCCCGCTCGATGTTTGAAGTGGAAGGAGCTCACTCTCTATGTATAAAGTGGAGGGAGCTCCCTCTCTATGTATAAAGTGGAGGTAGCTCCCTCTTTATGTATGAACTGGACGGATCTCCCTCTCCATGTATAAACTGGACGGAGCTCCCTCTCTATGTATGAACTGGACAGTGCTCCCTCTCGATGTATGAAGTGGAAGGAGCTCCCGCTCTGTGTGTAAACTGGAACGAGCTCCCTCTCTATGTATAAAGTGGAGGGAGCTCCCTCTCTATGTACAAACAGGACTCAGCACCCTCTCTTTGTATCCAATGGAAGGGAGAGACTGAGATAGTGTACAGAGGGAGATAGAGAGAGGAAAGTAGAGATGCACTTGGAAAATGAATAACAGAGATAAGAAATAGGGTTTAAGAGAGTAGAAGAGAGCGGAAGAGAGAGATAGGCATGGAGAGAGATTACCAGTAACAAATATTACCAGAGATCCGCCCTCTCTCCGTGCCGATCACTCCTTTCCGATTTGCGAGCCTCTCCGTCTATTTTTCACCCTCTACCCCGATGTTGCACTCTCCATGCCTCTCTCTCGATTGTCTGTATATACTGCAGTGAAGGATTACGTCAAATGATCATGTTTTCCATTTGCTTTTTCAATCTAACAGAACAATCTCCCTGTCTGTGAACAGAGGGACCTTGGAGTGAATGTCCACTGATTCCTGAGTGTAACAGGACAGGTGGATAAGGTGGTTACGAAGGCTTATGGAATACTTTCCTTTATTGGCCGATGTATAGAATATAAGAGCAAGGAGGTTATGTTAGTACTGTATAAAACATTAGTTAGACCACAGCTAGAGTACTGTGTACCGTTCTGTTGACCACATTTCAGGAAGGATGTGATCACACTAGAGAGGGTACAGAGGCGATTTGCAGAGGATGTTGTCAGGAATGGAGAAGTTTAACGATGAGGAAAAATTGGATAGGCTGGATTTAGCAGGGGCATAGATTACAGGATTTCCACACCAATATCATGAGGGTGTGATGGCTCCCATGGTGGAATAGCTTGCCGAAGGTTTACAAAGGAGCATTTTCCTTCTGGATCATCAGAACCGGCCACCTGGGCCCCAACTTCATTTACATTTCTCTCTCTCTACCAATATTTCACTCTCTACACCGACCTTTCTCTGTTTCTGTACACAGCACTGAAGGATTACATCAAATGAATATATCTTACATTCTCCCTTTAAATCCATTCCATCAATCTCACTCTCTACAACCTTGTCCCTCTCTGCAGCCCTCCCTCTGTCTGCATATCTAAGCCTCTCTCCCTCTGTCTCTCTCCCAGTGTCACAGATAGCAGGAGGGAGAGATATAGAGAGGAGGACAGAGAGAGAGACACAGAGAACAACCCTGGCTCCTCCAATTTCCCAGAGATGAAATGAAGGGATAACTTCTGCACATCTACTCTGTCTCATCGAATACACTCAGTGAAGGTACAGCACGGGTTCGATACAGAGTACAGCTCCGTTTAAGCATTCCCTGGAGTGTCGGATGAATCCGGGTCACTCACTGTGCCTGGCTCAGGCTCAAGACTCACCTGTCTCAATTACTGAGACGCTCCTGTATCACTTGCCTATATATAAGCGGATGCCGGATTTGGGAGCGGGACAGACACACAGAATTTGTACCACTGATCATGTGGAGGATAAGCATCAGTAATCCCTCAGAGAATCAGAACAGACCAGCGAAACTCAGAAAAGGAAACTTCTGTTGAATTTGAGAGACTTGCATTGTGGAATGTTTTAGTATTTGGTGAGAATGTTGAGCCAGTGAAATTTTGCCCCTTTGGGATGAATAGATACTATATGACTTTATTACAAAAATAAGGTACCGTGTGTACTGTAAATATGGAATGAAATAACAATGTAACTGATCAATTTTCAGCTGAATACTATAACGACAGTTTGAGTCATGGAGTCATCGAGTTATACAGCACAGAAACAGGCCCTTCGGCCCATCGTGTCCGTGCCCACCATCAAGCACATTCCTGTTCTCATCCCATTTTCCAGAACTTGGCCCGGAGCCTTGTATGCTATGGCATTTCAAGTGCTCATCGAAATACCTCTTAAATGTTGTGAGGGTTCCTGCCTCTACTACCCCTTCAGGCAGAGCGTTCCAGATTCCAAGCACCCTCAGGGTGAAAGAAATTGTCCTCAAATCCCCTTTAAACCTCCTGCCCCTTACCCTTAAATCTGTGCCCCTTGGTTGTTCACCCCTCCGCAAAGGGAAAAAGTTTCTTCTTATCTAACCTATCAATTCCCCTCAAAATGTTGTCGACCTCAATCATGTGCCCCCTCAGCCTTCTCTGCTCGAAGGAAAACAAACCCAGCCTATCCAGTCTCTCTTCATAGCTGAAATGCTTCAGCCCAGGCAACATCCTGGTGTATCTCCGCTGCACCCTCTCCAGTGCAATCACACCCTTCCTATAGTGTCGTGACGAGAACTGTACACAGTACTCCAGCTGTGGTCGAACTAGTGTTTTATACAGCTCCATCATAACCTCCCTGCTCTTATATTCTATTCCTCGGCTAATAAAGGAAAGTATCCCATATGCCTTCCTAACCACCTTATCTACCTGTGCTGCTGCCTTCAGTGATCTGTGGACAAGTACACCAAGGTCCCTCTGATACTCTGTACTTCCTGTGGTCCTACCATCCATTATATATTCCCTTGCCTTGTTCGTCCTCACAAAGTGCATCACCTCACACTTCTCAGGATTAAATTCCATTTGCCACTGCTCCGCCCATCTTACCTGCCCACCTGTATCATCCTGTAATCAGAGGCTTTCCACCTCACTATTTACGACACCACCAATTTTTGTGTTGTCTATAAACTTACTGATCATACATCCTATATTCACATCATAAATAATTAATGTGCACTACCAACAGCAAGGGCCCCAGCACTGATCCCTGAGTACACCACTGGTCAGTTAAACCTGCTATGCTGTGAGAATGCACATAAGACACGATGGGATGAAGTCAAAGTGGACAGTGTTTTATTTGTGAGCTTGATCTTTGTGGGAGGACAAGTGTTAAGTCAGCTAAAAAATATTAAATTGTCACTTCGCTTGTCCAAGTAAACACTCAACAGACGTGGGTCTGGAATGACATATGTGCTGCATTCCTAAGACAAGATATTGACAGTAAATGACCAAAGGACTGGAATTACAAGAAGGCAGGATATGGAGAATAAAATGGAGTCTTTTAATGGCAAAAAATCAGGTACAGGCGAGGCTTGGAATGTAGAAGCAAATGCAATGTGTGTGTGTGGTGGTCCAGGCAGTATAGGAACAGATATTGATCACACACAGTGATTGATCATGCAGCGAAAGACCCGAACACTGAGCCCAGTGACATGGTGCACGAGGGGACAGTGAGGGACAGTCCTGGATATAAGGGGGTCCCTTTCCTTTATCTGTCAGTGCAGTCCAGATAGCTGGCTATTGGAAGAAGATCCCTCCTGAACGACTGATCATCGATCAGTGAGAACGTGATGAGATTAAATACACAGACCAGGTCAGAGTTAGTGGGGATCATTTGCAGCATTGATTTTTCCAGGAATATTCACTGGGATTTTAGTGCCAGTTTACTGGAATTCTATGTAACCTAACTTGCGTGTAATCTTTAATCTTGTAGTGCATGTGTAATGCTTAATTTCTGAAAGCCATACTGAGTAAAGCTTATGGTGCTCCACCAAACTCAAGATTGTTGGTATTTATTACTTGAACGGCTCGAATCTGTCGTTAAGTTGGACAAGTCCTGTGAATAATTGCTTTTAAGTTGTTTGTCCTACTGTACTAGTGCATATCGATTAACAGCATCCCATCATATAATCTACACTGCTGTCTATATTGTCTGAATACAGAAATAAAATAGCCACAAATTATGCTATTCATTCTGGGGCAGACAGGTGAAGTGTTTATTTTGTCTGTGATTTCACTCGACCCCGAATGATGACCAACATGGTGGGAGAGAGTGATAGACAGAGAGAGATGGACAGAAGTAGAGTAACAGAGAGATAGAAACGGAGAGAGAACAGAGAGATAGTGAGGGATAGACACAGAAGCAGAGCGATAGAAAATGCCAGGAGAACCTGAGACACTTTAGAAGCAGGGGGACGGAGAGACAGGCTGTGTGGAGACACTGGGGTAACATTCCACAAAGACAGGGTAGATGCAGGTAAGATGTTTCTCCTGGTTGAGGAGTCTAGAACCAGGGGGCACGATTTCAAAATATGGGGGAAGTCACTTGGGCAGAGATGAGGAGAAATGTCATTACACAGGAGGGTTGTGAATCTTTGGATTTCTCTACTCCAGAGGGCTGTGGAAGCTTAGTCATTGAGTATGTTTAAAGCAGAGATTGACAGATTTCTAAATACCAATGACACAAAGGGATATGAGGATAGTCTGGGAAAAACACATTGAAGTGGATGATCAGCCATGATCGTCTTGAATGGTGGAGCAGGCTCGATGGGCTGAATGGCATACTCCTGTTCCGATCTTCCCAAGCTGCTGAAATAGTTTCTCCCAAACTACTCCATCAGTTCCCCTTAATATCTCAACAACTGTGATCAAATCACCTTGATCCTCCTAAATTCCAGGGAATAAATCCCTAGTTTGTGTAATATCACCTCGTAATTCAACCCTTGGAGTCCAGTTATCATTCTGGTAAATCTACACTACACTCAAATGGACACGGACCCCTCAAGTCTCTTTGGAACTCCAGTGTTTCCAGTATTTCACCATTTATAAAGTACTCCGTTCTAGTCTTTTTTATTGCCATTGAACTCAATCTACCACAGTTTTATCCATTCACTTCAGATATGAATATCTATTTGTAATGTTATGCTTCCAGCTACACTGCTTACAATGATTCCTATTTTTGCGTCATTGGCAAACTGTTGCATTCTCCCACATCATCTTAAATCGTTAATAAATAGAGCAAAACTGAGACACACATGGGCTTTGCATTAGTAGACAGGAGTGAATCATTCCATCTTGGAGGTTTTTTAATTCCAGATTTATGTTTTTTTTTTAGAAAAAACTGAATTCAAATACACAACAGCCCAGTGTGGGTTTTGAACTCCTGCTTTTTCAATCATCAGCTCAGGCTTTCAAATTTAAACCCATAAAAAGGAGATTAATTTTCCTACTGCTCTTATCTGACTGAACAATGAACAGAGAACAATGCAGCACAGGAGCAGGCTATTCGGCCCTCCAAGCCTGCGCTGATCTTGATACCTGCCTAAACTAACACCTTCTGCACTTCCGGGGTCCGTATCCCTCTATTCCTTTCCTATTCATATCTCTCTTAAACGTCGCTATCGTACCTGCTTCCACCACATCCCCTGGCAGCAAGTTCCAGGCACTCACCACCCTCTGTGTAAGGAACTTGCCCCGTACATCCCCTCTAAACTTTGCCCCTCGCACCTTAAACCTATGTCCCCTAGTAACTGACTCTTCCACCCTGGGAAAAAGCTTCTGACTATCCACTCTGTCCATGCCGCTCATAACTTTGTAAATCTCTATCATGTCACCCCTCCATCTCCAGCGTTTCAATGAAAACAATCCTAGTTTTTCCAACTTCTCCTCATAGCTAATGCCCTCCAGATCAGGCAACATCCTGGTAAACCTCCTCTGTACCCTCTCCAAAGCCTCCACGTCCTTCTGGTAGTGTGGCGACCAGAATTGCACGCAATATTCTAAGTGTAGCCGAACTAAGGTTCTGTACAGCTGCAACACGACTTGCCAATTTTTATACTCTATGCCCCGACCGATGAAGGCAAGCATGCCGTATGCCTTTTTGACTACCTTATGCACCTGCGTTGCCACTTTCAGTGACCTGTGGACCTGTACGCCCATATCTCTCTGCCTGTCAATACTCCTAAGGGTTCTGCCATTTACTGTATACCTCCCACCTGCATTAGACCTTCCAAAATGCATTATCTCACATTTGTCCGGATTAAACTCCATCTACCATTTCTCCGCCCAAGTCTCCACCCGATCTATATCCTGCTGTATCCTTTGACAATCGTCATTATCCGCAACTCCACCAACCTTTGTGTCATCCGCAAACTTACTAATCAGACCAGCTACATTTTCGTCCAAATCATTTATATATACTACAAACAGCAAAGGTCCCAGCACTGATCCCTGCGGAGCACCACTAGTCACATCCCTCCATTCAGGAAAACACCCATCCACTGTTACCCTCTGTCTTCTGTGACTGAGCCAGTTCTGTATACATCTTGCCAGCTCACCATTGATCCCGTGTGACTTCACCTTTTGCATCAGTCTGCCATGCGGGACCTTGTCAAAGACTTTACTAAAGTCCATATAGACAACATCCACTGCCCTTCCCTCATCAATCATCTTCGTCACGTCCTCAAAAACCTCAATGAAATTAGTAAGACACGACCTCCCCTTCACAAAACCATGCAGTCTCTCGCTAATAAATTCGTTTGTTTCCAAATGGGACTAAATCCTGTCCTGAAGAATCCTCTCTAATAGTTTCCCTACCAATGACATAAGGCTCACCGGCCTATAATTTCCTGGATTAACCTTGCCACCCTTCTTAAATAAAGGAACAACATTGGCTATTCCAGTCCTCTGGGACCTCACCTGTCGCCAATGAGGATGCAAATATTTCTGTCAAGGCCCCAGCAATTTCTTCCCTTGCCTCCTCCCTCAGTTTTCTAGGGTAGATCCCATCAGGCCCTGGGGACTTATCTACCTTAATGCTTTGCAAGACACCCAACACATCCTCCTTTTTGATAATGAGATGACTGAGACTATCTGCACTCCCTTCCCTCGGCTCATCATCCACCAAGTCCATTTCCTTGGTGAATACGGATGCAAAGTAGTCATTTAGCACCTCACCCATTTCCTCTGGCTCCACGCAGAGATTCCCATCTCTGTCCTTGAGTGGGCCAACCCTTTCCCTGGTTACCCTCTTGCTCTTTATCTATGTATAAAAAGCCTTGGGATTTTCCTTAATCCAGTTTGCCAATGACTTTTCATGACCCCTTTTAGCCCTCCTAACTCCTTGCTTAAGTTCCTTCCGACTGTTTTTATATTCCTCAAGTACTTCATCTATTCCTAGCCTTCAAGCACGTGCACATGATTCCTTTTTCTTTTTGACTAGGCTCACAATATCCCGTGTTATCCAAGCTTCTCGAAACTTGCCAAACCTGTCTTTCTTCCGCATTGGAACATGCTGGTCCTGGATTCCAATCAGCTGACGTTTGAAAGTCTCCCATATGTCAGATGTTGATTTACCCTCAAACAGCCGCCCCCATTCTAAATTCTTCAGTTCATGCCTAATATTGTTATAATTAGCCTTCCCCCAATTTAGCACCTTCACCCGAGGACTACTCTTATCCTTATCCATAAGTACCTTAAACCTTATGGAATTATGGTCACTGCTCCCAAAAAACTCCCCCACTGAAACTACGACCAAATGGCCGGGCTCATTCCCCAATACCAGGTCCAGAATGGCCGCATCCCTAGTTGGACTATCTACATACTGTTTCAAGAAGCCCTCCTGGATGCTCCTCACAAATCCTGCCCCATCCAAGCCCCTAGCACTAAGTGAGTCCCAGTCAATATTGGGGAAGTTAAAATCACCCACCACCACAACCCTGTTACCTTTACATCTTTCCAAAATCTGTCTGCATATCTGCTCCTCTACCTCCTGCTGGTATTTGGGAGGCTTGTAGCAAACCCCCAACATCGTGACTGCCCACTTCCTATTCCTGAGCTCCACCCATATTGCCTCGCTGCATGACCCCTCTGAGGTGTCCTCCCGCAGGACCGCTGTGATATTCTCCTTAACCAGTAATGCAACTCCCCCACCCCTTTTACATCCCCCTCTATCCCGCCTGAAGCTTCTAAAGCCAGGAACATTTAACTGCCAATCCTGCCCTTCCCTCAACCAAGTCTCTGTAATAGCAACAACATCATATTTCCAAGCACTAATGCAAGCTCTAAGTTCATCTGCCTTACCTGTTATATTTCTCACATTGAAACAAACGCACTTCAGACCACCAGTCCCGCTGTGCTCAGCAACATCTCGCTGCCTGCTCTTCCGCTTAGTCCCTCTGACCTTATTTACTGTGTCCTCTTCATTTATTTCACTAGCTGTCCTACTGCTCTGGTTCCCACCCCCTGCCACATTAGTTTAAACCCTCCTGAGTGACGCTAGCAAACCTTGCAGCCAGGATATTTGTGCCCCTCCAGTTTAGATGCAACCCGTCCTTCTTGTACAGGTCCCATCTGCCCCTGAAGAGAGCCCAATGGTCCAGATATCTGAAACCCTCCTTTCTACACCATGAGATCCACCATCGTGGAAGCAGAAGACCCTGCGTGAGCGACGCGGGGACGACATAGAAGAGAGACAGAGAGAACGGAACGCCTGGCCAGCGTTAACTCTCCCTTTATCGGGTAATATCCTTTGTATTCTGTGACTAAGACAGTGAAAGGTCAGAGGAACCTAGTGCGTGTGCTTATGAATTCTAGCTAGTTTTGTTATTAACTGTATAACTCAGGGGAGTCGGATGTTTTTGTCTAACTAGGTGTATAAGCCTTATTTTTACATTGTACAACAAGGTAAATAACGTAAATTGATCGTTAAAGAAAGGACTGAGTTCCCCCTCTTTGTACTAAGCCAGTAACTTTAGCTGTGGACGAGGGGGAGTTGACTCCACTCCATGGTTAACAGTTGATATTCTGTTCACAGTAGGGGTATTAGAGGGAGGTCTGTTCACGGGAGGGTTATTAGATGATATTCGGTTCACAGGAGGGGTATTAGAGGGGAGTTTGTTCACAGGAGGTGCATTAGATGGGGGACTGTTTGCAGAAGGGGTATTAGAGGGAGGTCTGTTCACGGGAGGGGTATTAGATGATATTATGTTCACAGGAGGGGTATTAGATGGGATTCTGTTCACAGGAGGGGTATAAGATGGGGGTCTGTTCACAGGAGGGGTATAAGATGGGGGTCTGTTCACAGGAGAGGTAGAAGATTGGAGTCTGTTCACAGGAGGGCTATTTGAGGGAAGTCTGCTCACAGGAGCGGTGTTAGATGGGATTCTGTTCACAGGAGCGGTGTTAGATGGGATTCTGTTCACAGGAGGGGTATAAGATGGGCCTTTGTTCACAGGAGGGGTAGAAGATACGAGTTTGTTCACAGGAGGGATATTAGAGGGGAGTCTGTTCACAGGAGGGGAATTAGATGGGAGTCTGTTCACAGTAGGGTATTAGAGGGGAATCTTTTCACAGGATGGGTATAAGATGGGGGTCTGTTCACAGGAGGGGTATAAGATGGGGGTCTGTTCGCAGGAGAGGTAGAAGATTGGAGTCTGTTCACAGGACGGCTATTAGAGAGAAGTCTGTTCACAGGAGGGGTATTAGAGGGAAGTCTGTTCACAGGAGGGGTACAAGATGGGGGTCTGTTCACAGGAGGGGTATAAGATGGGGGTTTGTTCACAGGAGTGGTATAAGATGGGGGTCTGTTCACAGGAGGGGTATGAGAAGGGGGTCTGTTCACAGGAGAGGTAGAAGATTGGAGTCTGTTCACAGGAGGGCTATTAGAGAGAAGTCTGTTCACAGGAGGGGTATTAGAGGGAAGTCTTCTCACAGGAGCGGTGTTAGATGGGATTCTGTTCACAGGAGGGATATTAGATGGGGGGCCTGTTCGCAGGAGTGGTATTAGAGGGAAGTCTGCGCACAGGAGGGGTATTAGATGGGGGCCTGTTCGCAGGAGTGGTATTAGATGGGGGCCTGTTCGCAGGAGTGGTATTAGAGGGAAGTCTGTTCACAGAAGGGGTATTAGAGGGAAGTCTGTTCACAGGAGGGGTATTAGATGGGGGCCTGTTCGCAGGAGTGGTATTAGAGGGAAGTCTGTTCACAGGAGGGTTATTAGATGGGGGCCTGTTCGCAGGAGTGGTATTCGAGGGAAATCTGTTCACAGGAGGGGTATTAGAGAGAAGCCTGTTCACAGGAGTGGTATTAGAGGGAAGTCTGTTCACAGGAGTGGTATTAGAGGGAAGTCTGTTCACAGGAGGGGTATTAGATGGGGGCCTGTTCGCAGGAGTGGTATTAGAGGGATGTCTGTTCACATGAGGGGTATTCGACGGAAGTCAGTTCACAGGAAGGGTATTAGAGGGATGTCTGTTCGCAGTCGGGGTATTAGAGGCGCCTCTGTTCACAGGAGGTGCAGTAGATGGGAGTCTGTTCACAGGAGTGGTATTAGAGGGAAGTCTGTTCACAGTCGGGGTATTAGAGGAAAGTCTGTTCACAGGAAGGGTATTAGAGGGATGTCTGTTCACGGGAGGGGTATTAGATGGGGGCCTGTTCGCAGGAGTGGTATTAGAGGGAAGTCTGTTCGAAGGAGGTGTATTAGATGGGGTTCTAGGAGCAGGAGGATTATTGGAGGGAACTCTGCTCAAAGGTTTATTAGATGGTGCTCTGTTCACAGGAGGGGTATTAGATGGGGGTCTGGTAGCAGGAGGGTTATTAGAGGGAACTCTGCTCACATGTGTATTAGATGGGAGCTTGCTCACAGGAGGGGTATTAGATGGGGTTCTGTTCACAGGAGGGGTATTAGATGGGAGTCTGCTCACAGGAGGGGTATTAGATAGGGTTCTGTTCGAAGGAGGGGTATTAGATGGGGCTCTGTTGACAGGAAGGTTAATAGATGGGGATCTGTTCGCAGGAGGGATATTAGATGGGAGTCTGTTCGCAGGAGGGTATTAGATGGGTGTCAGTTCACAGGAGTGGTATTAGATGGGGGTCTGTTCACAGGAGGGTTATTAGATGGGAGTCAGTTCGCAGGAGGGGTATTAGATGCGGGTCTGTTCGCAGGAGGGATATTAGATGGGGGTCTGTTCGCAGGAGGAGTATTAGATGGGGATCTTTTCGCAGGATGGGTATTAGATCGGGGTCTGTTCGCAGGAAGGGTATTAGATGGGGAGGGGCCTGTTGCACGGAGGAATTTGCACAGCGGGGGAAATATTGCATTGTAAATTAATTGTGGGGGTAGCTTTTCAGGGGGGTGGAAGTGGAATTTGCATAAGGAAAGAATTGGTTGGGGTGGTTTATCGGGGGGGATATTTTTCGGAGGGGAGAGAAATATTTGCCGTGGGGGTGATACAAAGAAAGAGAGAAAGTGAAAGAGAGAAATAGAAATCAGAGAAAGTGAAAGAGAGAGACAGAGAAAGTCGGAAAGGGGCAGCAAAGAGAGAGATCAGAGGGAAAGAGAAAGAGAGGGACAAAGTTACAAAGTGGCAAAAAAAGTTAGAAAAAGCAGACAAAGAGAGAGAGAGAGAGAGAGAGAGAGAGAGAGAGAGAGAGAGAGAGAGAGAGAGAGAGAGAGAGAGAGAGAGAGAGAGAGAGAGAGAGAGAGAGAGAGAGAGAGAGAGAGAGAGAGAGAGAGAGAGAGAGAGAGAGAGAGAGAGAGAGAGAAAGGGAAAGTCAGAAAGGGGCAAAGCCAAAGAGAGAAAACAGAGAAAGGGAGAGAAGGAGAAAAAGAAGAGAAGGAGGGAGAGAAAGCAGAGAAAGAGTGAGAGTAAGCAGAGAAAGACAGAGAGAAAGTCGGAAAGTCTCTCAGTCTTTCTCTCTCTGTCTCTCCATCAGTCTCCTCCCCGTCCCCCCATCACTCCCTCTCTCTCCTTCTATCTCACTGTCTCTCTCTCTATCCCTCCATCTGTCCTTCCCTCCCTGTCACTCCATCTCCCTCCTTCTCTCTCTGCCTCTCACTCTGTCCCTCGATCTGTCTTTCCCTCCCTGTCACTCGCTCTCTCTCCTTCCACCTCTGCCTCTCTCTCTATGTCCCTCCATCTGTCTTTCCTTCTCTGTCTCTCCCTCTCTCTCCTTCTATCTCTGTCTCTCTCTCTCTCTCTCTTTCCATCTGTCTTTCCCTCCCTGTCACTCCCTCTCCCTCCTTCCAGTGCCTACTACCAGTGCCACGTGATAGTCAGAGTAAAAATGAAAGAATAGTCAGGATGAATGCGTGGCTTGAGAGATGGTGCAGGAAGGAGGGGTTCAGATTTTTGGGACATTGGGACCGGTTCTGGGGGAGGTGGGACTATTACAAATTGGATGGTCTACACCTGGACCGGACTGGAACCAATGTCCTTGGAGGTGCTTTTGCTAACGCTGTTGGGGAGGGTTTAAACTAATGTGGCAGGGGGATGGGAACCAATTCAGGTCAGTTGACAGTAAGGAGGTAGTAACAAAAGCCTGTAAGGAACTAGATAATGAAGTCAGTGTGACTAAGGGGAAGAGCAGGCAGGGAGCAGATGATGAATATAAAGGGACTGGTGGTCTGAGGTGCATTTGTTTTAATGCAAGAAGTGTAGTTGGTAAGGCAGATGAACTTAGGGCTTGGATTGGTACCTGGGAGTATGATGTTATTGCTATTACTGAGACTTGGTTGAGGGAAGGGCATGATTGGCAACTAAATATCCCAGGATATCGATGCTTCAGGCGGGATAGAGAGGGAGGTAAAAGGGGTGGAGGAGTTGCATTACTGGTCAAAGAGGATATCACAGCTGTGCTGAAGGAGGGCACTATGGAGGACTCGAGCAGTGAGGCAATATGGACAGAACTCAGAAATAGGAAGGGTGCGGTAACAATGTTGGGGCTGTACTCCAGGCCTCCCAACAGCGAGCGTGAGATAGAGGTACAAATATGTAAACAGATTATGGAAAGATGTAGGAGCAACAGGGTGGTGGTGATAGGAGATTTTAATTTTCCCAACATTGACTGGGATTCGCTTAGTGTTAGAGGTCCAGATGGAGCAGAATTTGTAAGGAGCACCCAGGAGGGTTTTCTAGAGCAGTATGTAAATAGTCCAACTCGGGAAGGGGCCATACTGGACCTGGTGTTGGGGAATGAGCCCGGCCAGGTTGTTGAAGTTTCAGTAGGGGACTACTTTGGGAATAGTGATCACAATTCCGTAAGCTTTAAAATACTCATGGACAAAGACGAGAGTGGTCCTAAAGGAAGAGTGCTAAATTGGGGGAAGGCCAACTATACCAAAATTCGGCATGAGATGGGAAATGTAGATTGGGAGCAGCTGTTTGAAGGTAAATCCACATGTGATATGTGGGAGGCTTTTAAAGAGAGGTTGATTAGCGTGCAGGAGAGACATGTTCCTGTGAAAATGAGGGATAGAAATGGCAAGATTAGGGAACCATGGATGACAGGTGAAATTGTGAGACTAGCTAAGAGGAAAAAGGAAGCATACATAAGGTCTAGGCGGCTGATGAAAGACGAAGCTTTGAAAGAATATCGGGAATGTAGGACCAATCTGAAACGAGGAATTAAGAGGGCTAAAAGGGGTCATGAAATATCTTTAGCAAACAGGGTTAAGGAAAATCCCAAAGCCTTTTATTCATCTATAAGGAGAAAGAGGGTAACTAGAGAAAGGATTGGCCCACTAAAGGACAAAGGAGGAATGTTATGCTTGGACTCAGAGAAAATGGGTGAGATTCTAAACGAGTACTTTGCATCGGTATTCACCGAGGAGAGGGACATGACGGATGTTGAGGTTAGGAACAGATGTTCGATTACTCTAGGTCAAGTCGGCATAAGGAGGGAGGAAGTGTTGGGTATTCTAAAGGGCATTAAGGTGGACAAGTCCCCAGGTCCGGATGGGATCTATCCCAGGTTACTGAGGGAAGCGAGAGAGGAAATAGCTGGGGCCTTAACAGATATCTTTGCAGCATCCTTAAACACGGGTGAGGTCCCGGAGGACTGGAGAATTGCTAATGTTGTCCCCTTGTTTAAGAAGGGTAGCAGGGATAATCCAGGTAATTATAGACCGGTGAGCCTGACGTCAGTGGTAGGGAAGCTGCTGGAGAAGATACTGAGGGATAGGATCTATTCCCATTTGGAAGAAAATGGGCTCATCAGTGATAGGCAACATGGTTTTGTGCAGGGAAGGTCATGTCTTACCAACTTAATAGAATTCTTTGAGGAAGTGACAAAGTTGATTGATGAGGGAAGGGCTGTCGATGTCATATACATGGACTTCAGTAAGGCGTTTGATAAGGTTCCCCATGGCAGGCTGATGGAGAAAGTGAAGGCGCTTGGGGTCCAAGGTGTACTAGCTCGATGGATAAAGAATTGGCTGGGCAACAGGAGACAGAGAGTAGCAGTAGAAGGGAGTTTCTCAAAATGGAGACGTGTGACCAGTGGTGTTCCACAGGGATCCGTGCTGGGACCACTGTTGTTTGTGATATACATTAATGATTTGGAGGAAAGTATAGGTGGACTGATTAGCAAATTTGCAGACGACACTAAGATTGGTGGAGTAGCAGATAGTGAAGGGGACTGTCAGAGAATACAGCAGAATATAGATAGATTGGAGAGTTGGGCAGAGAAATGGCAGATGGAGTTCAAGCAGGGCAAATGCGAGCTGATGCATTTTGGAAGATCCAATTCAAGAGTGAACTATACAGTAAATGGAAAAGTCCTGGGGAAAATTGATGTCCAGAGAGATTTGGGTGTTCAGGTCCACTGTTCCCTGAAGGTGGCAACGCAGGTAAATAGAGTGGTCAATAAGGCATACGGCATGCTTTCCTTCATCGGACGGGGCATTGAGTACAAAAGTTGGCAGGTCATGTTACAGTTGTATAGGACTTTGGTTCGGCCACATTTGGAATACTGCGTACAGTTCTGGTCGCCACATTATCAAAAGGATGTGGATGCTTTGGAGAGGGTGCAGAGGAGGTTCACAAGGATGTTGCCTGGTATGGAGGGCGCTAGCTATGAAGAGAGGTTGAGCAGATTAGGATTATTTTCATTAGAAAGACGGAGGTTGAGGGGGGACCTGATTGAGGTGTACAAAATCATGAGAGGTATAGACAGGGTGGATAGCAAGAGGCTTTTTCCCAGAGTGGGGGTTTCAATTACTAGAGGACACGAGTTCAAAGTGAAAGGGGAAAAGTTTAGGGGGGATATGCGTGGAAAGTTCTTTACGCAGAGGGTGGTGGGCACCTGGAACGCATTGCCAGCGGAGGTGGTAGATGCGGGCACGATGGATTCTTTTAAGATGTATCTAGACAGATACATGAATGGGCAAGAAGAAAAGAGATACAGAACCTTAGAAAATAGGCGACATGTTTAGAGAGAGGATCTGGATCGGCGCAGGCT
Source organism: Heterodontus francisci (assembly GCF_036365525.1). Taxonomy (NCBI): domain Eukaryota; kingdom Metazoa; phylum Chordata; class Chondrichthyes; order Heterodontiformes; family Heterodontidae; genus Heterodontus; species Heterodontus francisci. Next base: position 5,037,150 of record NW_027141745.1, on the reverse strand, counting down.
TGGAGGGCCGAAGGGCCTGTTCCTGTGCTGTAATTATCTTTGTTCTTTGTTCTTTGTTCTCTCTCTGTCTCTCTCTCTCTGTCTCTCCAACTGCCTTTCCCTCTGTGTCTCTCCCACTCTCTACTTTTATCTATGTCTCTCCCTGCCCCTCCTTCTATCTCTGTCCCCCTCTCTCTCTAACTCTCCATCTGTCCTTCCCTCCCTGTCACTCCATCTCTCTCCTTCTCTCTCTCTCTCTCTCACTTTGTCCCTCCATCTGTCTTTCCCTCTCTGTCTCTCCCACTCTCTCCTTCCATCTCTGCCTCTCTCTCTCTGCCTCTCCATCTGTCTTTCCCTCTCTGTCTCTCCCTCTCTCTCCTTCTATCTCTATCTCTCTCTCTCTCTCTACCCCTCCATCTGACCTTCCCTCCCTGTCACTCCATCTCTCTCCCTGTGTCTCTCTTTCCGTTTCTCCATCTGTCATTCCCTCCCGAACACTCCCTCTCTCTCCTTCTATATATGTCTCGATCTCCCTGTCTCTCCATCTGTCTTTCATTCTCTGTCTCTCCCTCTCTCACCTTTTCTCTCTCTCCTTGCCCCTCTCTCTCTGTCTCTCTCTCTGTCCCTCCATCTGACTTTCCCTCCCTGACACTTCCTCTCTCTCCTTCTACCTCTGTCTCTCTCTCTCTCTCTATCCCTCCATCTGTCCTTCCCTCACTGACACTCCCACTCTCTCATTCTATCTCTGTCTCTCTCTTTCTATCCCTCCATCTGTCCTTCCCTCCCTGTCACTCCATCTATCTCCTTCTCTCTCTATCTCTCACTTTGTCCCTCCATCTGTCTTTCTCTCCCTGGTACCCCGACTCTCTCCTTCCAACCCTGCCTCTCTCTCTCTCTATCCCTCCATCTGTCTTTCCCTACCTGACACTCCCTCTCTCTCCTTCTGTCTCTCTCTCTCTCTCTCTCTCTGTCCCTCCATCTGTCGTTCCCTCTCTCTCTCTCCCTCTCTCTCCATCTCTCTTTGTCGCTCTCTCTCTGTCATGCTCTCTCTGTTTCTCTCTCTATCCCTCCATCTGTCCTTCCCTCCGTCACTCCATCTCTCTCCTTCTCTCTCCGTCTCTCACTCTGTCCCTCGATCTGTCTTTCCCTCCCTGTCACCCCCTCTCTCTCCTTCCACCTCTGCGGCCCTCTCTCTGTCTCTTCATCTGTCTTTTCCTCTCTGTCACTCCCTCTCTCTCCTTCTCTCTCTGTCTCTCACTCTGTCCCACGATCTGTTCTCCTCCCTGACACTCCCTCTCTCTCCTTTGATCTCTGTCTCTCTCTCTCACTATCCCTCCATCTGTCCTTCCCTCCCTGTCACTCCATCTCTCTCCTTCTCTCTCTGTCTCTCACGTTGTCCGTCCATCTGTCTTTCCCGCTCTGTCTCTCCCTCTCTTTCCGCTCTCTGTCTTTCTCTTTCTGTCTCTCCATCAGTCTCACCCTTCCCCCCATCACTCCCTCTCTCTCCTTCCATCTCTGCCTCTATTTCTCTCTGTCCCTCTATCTGCCTTTCCCTCTCCGTCTCTCCCTCTCTCTCCTTCTCTCTCTGTCTCTGTCTTTCCATCTGTCTTTTCCTCTCTGTCTCTCCCTCTCTCTCCTTCTCTCTCTGTCTCTCTGTCTCTGTCTCTCCATCTATCTTCCCCGCCCCATGTCACTCCCTCTCTCTCCTTCTATCTCTCTCTCTTCCTCTCTCTCTGTCTCCCTCTCTGTCCCTCCATCTGTCTTTCCCTCACTGACACTCCCACTCTCTCCATCTATCTCTGTCACTCTCTTTCGATCCCTCCATCTGTCGTTCCCTCCTTGTCACTCCATCTATCTCCTTCTCTCTCTAACTCTCACTTTGTCCCTCCATCTGTCTTTCTCTCCCAGGAACCCCCACTCTCTCCTTCCAACCCTGCCTCTCTCTCTCTCTGTCCCTCCATCTGTCTTTCCCTACCTGACACTCCATCTCTCTCCTTCTGTCTCTGTACCTCTCTCTGTCCCTCTCTCTGTCCCTCCATCTGTCCTTCCCTCCCTGTCACTCCATCTCTCTCCTTCTCTCTCTGTCTCTCACTTTGTCCCTCCATCTGTCTTTCCCTCCCTAACACTCCCTCTCTCTCCTTCTATCTCTGTCTCGATCTCCCTGTCTCTCCATCTGTCTTTCCCTCTCTGTCTCTCCCTCTCTCACCTTTTCTCTCTCTCCCTGTCTCTCTCTCTGTCTCTCTCTCTCTCTATCCCTCCATCTGACCTTCCCTCCCTGTCACTCCATCTCTCCCCCTGACTCTCTCTCTCTGTCCCTTCATCTGTCTTTCCCTCCCTAACACTGCCTCTCACACCTTTTATCTCTGTCTCGATCTCTCTGTCTCTCCATCTGTCTTTCCCTCTCTGTCTCTCCCTCTCTCACCTTTTCTCTCTCTCTCTGACTCTCTCTCTGTCTCTCGCTCTGTCCCTCCATCTTTCCTTCCCTCCCTGTCACTCCATCTCTCTCCTTCTCTCTCTGTCTCTCACTTTGGCCCTCCATCAGTCTTTCCCTCTCTGTCTCTCCCTCTCTCTCCTTCCATCTCTGCCTCTCTCTCTCTGTCTCTCCATCTGTCTTTCCCTCTCTGCCTCTCCCTCTCTCTCCTTCCATCTCTGTCTCTCTCTCTCTCTATACCTCCATCTGACCTTCCCTCCCTTTCACTCCATCTCTCTCCTTCTCTCTCTGTCTCTCACTTTGGCCCTCCATCAGTCTTTCCCTCTCGAACACTCCCTCTCACTCCTTCTATCTCTGTCTCGATCTCTCTGTCTCTCCATCTGTCTTTCCATCTCTGTCTCTCCCTCTCTCACATTTTCTCTCTATCTCTGCCTCTCCGTCTGTCTCTCTGTCTGTCCCTCCATCTGTCCTTCCCTCCCTGTCACTCCATCTCTCTCCTTCTCTCTCTGTCTCACTTTGTCCCTCCATCTGTCTTTCCCTCTCTGACTCTCCCTCTCTCACCTTTTCTCTCTATCTCTGTCTCTGGTCTGTCTCTCTGTCTGTCCCTCCATCTGTCTTTCCCTCCCTGACACTCCCTCTCTCTCTTTCTATCTCTGTGTCTATCTCTCTATCCCGCCATCTGTCCTTTCCTCCCTGTCACTCCATCTCTCTCCTTCTCTCTGTCTCTCACATTATCCCTCCATCTGTCTTCCCCTCACTGTCTCTCCCTCTCTCTCCTTCCAAATTTGCCTCTCTCTCTCTGTCACTCCATCTGTCTTTCTCTCTGTCTCTCCCTCTCTCTCCTTCTATCTCTGTCTCTCTCTCTCTCCATCCCTCCATCTGACCTTCCCTCCCTGTCACTCCATCTCTCTCCCTGTCTCTCTCTCTCTGTCCCTTCATCTGTCTTTCCCTCCCAAACACTCCCTCACACAGCTTTTATCTCTGTATCGATCTCTCTGTCTCTCCATCTGTCTTTCCCTCTCTGTCTCTCCCTCTCTCACCTTTTCTCTCTCTCTCTGACTCTCTCTCTGTCTCTCTCTCTGTCCCTCCATCTGTCCTTCCCTCTCTGTCTCTCCATCTCTCTCCTTCTCTCTCTGTCTCACTTTGTCCCTCCATCTGTCTTTCCCTCTCTGTCTCTCCCTCTCTCTCCTTCCATCTCTGCCTCTCTCTCTGTCTCTCCATCTGTCTTTCCCTCTCTGCCTCTCCCTCTCTCTCCTTCAATCTCTGTCTCTTTCTCTCTCTCTATACCTCCATCTGACCTTCCCTCCCTTTCACTCCATCTCTCTCCCTGTCTCTCTCTCTCTGTCCCTCCATCTCTCTTTCCCTCCCTAACACTCCCTCTCACTCCTTCTATCTCTGTCTCGATCTCTCTGTCTCTCCATCTGTCTTTCCCTCTCTGTCTCTCCCTCTCTCACCTTTTCTCTCTCTCTCTGACTCTCTCTCTGTCTCTCTCTCTGTCCCTCCATCTGTCCTTCCCTCCCTGTCACTCCATCTCTCTCCTTCTCTCTCTGTCTCACTTTGGCCCTCCATCTGTCTTTCCCTCTCTGTCTCTCCCTCTCTCTCCTTCCATCTCTGCCTCTCTCTCTCTGTCTCTCCATCTGTCTTTCCCTCTATGCCTCTCCCTCTCTCTCCTTCCATCTCTGTCTCTCTCTCTCTCTATACCTCCATCTGACCTTCCCTCCCTTTCACTCCATCTCTCTCCCTGTCTCTCTCTCTCTGTCCCTCCATCTGTCTTTCCCTCCCTAACACTCCCTCTCACTCCTTCTATCTCTGTCTCGATCTCTCTGTCTCTCCATCTGTCTTTCCCTCTCTGTCTCTCCCTCTCCCACCTTTTCTCTCTATCTCTGCCTCTCCGTCTGTCTCTCTGTCTGTTCCTCCATCTGTTCTTCCCTCCCTGTCACTCCATCTCTCTCCTTCTCTCTCTGTCTCACTTTGTCCCTCCATCTGTCTTTACCTCTCTGTCTCTCCCTCTCTCTCCTTCCATCTCTGCCTCTCTCTCTCTGTCTCTCATCTGTCTTTCCCTCCCTGACACTCCCTCTCTCTCTTTCTATCTCTGTCTCTATCTCTCTATCCCGCCATCTGTCCTTCCCTCCCTGGCACTCCATCTCTCTCCTTCTCTCTGTCTCTCACTTTGTCCCTCCATCTGTCTTCCCCTCTCTGTCTCTCCCTCTCTCTCCTTCCATCTCTGCCTCTCTATCTCTGTCACTCCATCTGTCTTTCCCTCTGTCTCTCCCTCTCTCTCCTTCTATCTCTGTCTCTCTCTCTCCATCCCTCCATCTGACCTTCCCTCCCTGTCACTCCATCTCTCTCCCTGTCTCTCTCTCTGTCCCTTCATCTGTCTTTCCCTCCCAAACACTCCCTCACACACCTTTTATCTCTGTATCGATCTCTCTGTCTCTCCATCTGTCTTTCCCTCTCTGTCTCTCCCTCTCTCACCTTTTCTCTCTCTCTCTGACTCTCTCTCTGTCCCTCCATCTGTCCTTCCCTCTCTGTCTCTCCATCTCTCTCCTTCTCTCTCTTTCTCACTTTGCCCCTCCATCTGTCTTTCCCTCTCTGTCTCTCCCTCTCTCTCCTTCCATCTCTGCCTCTCTCTCTCTGTCTCTCCATCTGTCTTTCCCTCTCTGCCTCTCCCTCTCTCTCCTTCCATCTCTGTCTCTCTCTCTCTCTATACCTCCATCTGACCTTCCCTCCCTTTCACTCCATCTCTCTCCCTGTCTCTCTCTCTCTGTCCCTCCATCTCTCTTTCCCTCCCTAACACTCCCTCTCACTCCTTCTATCTCTGTCTCGATCTCTCTGTCTCTCCATCTGTCTTTCCCTATCTGTCTCTCCCTCTCTCACCTTTTCTCTCTATCTCTGCCTCTCCGTCTGTCTCTCTGTCTGTCCCTCCATCTGTCCTTCCCTCCCTGTCACTCCATCTCTCTCCTTCTCTCTCTGTCTCTCACTTTGTCCCTCCATCTGTCTTTCCCTCCCTGACACTCCCTCTCTCTCCTTCTATCTCTGTCTCGATCTCTCTGTCTCTCCATCTGTCTTTCCCTCTCCGTCTCTCCCTCTCTCACCTTTTCTCTCTCTCCCTGCCTCTCTCTCTGTCTCTCTCTCTCTCTATCCCTCCATCTGACCTTCCCTCCCTGACACTCCATCTCTCTCCCTGACTCTCTCTCTCTGTCCCTTCATCTGTCGTTCCCTCCCTAACACTTCCTCTCACACCTTTTATCTCTGTCTCGATCTCTCTGTCTCTCCATGTGTCTTTCCCTCTCTGTCTCTCCCTCTCTCACCTTTTCTCTCTCTCTCTGACTCTCTCTCTGTCTCTCTCTCTGTCCCTCCATCTGTCCTTCCCTCCCTGTCACTCCATCTCTCTCCTTCTCTCTCTGTCTCTCACTTTGGCCCTCCATCTGTCTTTCCCTCTCTGTCTCTCCCTCTCTCTCCTTCCATCTCTGTCTCTCTCTCTCTGTCTCTCCATCTGTCTTTCCCTCTCTGCCTCTCCCTCTCTCTCCTTCCATCTCTGTCTCTCTCTCTCTCTATACCTCCATCTGACCTTCCCTCCCTTTCACTCCATCTCTCTCCCTGTCTCTCTCACTCTGTCCCTCCATCTGTCTTTCCCTCTCGAACACTCCCTCTCACTCCTTCTATCTCTGTCTCGATCTCTCTGTCTCTCCATCTGTCTTTCCCTCTCTGTCACTCCCTCTCTCACCTTTTCTCTCTATCTCTGCCTCTCCGTCTGTCTCTCTGTCTGTCCCTCCATCTGTTCTTCCCTCCCTGTCACTGCATCTCTCTCCTTCCCTCTCTGTCTCACTTTGTCCCTCCATCTGTCTTTACCTCTCTGTCTCTCCCTCTCTCTCCTTCCATCTCTGCCTCTCTCTCTCTGTCTCTCATCTGTCTTTCCCTCCCTGACAAAGTGAGAGACAGAGGGAAGTCTGTGCACAGGAGGGGTATTAGATGGGGGCCTGTTCGCAGGAGTGGTATTAGATGGGGGCCTGTTCGCAGGAGTGGTATTAGAGGTAAGTCTGTTCACAGAAGGGGTATGAGAGGGAAGTCTGTTCACAGGAGCGGTATTAGATGGGGGCCTGTTCGCAGGAGTGGTATTCGAGGGAAATCTGTTCACAGGAGGGGTATTAGAGAGAAGCCTGTTCACAGGAGTGGTATTAGAGGGAAGTCTGTTCACAGGAGTGGTATTAGAGGGAAGTCTGTTCACAGGAGGGGTATTAGATGGGGGCCTGTTCGCAGGAGTGGTATTAGAGGGATGTCTGCTCACATGAGGGGTATTCGACGGAAGTCAGTTCACAGGAAGGGTATTAGAGGGATGTCTGTTCACAGTCGGGGTATTAGAGGCGCCTCTGTTCACAGGAGGTGCAGTAGATGGGAGTCTGTTCACAGGAGTGGTATTAGAGGGAAGTCTGTTCACAGGAGGGGTATTAGATGGGGGCCTGTTCGCAGGAGTGGTATTAGAGGGAAGTCTGTTCACAGGAGGGGTATTAGATGGGGGTCTGTTCGCAGGAGTGGCATTCGATGGGGCCTGTTCGCAGGAGTGGTATTAGAGGGAAGTCTGTTCACAGTCGGGGTATTAGAGGGAAGTCTGTTCACAGGAAGGGTATTAGAGGGATGTCTGTTCACGGGAGGGGTAATAGATGGGGGCCTGTTCGCAGGGGTGGTATTAGAGGGAAGTCTGTTCGAAGGAGGTGTATTAGATGGGGTTCTAGGAGCAGGAGGATTATTGGAGGGAACTCTGCTCAAAGGTTTATTAGATGGTGCTCTGTTCACAGGAGGGGTATTAGATGGGGGTCTGGTAGCAGGAGGGTTATTAGAGGGAACTCTGCTCACATGTGTATTAGATGGGAGCTTGCTCACAGGAGGGGTATTAGATGGGGTTCTGTTCACAGGAGGGGTATTAGATGGGAGTCTGCTCACAGGAGGGGTATTAGATGGGGTTCTGTTCGTAGGAGGGGTATTAGATGGGGCTCTGTTGACAGGAAGGTTAATAGATGGGGATCTGTTCGCAGGAGGGATATTAGATGGGAGTCTGTTCGCAGGAGGGTATTAGATGGGTGTCAGTTCACAGGAGTGGTATTAGATGGGGGTCTGTTCACAGGAGGGTTATTAGATGGGAGTCAGTTCGCAGGAGGGGTATTAGATGGGGGTCTGTTCGCAGGAGGGATATTAGATGGGGGTCTGTTCGCAGGAGGAGTATTAGATGGGGATCTTTTCGCAGGATGGGTATTAGATCGGGGTCTGTTCGCAGTAGGGGTATTAGATGGGGAGGGGCCTGTTGCAGGGAGGAATTTGCACAGCGGGGGAAATATTGCAGTGTAAATTTATTGTGGGGGTAGCTTTTCAGGGGGGTGGAAGTGGAATTTGCATAAGGAAAGAATTGGTTGGGGTGGTTTATCGGGGGGGATATTTTTCGGAGGGGAGAGAAATATTTGCCGTGGGGGTGATACAAAGAAAGAGAGAAAGTGAAAGAGAGAAATAGAAATCAGAGAAAGTGAAAGAGAGATACAGAGATAGTCGGAAAGGGGCAGCAAAGAGAGAGATCAGAGGGAAAGAGAAAGAGAGGGACAAAGTTACAAAGTGGCAAAAAAAGTTAGAAAAAGCAGACAAAGAGAGAGAGAGAGAGAGAGAGAGAGAGAGAGAGAGAGAGAGAGAGAGAGAAAGGGAAAGTCGGAAAGGGGCAAAGCAAAAGAGAGAAAACAGAGAAAGGGAGAGAAGGAGAAAAAGAAGAGAAGGAGGGAGAGAAAGCAGAGAAAGAGTGAGAGTAAGCAGAGAAAGACAGAGAGAAAGTCGGAAAGTCTCTCAGTCTTTCTCTCTCTGTCTCTCCATCAGTCTCCCCCCCCGTCCCCCCATCACTCCCTCTCTCTCCTTCTATCTCACTGTCTCTCTCTCTATCCCTCCATCTGTCCTTCCCTCCCTGTCACTCCATCTCCCTCCTTCTCTCTCTGCCTCTCACTCTGTCCCTCGATCTGTCTTTCCCTCCCTGTCACTCGCTCTCTCTCCTTCCACCTCTGCCTCTCTCTCTATGTCCCTCCATCTGTCTTTCCTTCTCTGTCTCTCCCTCTCTCTCCTTCTATCTCTGTCTCTCTCTCTCTCTCTCTTTCCATCTGTCTTTCCCTCCCTGTCACTCCCTCTCCCTCCTTCTCTCTCTGTCTCTCTCTCTCTGTCTCTCCAACTGCCTTTCCCTCTGTGTCTCTCCCACTCTCTACTTTTATCTCTGTCTCTCCCTGCCCCTCCTTCTATCTCTGTCTCCCTCTCTCTCTAACTCTCCATCTGTCCTTCCCTCCCTGTCACTACATCTCTCTCCTTCTCTCTCTGTCTCTCACTTTGTCCCTCCATCTGTCTTTCCCTCTCTGTCCCTCCCTCTCTCTCCTTCCATCTCTGCCTCTCTCTCTCTGCCTCTCCATCTGTCTTTCCCTCTCTGTCTCTCCCTCTCTCTCCTTCTATCGCTATCTCTCTCTCTCTCTCTACCCCTCCATCTGACCTTCCCTCCCTGTCACTCCATCTCTCTCCCTGTGTCTCTCTTTCCGTTTCTCCATCTGTCATTCCCTCCCTAACACTCCCTCTCTCTCCTTCTATATATGTCTCGATCTCCCTGTCTCTCCATCTGTCTTTCATTCTCTGTCTCTCCCTCTCTCACCTTTTCTCTCTCTCCTTGCCTCTCTCTCTCTGTCTCTCTCTCTGTCCCTCCATCTGACTTTCCCTCCCTGACACTTCCTCTCTCTCCTTCTACCTCTGTCTCTCTCTCTCTCTATCTATCCCTCCATCTGTCCTTCCCTCACTGACACTCCCACTCTCTCATTCTATCTCTGTCTCTCTCTTTCTATCCCTCCATCTGTCCTTCCCTCCCTGTCACTCCATCTATCTCCTTCTCTCTCGATCTCTCACTTTGTCCCTCCATCTGTCTTTCTCTCCCTGGAAACCAGAATCTCTCCTTCCAACCCTGCCTCTCTCTCTCTCTATCCCTCCATCTGTATTTCCCTACCTGACACTCCCTCTCTCTCCTTCTGTCTCTGTCTCTCTCTCTGACCCTCCATCTGTCGTTCCCTCTCTCTCTCTCCCTCTCTCTCCATCTCTCTTTGTCGCTCTCTCTCTGTCATGCTCTCTCTGTTTCTCTCTCTATCCCTCCATCTGTCCTTCCCTCCGTCACTCCATCTCTCTCCTTCTCTCTCCGTCTCTCACTCTGTCCCTCGATCTGTCTTTCCCTCCCTGTCACCCCCTCTCTCTCCTTCCACCTCTGCGGCCCTCTCTCTGTCTCTTCATCTGTCTTTTCCTCTCTGTCACTCCCTCTCTCTCCTTCTCTCTCTGTCTCTCACTCTGTCCCTCGATCTGTTCTCCTCCCTGACACTCCCTCTCTCTCCTTTGATCTCTGTCTCTCTCTCTCACTATCCCTCCATCTGTCCTTCCCTCCCTGTCACTCCATCTCTCTCCTTCTCTCTCTGTCTCTCACGTTGTCCCTCGATCTGTCTTTCCCTCCCTGTCACTCGCTCTCTCTCCTTCCACCTCTGCCTCTCTCTCTATGTCCCTCCATTTGTCTTTCCTTCTCTGTCTCTCCCTCTCTCTCCTTCTATCTCTGTCTCTCTCTCTCTCTCTCTCTCTTTCCATCTGTCTTTCCCTCCCTGTCACTCCCTCTCCCTCCTTCTCTCTCTGTCTCTCTGTCTCTGTCTCTCCAACTGCCTTTCCCTCTGTGTCTCTCCCACTCTCTACTTTTATATCTGTCTCTCCCTGCCCCTCCTTCTATCTCTGTCTCCCTCTCTCTCTAACTCTCCATCTGTCCTTCCCTCCCTGTCACTACATCTCTCTCCTTCTCTCTCTGTCTCTCACTTTGTCCCTCCATCTGTCTTTCCCTCTCTGTCCCTCCCTCTCTCTCCTTCCATCTCTGCCTCTCTCTCTCTGCCTCTCCATCTGTCTTTCCCTCTCTGTCTCTCCCTCTCTCTCCTTCTCTCTCTGTCTCTGTCTTTCCATCTGTCTTTCCCTCTCTGTCTCTCCCTCTCTCTCCTTCTCTCTCTGTCTCTCTGTCTCTGTCTCTCCATCTATCTTCCCCGCCCCATGTCACTCCCTCTCTCTCCTTCTATCTCTCTCTCTTCCTCTCTCTCTGTCTCCCTCTCTGTCCCTCCATCTGTCTTTCCCTCACTGACACTCCCACTCTCTCCATCTATCTCTGTCACTCTCTTTCGATCCCTCCATCTGTCGTTCCCTCCATGTCACTCCATCTATCTCCTTCTCTCTCTAACTCCCACTTTGTCCCTCCATCTGTCTTTCTCTCCCAGGAACCCCCACTCTCTCCTTCCAACCCTGCCTCTCTCTCTCTCTGTCCCTCCATCTGTCTTTCCCTACCTGACACTCCATCTCTCTCCTTCTGTCTCTGTACCTCTCTCTGTCCCTCTCTCTGTCCCTCCATCTGTCTTTCCCTCTCTGTCTCTCCATCTCTCTCCATCTCTCTCTGTATCTCTCTCTCTGTCTCACGGTCTGTCTTTCCCTCTCTGTCTCTCCATCTCTCTCCTTCTCTCTGTCTCTCACTCTGTCCCTCCATCCCTCTTTCCCTTCAATACACTCCATCTCTCTCCTTCTTTGCCTCTCTGCCACTCTCTCTGTCTCTCTGTCCCTCCATTTGTCTTTCCCTCTCTGTCTCTCTCCTTCTATCTCTGTCTCTGCCTGTCTCGCTGTCTCTCTCTCTGTCCCTCCATATGTCTTTCCCTCTTTCTCTCCCTCTCTCTCCTTCTTTCTCTGTCTCTCTCCATGTCCCTCCATCTGTCTTTCCTTGCTGTCTCTCACTCTCTCTCCTTCTATCTCTGTCTCTCTCTCTCTCTGTCTTTCCATCTGTCTTTCCCTCCCTGTCACTCCGTCTTTCTCCTTCTCTCTCTGTCTCTCTCTCTGTCTCTCCAACTGCCTTTCCCTCTGAGAATCTCCCACTCTCTACTTCTATCTCTGTTTCTCCCTCCCTCTCCTTCTATCTCTGTCTCTCTCTCTCTCTAAACCTCCATCTGTCCTTCCCTCCCTGTCACTCCATCTCTCTCCTTCTCTCTCTGTCTCTCACTTTGTCCCTCCATCTGTCTTTCCCTCTCTGTCTCTCCCTCTCTCTCCTTCCATCTCTGCCTCTGTCTCTCTGTCTCTCCATCTGTCTTTCCCTCTCTGTCTCTCCCTCTCTCTCCTTCTATCTCTGTCTCTCTCTCTCTCTCTACCCCTCCATCTGACCTTCCCTCCCTGTCACTCCCTCTCTCTCCTTCCATCTCTGTCTCGATCTCTGTGTCTCTCCATCTGTCTTTACATCTCTGTCTCTCCCTCTCTCACCTTTTCTCTCTCTCCCTGCCTCTCTCTCTGTCTCTCTCTCTCTCTCCATCCCTCCATCTGACATTCCCTCCCTGTCACTCCATCTCTCTCCCTGTCTCTCTCTCTCTGTCCCTTCATCTGTCTTTCCCTCCCTAACACTGCCTCTCACACCTTTTATCTCTGTCTCGATCTCTCTGTCTCTCCATCTGTCTTTCCCTCTCTGTCTCTCCCTCTCTCACCTTTTCTCTCTCTCTCTCTGACTCTCTCTCTGTCTCTCGCTCTGTCCCTCCATCTTTCCTTCCCTCCCTGTCACTCCATCTCTCTCCTTCTCTCTCTGTCTCTCACTTTGGCCCTCCATCTGTCTTTCCCTCTCTGTCTCTCCCTCTCTCTCCTTCCATCTCTGCCTCTCTCTCTCTGTCTCTCCATCTGTCTTTCCCTCTCTGCCTCTCCCTCTCTCTCCTTCCATCTCTGTCTCTCTCTCTCTCTATACCTCCATCTGACCTTCCCTCCCTTTCACTCCATCTCTCTCCCTTTCTCTCTCTCTCTGTCTCTCCATCTCTCTTTCCCTCCCTAACACTCCCTCTCACTCCTTCTATCTCTGTCTCTATCTCTCTGTCTCTCCATCTGTCTTTCCCTCTCTGTCTCTCCCTCTCTCACCTTTTCTGTCTATCTCTGCCTCTCCGTCTGTCTCTCTGTCTGTCCCTCCATCTGTCCTTCCCTCCCTGTCACTCCATCTCTCTCCTTCTCTCTCTGTCTCACTTTGTCCCTCCATCTGTCTTTCCCTCTCTGTCTCTCCCTCTCTCTCCTTCCATCTCTGCCTCTCTCTCTCTGTCTCTCCATCTGTCTTTCCCTCTCTGCCTCTCCCTCTCTCTCCTTCCATCTCTGTCTCTCTCTCTCTCTATACCTCCATCTGACCTTCCCTCCCTTTCACTCCATCTCTCTCCCTGTCTCTCTCTCTCTGTCCCTCCATCTCTCTTTCCCTCCCTAACACTCCCTCTCACTCCTTCTATCTCTGTCTCGATCTCTCTGTCTCTCCATCTGTCTTTCCCTCTCTGTCTCTCCCTCTCTTACCTTTTCTCTCTATCTCTGCCTCTCCGTCTGTCTCTCTGTCTGTCCCTCCGTCTGTCCTTCCCTCCCTGTCACTCCATCTCTCTCCTTCTCTCTCTGTCTCACTTTGTCCCTCCATCTGTCTTTCCCTCTCTGTCTCTCCCTCTCTCACCTTTTCTCTCTATCTCTGCCTCTGGTCTGTCACTCTGTCTGTCCCTCCATCTGTCTTTCCCTCCCTGACACTCCCTCTCTCTCTTTCTATCTCTGTGTCTATCTCTCTATCCCGCCATCTGTCCTTCCCTCCCTGTCACTCCATCTCTCTCCTTCTCTCTGTCTCTCACTTTGTCCCTCCATCTGTCTACCCCTCTCTGTCTCTCCCTCTCTCTCCTTCCAAATTTGCCTCTCTCTCTCTGTCACTCCATCTGTCTTTCTCTCTGTCTCTCCCTCTCTCTCCTTCTATCTCTGTCTCTCTCTCTCTCCATCCCTCCATCTGACCTTTCCTCCCTGTCACTCCATCTCTCTCCCTGTCTCTCTCTCTCTGTCCCTTCATCTGTCTTTCCCTCCCAAACACTCCCTCACACACCTTTTATCTCTGTATCGATCTCTCTGTCTCTCCATCTGTCTTTCCCTCTCTGTCTCTCCCTCTCTCACCTTTTCTCTCTCTCTCTGACTCTCTCTCTGTCTCTCTCTCTGTCCCTCCATCTGTCCTTCCCTCTCTGTCTCTCCATCTCTCTCCTTCTCTCTCTGTCTCACTTTGTCCCTCCATCTGTCTTTCCCTCTCTGTCTCTCCCTCTCTCTCCTTCCATCTCTGCCTCTCTCTCTCTGTCTCTCCATCTGTCTTTCCCTCTCTGCCTCTCCCTCTCTCTCCTTCCATCTCTGTCTCTCTCTCTCTCTCTATACCTCCATCTGACCTTCCCTCCCTTTCACTCCATCTCTCTCCCTCTCTCTCTCTCTCTGTCCCACCATCTCTCTTTCCCTCCCTAACACTCCCTCTCACTCCTTCTATCTCTGTCTCGATCTCTCTGTCTCTCCATCTGTCTTTCCCTCTCTGTCTCTCCCTCTCTCACCTTTTCTCTCTCTCCCTGTCTCTCTCTCTGTCTCTCTCTCTCTCTCTATCCCTCCATCTGACCTTCCCTCCCTGTCACTCCATCTCTCCCCCTGACTCTCTCTCTCTGTCCCTTCATCTGTCTTTCCCTCCCTAACACTGCCTCTCACACCTTTTATCTCTGTCTCGATCTCTCTGTCTCTCCATCTGTCTTTCTCTCTCTGTCTCTCCCTCTCTCACCTTTTCTCTCTCTCTCTGACTCTCTCTCTGTCTCTCGCTCTGTCCCTCCATCTTTCCTTCCCTCCCTGTCACTCCATCTCTCTCCTTCTCACTCTGTCTCTCACTTTGGCCCTCCATCTGTCTTTCCCTCTCTGTCTCTCCCTCTCTCTCCTTCCATCTCTGCCTCTCTCTCTCTGTCTCTCCATCTGTCTTTCCCTCTCTGCCTCTCCCTCTCTCTCCTTCCATCTCTGTCTCTCTCTCTCTCTATACCTCCATCTGAGCTTCCCTCCCTTTCACTCCATCTCTCTCCCTGTCTCTCTCTCTCTGTCCCTCCGTCTCTCTTTCCCTCCCCAACACTCCCTCTCACTCCTTCTATCTCTGTCTCGATCTCTCTGTCTCTCCATCTGTCTTTCCCTCTCTGTCTCTCCCTCTCTCACCTTTTCTCTCTATCTCTGCCTCTCCGTCTGTCTCTCTGTCTGTCCCTCCATCTGTCCTTCCCTCCCTGTCACTCCATCTCTCTCCTTCTCTCTCTGTCTCACTTTGTCCCTCCATCTGTCTTTCCCTCTCTGTCTCTCCCTCTCTCTCCTTCCATCTCTGCCTCTCTCTCTCTGTCTCTCCATCTGTCTTTCCCTCTCTGCCTCTCCCTCTCTCTCCTTCCATCTCTGTCTCTCTCTCTCTCTATACCTCCATCTGACCTTCCCTCCCTTTCACTCCATCTCTCTCCCTGTCTCTCTCTCTCTGTCCCTCCATCTCTCTTTCCCTCCCTAACACTCCCTCTCACTCCTTCTATCTCTGTCTCGATCTCTCTGTCTCTCCATCTGTCTTTCCCTCTCTGTCTCTCCCTCTCTCACCTTTTCTCTCTATCTCTGCCTCTCCGTCTGTCTCTCTGTCTGTCCCTCCATCTGTCCTTCCCTCCCTGTCACTCCATCTCTCTCCTTCTCTCTCTGTCTCACTTTGTCCCTCCATCTGTCTTTCCCTCTCTGTCTCTCCCTCTCTCACCTTTTCTCTCTATCTCTGCCTCTGGTCTGTCTCTCTGTCTGTCCCTCCATCTGTCTTTCCCTCCCTGACACTCCCTCTCTCTCTTTCTATCTCTGTGTCTATCTCTCTATCCCGCCATCTGTCCTTCCCTCCCTGTCACTCCATCTCTCTCCTTCTCTCTGTCTCTCACTTTGTCCCTCCATCTGTCTTCCCCTCTCTGTCTCTCCCTCTCTCTCCTTGCAAATTTGCCTCTCTCTCTCTGTCACTCCATCTGTCTTTCTCTCTGTCTCTCCCTCTCTCTCCTTCGATCTCTGTCTCGATCTCTCTGTCTCTCCATCTGTCTTTCCCTCTCCGTCTCTCCCTCTCTCACCTTTTCTCTCTCTCCCTGCCTCTCTCTCTGTCTCTCTCTCTCTCTATCCCTCCATCTGACCTTCCCTCCCTGTCACTCCATCTCTCTCCCTGACTCTCTCTCTCTGTCCCTTCATCTGTCTTTCCCTCCCTGACACTTCCTCTCACACCTTTTATCTCTGTCTCGATCTCTCTGTCTCTCCATGTGTCTTTCCCTCTCTGTCTCTCCCTTTCTCACCTTTTCTCTCTCTCCCTGACTCTCTCTCTGTCTCTCTCTCTGTCCCTCCATCTGTCCTTCCCTCTCTGTTTCTCCATCTCTCTCCTTCTCTCTCTGTCTCACTTTGTCCCTCCATCTGTCTTTCCCTCTCTGTCTCTCCCTCTCTCTCCTTCCATCTCTGCCTCTCTCTCTCTGTCTCTCCATCTGTCTTTCCCTCTCTGCCTCTCCCTCTCTCTCCTTCCATCTCTGTCTCTCTCTCTCTCTCTATACCTCCATCTGTCCTTCCCTCCCTGTCACTCCATCTCTCTCCTTCTCTCTCTGTCTCTCACTTTGGCCCTCCATCTGTCTTTCCCTCTCTGTCTCTCCCTCTCTCTCCTTCCATCTCTGCCTCTCTCTCTCTGTCTCTCCATCTGTCTTTCCCTCGATGCCTCTCCCTCTCTCTCCTTCCATCTCTGTCTCTCTCTCTCTCTCTGTACCTCCATCTGACCTTCCCTCCCTTTCACTCCATCTCTCTCCCTGTCTCTCTCTCTCTGTCCCTCCATCTGTCTTTCCCTCCCTGACACTCCCTCTCACTCCTTCAATCTCTGTCTCGATCTCTCTGTCTCTCCATCTCTGTCTCTCCCTCTCCCACCTTTTCTCTCTATCTCTGCCTCTCCGTCTGTCTCTCTGTCTGTCCCTCCATCTGTTCTTCCCTCCCTGTCACTCCATCTCTCTCCTTCTCTCTCTGTCTCACTTTGTCCCTCCATCTGTCTTTCCCTCTCTGTCTCTCCCTCTCTCTCCTTCCATCTCTGCCTCTCTCTCTCTGTCTCTCCATCTGTCTTTCCCTCTCTGCCTCTCCCTCTCTCTCCTTCCATCTCTGTCTCTCTCTCTCTCTCTATACCTCCATCTGACCTTCCCTCCCTTTCACTCCATCTCTCTCCCTCTCTCTCTCTCTCTGTCCCACCATCTCTCTTTCCCTCCCTAACACTCCCTCTCACTCCTTCTATCTCTGTCTCGATCTCTCTGTCTCTCCATCTGTCTTTCCCTCTCTGTCTCTCCCTCTCTCACCTTTTCTCTCTATCTCTGCCTCTCCGTCTGTCTCTCTGTCTGTCCCTCCATCTGTCCTTCCCTCCCTGTCACTCCATCTCTCTCCTTCTCTCTCTGTCTCTCACTTTGTCCCTCCATCTGTCTTTCCCTCCCTAACACTCCCTTTCTCTCCTTCGATCTCTGTCTCGATCTCTCTGTCTCTCCATCTGTCTTTCCCTCTCCGTCTCTCCCTCTCTCACCTTTTCTCTCTCTCCCTGCCTCTCTCTCTGTCTCTCTCTCTCTCTATCCCTCCATCTGACCTTCCCTCCCTGTCACTCCATCTCTCTCCCTGACTCTCTCTCTCTGTCCCTTCATCTGTCTTTCCCTCCCTGACACTTCCTCTCACATCTTTTATCTCTGTCTCGATCTCTCTGTCTCTCCATGTGTCTTTCCCTCTCTGTCTCTCCCTTTCTCACCTTTTCTCTCTCTCTCTGACTCTCTCTCTGTCTCTCTCTCTGTCCCTCCATCTGTCCTTCCCTCTCTGTTTCTCCATCTCTCTCCTTCTCTCTCTGTCTCACTTTGTCCCTCCATCTGTCTTTCCCTCTCTGTCTCTCCCTCTCTCTCCTTCCATCTCTGCCTCTCTCTCTCTGTCTCTCCATCTGTCTTTCCCTCTCTGCCTCTCCCTCTCTCTCCTTCCATCTCTGTCTCTCTCTCTCTCTCTATACCTCCATCTGTCCTTCCCTCCCTGTCACTCCATCTCTCTCCTTCTCTCTCTGTCTCTCACTTTGGCCCTCCATTAGTCTTTCCCTCTCTGTCTCTCCCTCTCTCTCCTTCCATCTCTGCCTCTCTCTCTCTGTCTCTCCATCTGTCTTTCCCTCGAATGCCTCTCCCTCTCTCTCCTTCCATCTCTGTCTCTCTCTCTCTCTATACCTCCATCTGACCTTCCCTCCCTTTCACTCCATCTCTCTCCCTGTCTCTCT
This sequence comes from Heterodontus francisci, assembly GCF_036365525.1. NCBI lineage: Eukaryota > Metazoa > Chordata > Chondrichthyes > Heterodontiformes > Heterodontidae > Heterodontus > Heterodontus francisci. The sequence goes on along the minus strand of NW_027141745.1, from coordinate 5,019,610 downwards.
CTCTCTGTCCCTCCATCTGTCTTTCCCTCCCTGACACTCCCTCTCACTCCTTCTATCTCTGTCTCGATCTCTCTGTCTCTCCATCTCTGTCTCTCCCTCTCCCACCTTTTCTCTCTATCTCTGCCTCTCCGTCTGTCTCTCTGTCTGTCCCTCCATCTGTTCTTCCCTCCCTGTCACTCCATCTCTCTCCTTCTCTCTCTGTCTCACTTTGTCCCTCCATCTGTCTTTACCTATCTGTCTCTCCCTCTCTCTCCTTCCATCTCTGCCTCTCTCTCTCTGTCTCTCATCTGTCTTTCCCTCCCTGACACTCCCTCTCTCGCTTTCTATCTCTGTCTCTATCTCTCTATCCCGCCATCTGTCCTTCCCTCCCTGGCACTCCATCTCTCTCCTTCTCTCTGTCTCTCACTTTGTCCCTCCATCTGTCTTCCCCTCTCTGTCTCTCCCTCTCTCTCCTTCCATCTCTGCCACTCTATCTCTGTCACTCCATCTGTCTTTCCCTCTGTCTCTCCCTCTCTCTCCTTCTATCTCTGTCTCTCTCTCTCCATCCCTCCATCTGACCTTCCCTCCCTGTCACTCCATCTCTCTCCCTGTCTCTCTCTCTCTGTCCCTCCGTCTCTCTTTCCCTCCCTAACACTCCCTCTCACTCCTTCTATCTCTGTCTCGATCTCTCTGTCTCTCCATCTGTCTTTCCCTCTCTGTCTCTCCCTCTCTCACCTTTTCTCTCTCTCTCTGACTCTCTCTCTGTCCCTCCATCTGTCCTTCCCTCTCTGTCTCTCCATCTCTCTCCTTCTCTCTCTGTCTCACTTTGTCCCTCCATCTGTCTTTCCCTCTCTGTCTCTCCCTCTCTCTCCTTCCATCTCTGCCTCTCTCTCTCTGTCTCTCCATCTGTCTTTCCCTCTCTGCCTCTCCCTCTCTCTCCTTCCATCTCTGTCTCTCTCTCTCTCTATACCTCCATCTGACCTTCCCTCCCTTTCACTCCATCTCTCTCCCTGTCTCTCTCTCTCTGTCCCTCTATCTCTCTTTCCCTCCCTAACACTCCCTCTCACTCCTTCTATCTCTGTCTCGATCTCTCTGTCTCTCCATCTGTCTTTCCCTATCTGTCTCTCCCTCTCTCACCTTTTCTCTCTATCTCTGCCTCTCCGTCTGTCTCTCTGTCTGTCCCTCCATCTGTCCTTCCCTCCCTGTCACTCCATCTCTCTCCTTCTCTCTCTGTCTCTCACTTTGTCCCTCCATCTGTCTTTCCCTCCCTGACACTCCCTCTCTCTCCTTCTATCTCTGTCTCGATCTCTCTGTCTCTCCATCTGTCTTTCCCTCTCCGTCTCTCCCTCTCTCACCTTTTCTCTCTCTCCCTGCCTCTCTCTCTGTCTCTCTCTCTCTCTATCCCTCCATCTGACATTCCCTCCCTGACACACCATCTCTCTCCCTGACTCTCTCTCTCTCTGTCCCTTCATCTGTCTTTCCCTCCCTAACACTTCCTCTCACACCTTTTATCTCTGTCTCGATCTCTCTGTCTCTCCATGTGTCTTTCCCTCTCTGTCTCTCCCTCTCTCACCTTTTCTCTCTCTCTCTGACTCTCTCTCTGTCTCTCTCTCTGTCTCTCCATCTGTCTTTCCCTCTCTGCCTCTCCCTCTCTCTCCTTCCATCTCTGTCTCTCTCTCTCTCTATACCTCCATCTGACCTTCCCTCCCTTTCACTCCATCTCCCTCCCTGTCTCTCTCTCTGTCCCTCCATCTGTCTTTCCCTCCCTAACACTCCCTCTCACTCCTTCTATCTCTGTGTCGATATCTCTGTCTCTCCATCTGTCTTTCCCTCTCTGTCTCTCCCTCTCTCACCTTTTCTCTCTATATCTGCCTCTCCGTCTGTCTCTCTGTCTGTCCCTCCATCTGTTCTTCCCTCCCTGTCACTGCATCTCTCTCCTTCCCTCTCTGTCTCACTTTGTCCCTCCATCTGTCTTTACCTATCTGTCTCTCCCTCTCTCTCCTTCCATCTCTGCCTCTCTCTCTCTGTCTCTCATCTGTCTTTCCCTCCCTGACACTCCCTCTCTCTCTTTCTATCTCTGTCTCTATCTCTCTATCCCGCCATCTGTCCTTCCCTCCCTGTCACTCCATCTCTCTCCTTCTCTCTGTCTCTCACTTTGTCCCTCCATCTGTCTTCCCCTCTCTGTCTCTCCCTCTCTCTCCTTCCATCTCTGCCTCTCTATCTCTGTCACTCCATCTGTCTTTCCCTCTGTCTCTCCCTCTCTCTCCTTCTATCTCTGTCTCTCTCTCTCTCCATCCCTCCATCTGACCTTCCCTCCCTGTCACTCCATCTCTCTCCCTGTCTCTCTCTCTCTGTCCCTCCATCTGTCTTTCCCTCCCTAACACTCCCTCTCTCTCCTTCTATCTCTGTCTCGATCTCTCCGTCTCTCTATCTGTCTTTCCCTCTCTGTCTCTCCCTATCTCACCGTTTCTCTCTCTCTCTGCCTCTATCTCTGTCTCTCTCTCTGTCCCACCATCTGTCTTTCCCTCTCTGTCACTCCCTCCCTCTCCTTCTATCTCTGTCTCTCTCTCTCTGCTATCACTGACACTTGGAGAGCGACAGAGGGACGGAGGGTTAGATTTGAAGGTATAGAGAGGGCTGTAGAGAGGGACAAACTTGGAGAGAGAGAGAAATTGTTGAGTTGGATGAAGAGGATAATGTAAGATATATTAACTTGATTTGACACTGCTGTGTCAACAAACATATTTGAGATAGGTATGGAGAGAAAAAAACATCGGGAGAGGGACAAATGCAGATGAATTTGGGGGCCAGGCGGACACTTTTGATGATCCAGAAGTAATAGCCTCCATTCTAAATATTCAGCAAGCTATTCCACTGTGGGAACCTTCACACCCTCATTATATTGTTTGTGGAAATTTCATGCTGGCTTATTGGTTAATTTTCAAATCTGTGATTGATAGATTCTTGTTAACCAAAGGTATTAAGAGATAAGGGGCAATGGCAGGATATATGGTGTAAGTTACATCACAGATAAGCCACGATCTCATTGAAAGCCGGAACAGAGTTGTGGGGATAAATTGCATCCTCCTCTTCCAATATCCCCTGTTAAATATCCTTCTTTCTCTGTCATTCACCCTGTCAGTCTATGTCTCTCTGTTTCTCTCTTTCTGTCCCTCTCTCTGTCTCCATCGGACAGTGCAGAGTGAGATTCTCTCTGTATCCACCCCATGATGTTCCTGTCCTGGGAGTGTGTGATGGGACAGTGTGGAGGGAAATTTACTCTGTGTCAAACCAAACATTGTGCTCAGCTTGGGAATGTTTAATGGGACAGTGTTGCTGGAGCTTTACTCTGTATCCCTGAAATTTAGAAGTTTATTGGGTGATTTGATGAAGGTTTACAAAATAATAAGGGAAACTGATATGGTGGACTGAGAGTGACTATTTCCACTGGCTGCGGAGTCAGGAACTTGGGGCATAGTCTAAAAATATAAAGAGTGGCCACTTTGACTTCATCCCATCGTGTCGTATGTACATTCTCACATACAGCAGGTATCGCAGCACATATATAATAGGATAGCAGGTATAACTGTAGTCATGGAATTCAGCTGAAAATTGTTCAGTTACATTGTTATTTCAGTCATTTCAGTCCATATTTACAGTACACACGGTACCTTACTGTTGCAATAAAGTCACATAATATCTATTCATCCCACTGGGGCAAAATGTCACTGGGCAACATTCTCACCAAATACTAAAGCATTCCACAATGCAAGACTCACAAATTCAACACAAGTTTCCTTTTCTGAGTCTTGCTGGTCTGTTCTGATTCTCTGATGGATTACTGATGCTTATCCTCCACATGAGCAGTCGTCCTAATCCCGTGTGCCTGGCCTGCTCCCAAACCCGGCATCCGCTTACATTAAGGCAAGTGATACAGGAGCGTCTCAGTGACTGAGGCAGCTGAGTCTTGAGGCTGCGCCGGGGTCAGTGAGTGACCCGGGTTAATCCGACACTCGAGGGACAGTTTAAACTGAACTCTACTCTGTATCTAACCTGTGCTGTACCTTCTCTGAGATTGTTTGATGGGGCAGTGCAGACGAGGAGAGTTATTCCTTCCGCTTTTTAAATACAGAGAAGTGAATATCCAAGAGATTGTTTTAAGTGTGATGAGGGATTCAGCCTCTATCATCCTTGAGAGTCACAGAGAGATATAACACTTATTCAGGCCCTTCGGCCCACCAAGTCTGTGCCGGCCATCAACCACACATTTTATACAAATCCTTTCAGGTAGTGAGTTCCAAACACCCACCAGCCACTGGGTGAAGAAACTATTGATGTGTTTCGTTCTGTAAAGTTTGATGTCAATGTTTCCCCAGGATGTTGACGCTGGGGGATTCAGCGATGGGTTAATGCTTTGAATGCCAAGGGGAGGTGGTTGGATTCTCTCTTGTTGCAGATGGTCATTGCCTGGCACTTGTGTGACGTGAATGTTACTTGCCAATGGTCGGCCCAAGCCTGAATGCTGTCTCGGTCTTGGTGCATGTGGCTATGGATTGCTTCATTATCTGAGGCAAATTCCTGTGGATGCTGGAAATCAGGAAAGCATCGAGCTGAATCACTACCTCTGTTTCTCTCTCCACAGATGCTGCTTGACCTGCTCATTATTTCCAGCATTCTCTCCTGTGATCTCAACTGAAGATGGTTGAGCCTCGGACACTACCCTGAGGAACTCCTGCAGTGATGTCCTGGGACTGAGATGATTGACCTCCGACAACCACAACCATCTTCCTTTGTGCTCGGTATGAGTCCAACCAGTGGATTCCCTATGACTTCGGTTTTACTCTGGCTCCTCGATGTCACACTCGGTCAAACGCTGCCTTGACGTTAAGTTCAGTCTCTCTTCCCAGTAGCAGACAGGAGTGAATCGTTCCCTTTGACCCGTTGTACAGGGCACAGTGGCGCAGTGGTTCGCACCGCAGCCTCACAGCTCCAGGGACCCGAGTTCGATTCCGGGTACTGCCTGTGTGGAGTTTGCAATTTCTCCCTGTGCCTGCGTGGGTTTTCTCCGGGTGCTCCGGTTTCCTCCCACAAGCCAAAAGACTTGCAGGTTGAGAGGTAAATTTGCCATTATAAATTGTCACGAGTATAGGTAGGTGGTCGGGAAATGTAGGGACAGGTGGGGATGTTTGGTAGGAATATGGGATTAGTGTAGGATTAGTATAAATGGGTGGTTGATGTTCGGCACAGACTCGGTGGGCCGAAGGGCCTGTTTCAGTGCTGTATCTCTAATCTAATCTACACTGAACAAGCTGTGTTTCTTCACAGCATGATACGGGACTGTACACGGCCGATTAATGTGGCCCATCAAACACTCCCAGAGTAGGTTCAGCACAGCTGAGGAACAGACAATAGTTCCTTCAACATTCTCTCTCTGTGTTCCTCTCTCTGCCTCTCCCTCCTGCTATCTGTGACACAAGGAGAGAGGGAGAGATGGTTAGATGTGCAGAAAGAGGGAGTGCTGTGGAGAGGGGCAAGGTTGGCGAGAGAGAGATTGCGGGGTCGATTGAAAGGGAAAATGTAAGAGAAATTAATTTGATGTAATCCTTCACTGCTGTGTGCACAAACATTTCAGAGATAGGTATGGAGACAGAAACATCGGGAGAGATCTCTCCATCTGTCTTTCCCTCTCTGTCTGTCCCTCCATCTGTCTTTCCCTGTCTGTCACTCCCTCTCTGTCCGTCTATCTCTGTCTCTATCTCTGTTCATCCATCTGTCTCTGTCTCTCCTTCTATCTCTGTCTCTCACTCTCTATCTCTCCATCGGTCTTTCCCTCCCTGTCACTCCATCTCTCTCCTTCCATCTTGCCTCTCTGTCTCTCCATCTGTCTTTCCCACTCTGTCACTCCCTCTCTGTCCTTCTATCTCTGTCTCTCCATCTGTCCTTCACTCACTGTCACTCCATCTCTCTCCTCTCTCTGTCTCTCACTCTGTCCCTCCATCTGTCTTTCCCTCTCTGTCACTCCCTCCCTCTCGTTCTATCTCTGTCTCTGTTTCTCTCTCTGTCTCCCTCGGTCCCTCCATCTGTCTTTCCCTCTCTCTCCTTCTCTCTCTGTCTCTGCCTCTCTCTCCGTCTCTCTCTTTGTCCCTCCATCTGACAGATGGAGAGACAGAGAGAGAGACAGAGATAAAAGGAGAGAGAGGGAGAGACAGAAAGGGAAAGACAGATGGAGGGACAGAGAGACAGAAGGAGAGAGATGGAGTGAAAGGGAGGGAAGGACAGATGGAGGGATGGAGAGAGAGAGAGATAGAGATAGAAGGAAAGAGAGGGAGTGACAGAGAGGGAAAGACAGATGGAGGGACAGACAGAGAGAGAAGGAGAGAGAGGGAGTGACAAAGAGGGAGAGACAGATGAAAGTAGAAAGTGAGAGACAGAGAGTGAAGGAGAGACGGAGTGACAGAGAGGGAAATAGAAATGGAGGAACAGAGAGAGAGACAGAGATAGAAGGAGAGAGAGGGAGTGACAGAGAGGGAAAGACAGATGGTGGGACAGAGGGAGACAGAGAGAGAGACAGAGATAGAAGGATAGAGTGGGACAGAGAGGGAGGGATATAGAAAGAAGGAAAAATGGTTGAAACCATCGCTGTCCTGGGAGCGAGGGAGGAATGGAGAGATGAAAAGAGAGAGAGAGGGACAAAGAGAAAGGGAGAAATGGTGTCATAGAGACACAGACAGAGTTATGGACAGAGGCAGAGAAAGAGAGGGAGAGACAGATAGAGGAGAGAGAGGGAGTGACAGGGAAGGAAAGACAGATGGAGGGACAGAGAGAGAGAAGGAGAGATATTGCAAGACAGGGAGAAGGAGAGAGGGAGAGACAGAGAGGGAAAGGCAGTTGGAGAGACAGAGAAAGAGACAGAGAGAGTGGCAGAGACAGAGATAGAAGGAGAGATTGGGAGTGACAGAGAGGGAAAGACAGATGAATGGAGAGAGGGAGAGACAGAGAGAGAAGGAGAGAGAGTGAGTGATAGAGAGGGAAAGACAGATGGAGGGACAGAGATAGACAGAGAGAGAGGCAGAGACAGAGATAGAAGGAGAGAGTGGGACAGAGAGGGAGAGATATAGAAAGAAGGAAAAATGATTGAAACCATTGCTGTCCTGGGTGCGAGGGAGGAATGGGGAGATGAAAAGAAAGAGAGAGGGGGAAAGAGAAATGGAGAAATGGTGTCATAGAGACACAGACAGAGTTATGGACAGAGGCAGAGAAAGAGAGGGAAAAAGGGAGAGACAGATGGAAGGAGAGAGAGGGAATGACAGGGAGGGAAAGACAGATGGAGGGACAGAGAGAGAAAAGGAGAGAGAGTGCAAGACAGAGAGAAGGAGAGAGGGAGGGAGTGACAGAGAGGGAAAGACGGATGGAAGGACAGTGAGAGAGAATGAGAGAGAGGGCAAGACAGAGAGAAGGAGAGCGGGAGTGACAGGGAGGGAAAGACAGATGGAGGGACAGTGAGAGAGACAGAGAGGAAGAGGCAGAAATAGAGAGGGAGACAGAGATATAGAGAGGAAGATACAGAGACAGTGAGAGAGAGAGATACAGAGAGAGAGAAAGGCAACGATGGTGAGAGAGACACAAATAGAGTCATGGACAGCGGCACAGAGAGAAAGAGAGGGAGAGACAGACAGACAGAAAGAGAGAGATAGAGACACAGAGAGGGAAATAGAGAGAGAGGGAGCGGCAGTGAGAGAGAGAGAGAGACAGAGACAGTGATAGCGAACCACAATGAGAGAGAGATGGAGGAGAGTGAGATGGGGGGTGAGAGAGATAGAGTGGGATGAGAGAGATAGAGTGGGGTGAGAGAGATAGAAGGGGAGAGAGATAGAGGGGGGTGAGAGATAGAGGGGGCAGGGAGATTGAGGGGACTGTCTCACACGGTGGGGGACTGTCTAAAAATCAGAAATCATTCGAAAGCCCTTTCAAAGATGAAATTTAGAAACACTTCTACATACAAAGGGTGGTAGAAGTTTGGAACTGTCCTCCCCAAATGACCCCTCCCTATCTCTGCAATCGCCTCCAGTTCCACAATCCACAAATATCTGCGATCCTCTAATTCTGGCCTCTTGAGCATCCTCAATTTGAATCGTCGCACCATTGGTGGCCGTGCTTTCAAGCTTCCAAGGCCCTTGCCATATTTCTCTCTCTCTCTCTCCCCCCCACTCGCTCTCTCCCTCTTTCTCTGCCTCTTTCTATGACTCTGTCTCTAACACCATCTCTCTCTCCTTGGACAGAAATGTTTTTATCCATTTCTTGGTTAATTTTGAACCTGTAAATCTTGCCCGTGCTGGGAACGTCACTGCAATTTGAAAATATCAAACACTGATCAACACTCGCCCCCTAAACTCTCACATAAAACCCCCAATACAGGACTGTGCAGATAATGGGGATTGTTACTGAAGTTCTGTCAAAGTCCCCTCACGCACTGTATCCCATTTCCCCTGTTTCTGAAGTTTGTCAGTGTTTAATAATATTTTTTGGAATTATTTTAAATGTCACTTCAGTTTGAAAATATTATCCAACACTTGCCCCCAAAACACTCACACTAAACCCCTGATCTTTCCTTTCAAAATTAGTTCTTGCACACAGCCAGTTTTTCTTTTTAATTCTATCTTTTTTCAACATAATTAGATGTAAAGTTTTTCCTATAATCTCGCCCTCCCTCTCTCACTGTCTGTCTGTCTGTCCCTCTGTCTCTGTTTCTCCCTCTGTTTGTCTCTCTCCCTCTGCATCTGCCTGCCTCTCTTTCTGTCTCTCTCACTCTGCATTTGCCTGCCTCCCTTTCTGTCTCTCTCCCTCTGTCTCTGTTTCTCCTTTTTTCTCTATAATTCTAGCTCCGTCTCTCTCTCTCTCCCTCTTTCTCTGTCCCACTCTGTCTGTGTCTCTGTCCATCTGTGTCTCACTCCCTCCATCTCTCCGTCCCTCTGTACATGGACAGCAATGCTATGAGCCATTTTTTTGGTTAAAGTTGAATCTTTAACTCTTGCTTTTGTTGGGAATGGCAATGTAGGTTGAAAATATCAAACACTCATAGAACACTCATCCCTAGAACACTCACATTGAACCCCAAATACCGAACTGGGCAGACAATGGGATTTTTTACTATGGTTCCGTCAAGGTCTCATTTCGCTATTTCTTCTGTCTCTCACTGTGTTCCACTTTGTCCCTCTTTCTCCATTTCCCCATTTTTTCGCTTCCCTCTCTCCTCTTTCCTTCATCGCCCCCAACTTTATAAATAGAGAGGGTGCTCCTTCCACTTTATAAATAAAGAGGGTGCTCCCTCCACTTTGTACATAGAGAGGGAGCTCCCTCCACTTTGCACGTGGAGGCGGAGCTCCCTCTACTTTATACATAGAAAGGGAGCTCCCTCTGTTTTATATAGCTGCCGTGGTGGGATTTGAACCCCTGTCCCCAGGCCATCAGGTTGGGCATCTGGATTACATGACCAGTGATATTATCACGACCCAACTGCCTCCAAAATGGATGCATACAGTGTCTGTCAAGTAATATCACTCACAGTGGTTTCTGGGCTGTAACTCTGAACATGGTCCCGAATCAGAGACTCAAAGTTCACATTTTAACTGGGAAAAGGCAGGAACAGTGTGAAACGGGATTGCTTTTGTCCCTGGATTCAGTGTCCACTGCACACAGATCAGTTACATTTTCAATAGAAATGCCAAGAGTAAACAAGGTCAATACAATAATATGGAAAATGTAAATGATGCCTCTTATAATTGTAGCATCCGTCCAGTATGAGTACAGAATTCAGGTTTCTTCCCGGGAAAGGTCTTACTAAGAAAATATCATTGATATTGAAATAATTGTGTTTTATGCAATACATTATTTACATCAGAGTCAAAGCTGCTGATGTAATGTGTTTGTTCAGGTGAGTTCAACTAATAGCAATGATCAGGGGTATAACCGTGTCAGTGGAGACTTATCCCCTGTATAAATCAGGACCCATTGGAATGGATTAGCTCCGAGAGCCTGGTGGAGCTGTGGATTCCAGGCTAATAGAAGTCTCTGCTTCTGACAGAGATGGGACTTTCAGTATTCGTTCAGTTCATATTCATTTATTATCCTGTACTTGCAGCAATTGGAGTTCCTGGTAAGCCAGTATCTCAGCTGTTAATGGTGTAAATCGATGTGAACTGTGCTGCTGTACTCGATATTATTTCCCTCTGTGTGTGTTACACAGCCGCCTGTTGTTTACCAGCAATTTACTGATGGAATCTACTCATTGTCTACTCTTTCATTCTTGCAGGAACGGTATTATGTACTTAATGGTATTGTTTTAAGTAACTGCGGCATTATTACTGGATTATTCTGTGTATTGAATGTATTGGAATGAGATGTTTCGGTTAGGATCAATAATCGGACCATTAGGAGTTATTAGCATTTTCATGAGGTGGATCGAACCGGTCCTGGAATATTTTTATGATTTTTTTTTTAGTGATTGATAATAAGACATCTCACGGTCTCAGTGTTACAAGGGGACAGAACAATGTCCTCCCTCCCCAACAACATGGCTCAGTTTCACTGGGATTTAAATGTATTTATTGGTTATAACTGTTATCAAATATTATTTCACTCTGTGTGTGTGACGCGGCTTCACAAGTCTGGCTACTGAACAGAGTTTGCTGCTGACACTTTCACTTCTCCTTCTCTGCTTCACTGTGGACCTTCACTGTCACTGGACTACATTGTAAAATAGAAAATATTGATATGATGTTTTACTGGTTGGGATCAGTTGGAATCAAGATTCTTTCCATTTATCTGTAGATTATCAGCTGCAGCGCTGATGTTGCTGTTTTATTAATTAAACAATCCCACATTCTAACAGATTACTTTATAATTCCAGGAGAATGAATTTCTATGATCCTTTTTATTCCATGTATTGCAGATGAAGTGAAGAGTGTAGGTGAACAGGTGGAGACTTGGGTTTTCTGTAGATACATTAAATTATTCACAGAGCTTTCACCATTGAACAAACTGACTCTGAGAATAGAATCATTGAACCTGGGGCTGGTGAACGGAAAACAGACGCAGAATGTTAGGAATAAATCACAAGTGAAAAGCAGCATGAAGTAACAATTTACAGGCTGTGAGCAATCCAGAGAGATAGGGATGGAGAAAAGGAGCAGGGAGAACGAAACCGATGGACAAAGAATAGTAGAAGAAAAGAGAAAGAGATAGAAGCAGCAGTGCAAATAATTCACTTTCATAAAGTGCTGGAATGTCCAGAACAAGTAGTGAGAGAAACTGAGTTGAAGTTGTCTGTTGTCAGATTGCGTTCATTTTCCTGTTGGACTTGATCCTCTGTGTTGATTTCTGTCAGTTCCTCAGTTTGTTTTGCCTAAATTTCCTATTCCTAAGTTCGTGACTGAATGAACTGCATAGAATCAGTTCTGCACTGATGGTAATTCATTATTTAAATGCTGCACTTTATAATCTCTGTGACTGCTGAATTCAATCAAGAGCGAGGATGATATCAGAAATATATTTACATTTATATTTAATAGCCTGTACAAACGAAATATATTGACTAAATTACAAAGAACAAAGAACAAAGAACAAAGAAAATTACAGCACAGGAACAGGCCCTTCGGCCCTCCAAGCCTACGCCGATCCAAATCCTCTCTCTAAACCTGTCACCTATTTTCTAAGGGTCTGTATCTCTTTACTTCCTGCCCATTCATGTATCTGTCTCGATACATCTTAAAAGAGGCTATCGTGCCCGCGTCTACCACCTCCGCTGGCAAAGCATCCCATGCACCCACCACCCTCTGCTTAAAGAAATTTGTAGAAACAATGAACTGTTCTCCAACACCAATAACCACAGGGATTATTGTTTGAATGTATTAATTGAGTTGTATTACTGGGATCTATAGATTAGATTTCCTCTAACACTCTGCTGCAGTCTCTCCCTGTGAATCTCAGCCTCTCCTCTCACTGTATTTAATCTTCAGTCTCCTCATCCATTGCTTCAGTTTATCCACTTTGCCAAACCATCTGCTCCAGTCTCCCCTCCTGCTCCAACATGTCCTTTCCCTGGAATTTACAAGGTTGTGGGGTTATTTGATGAATGTTTTCAAGATAATAAGGGAAACTGAACGGGTTGACAGAGAGTAACAATTACCACTGGCTGCGGAGTCAGGAACTTGGGGGCACAGTCTAAAAATCTAAACGTCGTCTAAAAACCTTTCGGGAGTGAAATGAAGAAACACTTCAACACACCAGGCGTGGTATCAGTTTGGAAATCTCTTCCATAAACGGCAATTGATGCTGAGACACTTGTTAGTTTTTAAATCTGAGTTTGATAGGTTTTTGTTAACCAAAGGTCGCAAGGGGCAAAGATAGGTACATGGAGTTAGATCACACATCAGCCATGAGCTCATTGAATGACAGAAGAGGGTTTAAGGGCCAAATGGCCTCCTCCTCTTCCTCTGTCCAATGACAAATATCTTGTTATCACTCTTTAAGTCTTGGTCTGTGTTTCATCTCTTTCTCTCTCTTTCTGTCTGTTTGTCTCTCTCTTTCTCCTCTCTCATACATCTGTGGAAATCCACAAACATTAGTCAGCCATTTTAGGCAGGTTCTCGGTGGCCATTTTATCTTACCACAACACTGGGACATTTATTCCAGAGACCGACTCCTCACCAATATGAGGATAGTGCTGAAATTGTGACAGAGACACAGACATGGAGACACTGAGGCGCACAGTCCGAGAATGGAATTAATCATTCCTTTGCGCCCAATAAATTTCCCTCCACTGTGATTCGGCTGGGTGGCCTGTAATTACTCAGTCTTTTGCTTTCTCCCTTGTTAATCAACAGGACAACATGCGCAGTCCTCCAGTCCTCTGGCAGCACGACTATAACCAGAGAGGATTGGAAAATGATGGTCAGAGCCTCTGATATTTCCTGCCTTGCACCTCTGAACAGTCTGAGCCTGGTGAATTATCAGCTTTCAAAGATGCCAAACCCCTGAATATTTCCTCACTCACTGTTATCCCATTCAATATTTCAAACCCCTCCTCATTGACTACAATGTCTCTGTCATCCCTTCTTTTGTGAAGACAGTCGCAATGTATTCATTAAGAACCTTGCCCGCATCTTCCACCTCCATGGTTAGGAAAAAGGAGGAGAGATGATATAAAGTAAAGGATACAATTCGAAAGGAGGTGCAGGAACAGACTCAACTTGGTGTATTTGTGCACCAATCACTGAAGGTGGCAGGGCAGCTTCAGAAAGTGATTAAACGGCATAAGGGGTCCTCAGATTATAAATAGAGACATTGAATGCAAAAGCAAGGAAAATATGACCTTTGTAAAACGCTGGTTTGCCTTCAAATGTAGCATTGTGCAATTCTGGGCACCGTACTTTAGGGGTATTAGAGAGGGTACAGAAAAGATTCACAAGAATGGTTCCAAGGTTGAGGGACTTCAGTACGTGGATAAATTGGAGAAGCTGGGTTTGTTCTCTGTGTCTCTCTCTGTCTTCCTCTCTCTGTCTCTCCCTCCTGCTATCTCTGACACTAAGAGGGAGACAGAGGGAGAGAGGCTCAGATATGAGGATAGAGAGAGGGCTGTTGAGAGGGACAAGGTTGGAGACAGAGAGATTGTTGCGGTGGATTGAAAGGGAGAATGTAAGATATATTCATTTGATGAAATCCTTCACTGCTGTGTACGCAAACAGAGAAAGATAGGTACGCAGAGTGAAATATTGGTAGAGTGGGAGAAATGTGGATGAAGTTGGGGCCAAGGCGGCCAGTTTTGATGATCAGGAAGGAAAACGCTCCATTGTAAACAAGGTATTCCACAATGGAAGCCATCACACCCTCATGATATTGGTGTGGAAATCTTGTAATCTATGCCCATGGTTATTGACCCCTCTGTTGAGGGAAATGGGTCCTTCCTATCTACTCTATCTAGGCCCATCATTATTTTATACACCTCAATTAAATCTTCCCTTCAATCTTCTCTGTTCCAAAGAAAACAATTCCAGCCTATGCAATCTTTACTCAGAGTTAAAATTCTCCATTCCTGACAACATCCTCTATAAATCTCCTCTGTACCCTCTCTAGTGTGATCACATCCTTCCTGTAATGTGGTCACCAGAACTGTACACAGTACTCTAGCTGTGGTCTAACTAGAGTTTGAGACAGTTCTCGCATAATCTCCCTGCTCTTATATTCTCGACATCGGCCAATAAAGGGAAGTATTCCGTAAGCCTTCTTAACCACCTTATCCACCTGTCCTGTTACCCTCTGGAATCAGTGGACATTCACTCCAAGGCCCCTCTGTTCACAGTCTGAGAGATTGTTCAGTTAGATTGAAAGAGCAAATGTAAAACATAACAATTTGATGTAATCCTTCACTGCAATACACACAGACATACGAGCGAGAGGCATGGAGTGTGAAACATCGGGGTAGAGGGAGAAAAATAGATGGAGATGGTAACAAATTGGAAAGAAGTGATTGGGACTGAGAGAGAGGTGATCTCTGGTAATCTCTCTTGCTGGTAATCTCTCTCCATCTCTATCTCTCTCTTCCCCTCTCTTCTATTCTCTGAAACCCTATTTCTTCTCTCTGTTACTGATTTTCCAAGTCTATCTCTCTACTTTTCTCCCTCTATCTCTATCTCGCTCTGTACACTGTCTCAATCTCTCCCTCTTGCTCTCAGGATGGGAAGACGGAGAAAGAAAGGCAGAGAAAGGGTGTTGCAGGCACTGAGAGATGAGGAGAGAGAGACAGAGGAACAGTGAGTCCTGCATTGGTAGATGGACCTTTGCACTGTATCTAACCCCGTGCGTACCTGCCCTGTAAGTATTAGATGGGGACAGTCTCGGACCGGGGGGACTGTCTAAAAATCGAAAATCCAGAAACACGTCTGCATACAAAGTGTGGTAGAAGTTTGGAATTGTCTTCCACAAATGACACCTCCCTATCTCTGCAATCTCCTCCAGCTCCACAATCCACCAATATCTGCGATCCTCGATTTCTGGCCTCTTGAGGATCCTCAATTTGAGTCGTCCCACCATTGGTGGCCGTGCCTTCAAGCTGCCAAGACCCTAACTCTGGAACTATTTTCCGAAGCCTCTCCGTCTCACTAACTCTCTTTCCTTTTTGAAGACGCTGCCTGAGCCCAACCTCTCTGACCAAGTTTTAGTTCGTCTAGTGTATTATCTCCTTAAGTGACTCGATGTCAACTTTTTATTTCCTCATTTATTTGTTGGATGTGTGCGTTACTGGCCAGGCCAGCATTTATTACCCATCTCTAATTGCCCTTGAGAAGGTGGTGTTGAGCCTCCTTCTTGAACCGTTGCAGTCCATGTGGGGTAGGTATACCCACAGTGCTGTTCGGAAGCGAGTTCCAGGATTTTGACCCAGTAACAGTGAAGGAATGGCGATATAATTTCAAGTTGGGATGGTCTGTGACTTTAGTTGTTGTGTGCGGACAGTATTTTCAGTGCGCAGTCCATTTATATACATTTTTTTTTCACTTGGTTAGATGTAAAGTTTCTCCTACAATCTGCCTGCCTCCCCGTATCTCCTCACTCTTTCTGCCCGTCTCTCCCTCCTTCTCTGAAGCCACTGCTTTGCTCTGGATCTAAACTCACACTGTACCCGCCCTGGGAGGTCTCATTCTGGTGCTTAAGCAATGAGTTATACAGTTCCAGCATAACCTCCCTGCTCTTAAATACTTTAACAGCCGTGTTGGGAATGTCACTGCAGTTTGAAAATATGAAACACTGTTTCAGCATTCACTCCTGAAACACTCACACTAACCTCCAAAAACAGGAATGGGCAGATAATGAGGATTGTTATTGATCGTTACAACCTGTCTCATCCTCTCTCTGTCTCTCCCTCTCATGTCTGTTTCTTCCTGTTAGCGGGCATGAATCTAGAAGAATCACTCGACACTCAGGTCTGCTCCAATGTCGAACAGTTTATTGAGTTACGCCAGCGGGGAGCAGGTCACTGGTCTGTCCAGATGCCTCTCCACTGAACAAAGGAAAATCCACAACAGATATACAGTTAGTCAGCCCATCCCGGCTGGACATAATCCAATCATAACTGTTATTGATTACATATATTACATTCATTACCAATAACATTATTAATTATGCATCATGTGGCTGTGGGGATAGCTCATGGTACGCCCCTGACCATCTCAGCTTGTTCACCAAACCCCCCTTGAGTCTTCACAACGATTCCATCTACGTCTATCAGGTCAGCATTCCTAGTTGCTTTGTGTAGTCCGCACTTAGACAGAGCAGCTGTCTTCTGCACAGATATGGGGGGGGGGGGCCCTCCTTGGTCAGGCTAATCGCCTGTGCTAAGCAGTACCATGCTCAAGGCTGCAAGCGAACTAACTTGTCCCACAATGCCTTGGGTAAATACCCAATTTTGTAACAATATGTGGCTACACTTTCATCTTGTGTGTATTTATTTAGCTGCATCGGCCACAATTTTTCCCTCTACAATCCCCCCTTTCGGTAACCGACTACCCCTCGTCCTGTTAACCGACATGCCTACTTTATCATTCCCGTTATAACCCCGTCCGGTATTCCCTGCCTCTACGTGCTGGCCAGTCACGTGGTTTCAGGAATCCCGGTCACTTAAATCAAATCAATATGACCCAAATTATCGTGTCCTTTTGAGGTTAACCTCCTGTGTTGTTCCTTTACCAAAGCGTTTGCTTTCTTTCGCTTAGTATATTGTGCAATGCCCCATCGTTCATATAGTCCATATTAATACTCCTTTCATTGATCCGTTGTGCAACCATTACTGGGTCTTTGTTCTTTCTCTCCGGATATTAGCATCAGGCCCCACAGCCACTGCAGTCCGGTTCTTTCCCATTCGCCACTAGTGGTTATATCTGTAATTTAAACACACTGCCCTGGTGGTCATCAGGTGTTAGTACTTGTCCATGTTATGAGTATCCCCTGATGAGGGATACATGTCTACCTGTGGGGACCGAACATGTCCTGGGGAATCCAGGAGTTAATTTATATTCTTATCATCTTTACTCTTTCGAAATTATCTATATGGTCCCGTCGTGCTCGGGCTTCGTTCCCCACAATCCTTTCCCAGTTAGTAGCCCATCTAATAATAATCCAAATGCCTATCAACACGACCATTAATCCCAGCTCCCCGAGTAGTCCATTCTCAAGTGTATTCTTCCATTCCCGGTATCTCTTTGCGTATCAGGTTGTGTTTATTTCGGAGTTTGTCATTTGCTGTTGTCTTTATATACCTTCATTTGGGACTGGTGTTTTCATAGGCCCTTCCCTTTACCATTACTTTGTCTCCCACAACAGGCAGCTTTGTCTGTTCCTCTTTCATGTTTCTATAGAACCTCCTGCCTCACCTTGTGCAGTTGTTTAGTTTAGAGATACAGCACTGAAACAGGCCCTTCGGCACAACAAATCTGTGCCGACCATCAACCACCCATTTATACTAATCCTACACGAGGCCCAAATTCCTACCACATCCCCACCTGTCCCTATCTTCCCCCACCACCTACCTCACAACTCCTTCACAAATCATTAACCCTTTCTCTCATGGGTCCTACTTCCTCACTACCTGCTACGACATACCTTGCCAGTCTCATCACCCTTCCTGTCACCGTCTTCATCAAGTCCTTTCCTACTTTAGCTACACCACTCTGTCCCTTTTGTTCCTTTTTCAAAATATCCTTTACTAGCTGACTAAGAGTTCTAACCTTCTGGTCCACCTTTTCCAAATCTATAGTATTGACAATTGAAGTTCCCATATGAAGGATTGTGGCTGCATCATTCACTAAACTACGTTTATGTCTCTTTCCCTTTATTATTCCTTCAAGACCAAATTCTCGTCTTAGCAATTGTTACAGTAATACCTTGTCCAACTTTCAGGTCTTCTCAGGGCACCAGCAAGGTAGCTAGATATCTGAGATACTCAATATTAGCGGTACCAACTCAAACTTTATATTATCATATAAAATGTTATTCGTTTTCATTATTGCAAGTCCATTTTCTGGACCTGCAGTTAAGGCAGGGCAAGGGAGACCAGTCACTTGTGACAGCTGGGTCGTAACCTTACTCGTCGGTAATTCGGATGTGGGGATAATCGTGGGGGTTGTTGCTTCTTGTCTGTTTATTCTCACAACCTGGCATAGGAACTGTCCTTTTTTTTATCTTAGAGCTTTAATATCTTGTGCTATGGGGAGTTCGAGGATATCCTGCACACACATTTGCTCTGTCTCATGCTTTCCCTGTGTTATTACTATTCCCAAATAAGAAACCTTTTCCTTCATTATCTGTGCCAAATTAAACTGGATTTTCAACATCTCAGATTATTCCAAATTCAAATAACAGTAAATTTCCCTTTGAATGCTTTAAATAACCATTCATATCAATTTAATTTTGTTTATCGATTCCAATTTCTTATGCCCAGACTTGGTGATATAGCATTTTTTTATTAAAGACAGAAGTGCTTGCAACTAGGTTAATTTCTTTGCTTGTCTCCAAGTGGGCGGAGCAAAGCATTCTCAGCTGTGTCGCTTTACGTAACCTTTTTTCCCTTTTCGAAAAGAACTAAACTCCATTTTAAACATTTTTTTGGTATCCTTAGGATTTTCAAACAACAAAATCTTTAGTAACATTATCAACTTCAAAGGAAATCATCTCCATCAGGAAAGACAGACATCTTCAGCCCTTCAAGACTGAAGCTTATCTCTTAGAAAATTGTTCGTTGCCATTTCACAGTTGCAAAACCAACTTCTAAAATCAAAATAAAATTTTAACTTAAAATATAATTCAATTTTATATCCCATTCCTGGGTGCACAATCTTAAATCGAAATGAACACACTCAACAATCACTTTTCACACTCATTCAATTCCAAACAACTTAATAGACTCATGCTTTCAACATTAAAGCCAGGCAACAAAGAGTTAACGACAGTCAGTTGTATAGTGCACAAGCTGTACATCCCAGACATTCAATTCATTCGTGGACGCTTCCAACATTCACACATTCGAATTAACGACACAGTAACTTGTTTTTACTCCAAAACATAGTCTTTAATTTCACTCTGCCATAAACTTAGTGAATGCTTTTTTTTCTTTTTATCACCACTCCTTTTGTTTTGTGGCAGGGTCGTGGGGATTCCAAACTGAGTCACTCATCTTTCCTATTAACTTGTTGTGTTTCTCTGCCAGGTGGCAGGTAAGGGACCCCACCGGTCCCCACTCGAGCTCCATCTTTTCACTGGCCATGCTTGGGTAGGATTAGAACCATTAGAATCTACTCTCAGAGGTCCACTTTCAACCTAGCACAACTTGTCGTAGACCGTCTCCTGGCTAACTGTCGGCTCACAAGTCTGTCAGTATTTCACACAAGAAGCTTATGATATATATATATATGCATACATATATTCCAAACCCTTCTCAACAGTGCCTACGTGTGTTAACGAACTACCTACCACCATTTGACCATTGGTCAGATCCTGTTCAGAAACTTGGCATTCGTCGGTCGCAAAACACCACCCGGCCCGGGATAAGCTATAAAGATACTCACCCGGTATTCCTGATGGCATCAAGCGACTGCCGAATCCTGTTCTCAAGTTCGGGATCAGGCTCCAGCCAACTCCCCCTTGGTCCCTTTGTTCCCCCCACCCCCCGCCCACTTGATCCTGGCCGTCACGTGGGACCAGGTCCTTTTAAATCAGACTCAGGCTGGGTGATTGGGATATCAGGATCGCAGAAGAGTTGACTTACACCTGATTCTGCCGACTACGCCAATTGTAGGCGGGAATGAATCGAGAAGAATCACTCAACCCTCAGGTCCACTCCAATGTCAAACAGTTTATTTAGTTACGCCAGTGGGGAGCAGGTCACTGGGCTGTCCAGATGCCTCTGCAACGAACAAAGGAAAATCATCAATACTCATACATTTTCAAACAGTTACTCAGCCGATCCTGGCTGGACATGGTCCAATCACAACGATTATAGGTCATATACATTGATTATTAGAGCCAATAGAAGTGGTTACGAGGCATGGAGTTACTGCAGAACCGGACCATAGTCAGATAGGGGATTACTCATGATGTTCTCCATTCCATCTTATCCATTATCCTTGGTTCTCATGTACGCTCACCATCTTATCTTGACCTCGTTACAGGCTGGTACCTTTGTCAGCATTCCACAAGGACATCGGCTCTCAATTTAATGAGTCTTTGTTTGAATTTATGTGATCAAGTTGGCTAAGCCACATGACGCCCTGCAACCTCGACATTGTTCACTAAAATTATACGTTATTGGTTACTCAAATAGCATTTAAAGAGTATGATATTTCCTGCATATGCCTCTGCACTTGGGAATACCCTACAACAATATCTTCACAGGGAGAGTCACTGAGTGGGAATGTTATTATAGTAACTCCACATGAAGAGTCACTGAGTGTGTCTGTTATTATAGTATTTCCACAGGGAGAGGCACTGAGTGGGTCTGTTGCTGTAGTATTTCCAAAGGGAGAGTCACTGAGTGGGTCTGTTATATAGTATCTCTTCAGGGAGAGTGAATGATTGTGTCTGTTATTCGAGTATCTCCACAGGGAGAGTCACTGAGTGGGTCTGTTGTTGCAGCATCTCCAGAGAGAGAATCACTGAGTGGGTCTGTTATTATATTATCTCCACAGGGAGAGTCACTGAGTGGGTCTGTTACGATAATATCTCCACTGGGAATGTCAACGAGTGTGCCTGTCATTATAGTATTTCCACAGGGAGAGCTACAGAGTGGGTCTGTTATTGTAGTATTTCTGTAGGGCGAGTGACTGAGTGGGACTGTCATTACAGAATCACCACAGGGAGAGTCACTAGGTCTCTTATTATAGTATCTTCACAGGGAGAGTCACTGAGTGGGTCTATTATTTTCGAATCTCCACAGGGAGTGTCACTAACTGGGTCTGTTGTTATATAATCTCCACAGGGAGAGTCACGGAGTGTGTCTGTTGTTACAGTATCTCCACTTTGAGAGTCACTGAGTTGTTCTGTTATTGTAATATCTCCACATGGAGAGTCACGGAGTGTGTCTGTTGTTACAGTATCTCCACTTTGAGAGTCACTGAGTTGTTCTGTTATTGCAATATCTCCACATGGAGAGTAACTGAGTGGTTCTGTTGTTGTAGTATTTCCAAAGGGAGAGTCACTGAGGGGGTCTGCGACATAGTATCTCCACTGGGATGCTGAATGTTTGTGTTTTATATTATAGTATATCCACAGGGTGAGTGACGGAGTGGGTCTGCTGCTTTAGTATCTCCACAGGGGAAGACACTGAGTGGGTCTGTTGTTGTAGTTTTGGCTCAGCTAGAGTCACTGAGTGGGTCTGTTATTATAGTATCTACACAGGAAGAGTCACTGAGTGGGTCTGTTATTATAGTATCTCCACAGGGAGAGTCACTGAGTGGTCCTGTTATTATAGTATCTCCACAGGGAGAGTCACTGAGTGGGTCTGTTATCATAGTATCTCCACAGGGAGAGTCACTGAGTGGCCTGTTTTCTAGTTCTCCAAGGGAGTCTTCCCGACTGTGTCTGTTATGTTGGTATTTCCACAGGGAGAGTCACTGAGTGCATCTATTATTATAGTACCTTTGTTGGGGGAGTCACTGACTTGGCCTGTTATAATAGTATTTCCACAGGGAGAGTTGCTGAGTTGGTCTGTTATTTTAGTATTTCCATAGGGAGAGTCACTGAGTGTGTCTGTTATTGTAATATCTGCACAAGGAGAGTCACCGAGTGGTTCTGGTATTAGAGTATCTCCACAGGGAGAGTCACTGAGTGGGTCTGTTATTTTAGTATTTCCATAGGGAGAGTGACTGAGTGGATCTGTTATTATTGTATCTCCACAGGGAGAGTCACTGAGTGCGTCTGTTATTGTAATATCTCCACAAGGAGAGTCACCGAGTGGTTCTGGTATTAGAGTATCTCCACAGGGAGAGTCACTGAGTGGGTCTGTTATTATAGGATCTCCACAGGGAGAGTCACTGTGTGGGTCTGTTGTTATAGTATCTCCACAGGGAGAGTCACCGAGTGGTTCTGGTATTAGAGTATCTCCACAGGGAGAGTCACTGTGTGGGTCTGTTGTTATAGTATCTCCACAGGGAGAGTCACTGAGTGGGTCTGTTTTATAGTTCTCCACGTGGACTCTTACAGAATGTGTCTGTGACGTTGGTATCTCCACAGGGGGAGTCACTGAGTGCATCTATTAATATAGTATCTCCATAGGGGGAGTCACTGACTTGGCCTGTTATTAAAGTATTTCCATAGGGAGAGTGAATGAGTGGGTCTGTTATTACAGTATCTCCAAAGGGAGAGTCACTGAGTGTGTCTGTTACTGTGATATCTACACAGGGAGAGTCACCGAGTGTTTCTGTTGTTATAGTATTTCCACAGGGAGAGCCACTGAGTGCATCTGCTTTTAGAGCACCTTCAAAGGGGGAGTCACTGAGTGTGTCTTTTAGTATATTTTCTCCACCGTGAGAGTCACTGAGTGTGTCTGTTATGATAGTATCTCCACAATGAGAGTAGTTGATTGGGTCTGTTGTTTTAGTTTCTCCAATGGGAGAATTACTGAGTTGGTCTTTTATTTTGTATCTCCACAGTGAGAGTAGTTGATTGGGTCTGTTCTTGCAGTATCTCCACAGGGAGAGTCACTGAGTGGATCTGTTATTATAGTACCTCCACAGTGAGAGTAGTGAGTGGGTCTGTTGTTTTAGTATCTCCACAGGGAGACTCACTGAGTGGGTCTGTTCTTATAGTATCTCCACAGTGCGAGCAGTGAGTGGGTCTGTTGTTTTTGTATCTCCACAGGGAGACTCAATGAGTGGGTCTGTTGTTGCAGTATCTCCACAGAGAGAGTCACTGAGTTTGTCTGTTGTTTTAGTATCTCCTGAGGGAGAGTCACTGAGTGGGTCTGTTGTTTTAGTAGCTCCACAGGGAGTTTCACAAAGCGGAACTGATGTCTTTGTATCTCCACAGGGAGAGACACTGAGTGGGTCTGTTATTATAAGCTCTCCACTTTGAGATTCACTGAGTGGGTCTGATATTACATAATCTCCACAGGGAGATACAGTGAGTATCTCCAAAGGGGGTGTCACTGGGTGTGCCTGTTACTGTAGTATTTGCTCAAGGAGAATCACTGAGTGACTCTGTTAGATAGTATTTCCACTGGGAGAGTTACTGAATTGGTCTGTTATTTCGTATTTCCATCGGGAGTGTCATTGACTGAGTCTGTTATGATAGGATCTCCACATGGAGAGTCACTGGGTCTGTTGTGGTAGTATCTCCTCAGGTCGAGTCACTGAGTGGGTCTTTTGTTGCAGTACCTCCACAGGGAGCGTCACTGAGTGGGTCTGTTAATATAGTGTCTCCACTGGGAGAGTCACTGAGTGGGTCTGTTATTATGATATCTCCACAGGGAGAGTCACTGAGTGGGTCTGTTGTCATCGTATCTCGACAGGAAGAGTCACTGTCTGGGTCTGTTATTATCGTATCTCCTCAAGGAGAGTCACTGCGTGGGTCTGTTGTTGTAGTATTTGCTGGGGGTGACCCACTGAGTGGGTCTGTTATTATAGTATCTCCACAGGGAGAGTCACTTAATGGGTCTGTTATTGTAATATCTTGACAGGGAGAGTTACTTAGTGGGTCTGTTATTGTAGCATCTCCACAGGGATAGTCACTAAGTGGGTCTGATATTATAGTATTTCCACAGGGAGTGTCAGTGAGTGGGTCTGTTATTATAATATCTCCACAGGGTGAGTCACTGAGTGCGTCTGTTATTTTAGTATCTCCACAGGGAGACACACTGAGTGGGTCTGCTATTGTAGTATCTCCACAGGGAGAGTCACTGAGTGGGTCGGTTATTACAGTATGTCCACTAGGACATTCACTGAGTGTGCCTGGCATTACAGTATCACCACCGGGAGTGTCACTTAGTGGGTCTGTTGCTGTAGTTTCTCCTCAGGTAGAGTCACTGAGTGGGTCTTTTGCTGTAGCACCTCCACAGGGAGCGTCACTGAGTGGTTCTCTTATTATAATATCTCCACAGGGAGAGTCACTGAGTGGGTCTGTTATTATAAGATCTCCACAAGGCGAGTCACTGAGTGGGTCTCTTTTTGTAGCATTTGCTGAGGGAGACTCGCTGAGTGGGTCAGTTATTGTAATATCTTGACAGCTAGAGTCACTGAGTGGGTCTGTTATGATTGTATCGCCATAGGGAGAGTCACTGAGTGAGTCGGTTATTACAGTATCTCCACAGGGAGAGTAGCTGAGTGGGTCTGTTTTTATAGTATCTCCTCAGGGTGAGTCACTGAGTGGGTCTGTTGTCATCGTATCTCGACAGGAAGAGTCACTGTCTGGGTCTGTTATTATAGTATCTCCTCAAGGAGAGTCACTGAGTGGGTCTGTTATTGTAGTATTTGCTGGGGGAGACCCACTGAGTGGGTCTGTTATTATAGTATCTCCACAGGGAGAGTCACTGAATGGGTCTGTTATTGTAATATCTTGACAGGGAGAGTTACTTAGTGGGTCTGTTATTGTAGTATCTCCACAGGGATAGTCACTGAGTGCATCTGTTATTATATTATCTCCACAGGGAGATTCACTGAATGGCACTGTTGTTGCAGTATCTCAACATGTAGAGTCACTGAGTGGGTCTGTTATTATAGTATCTCCACAGGGAGAGTCACTGAGTGCGTCTGTTATTATAGTATCTCCACAGGGAGATACACTGAGTGGGTCTGCTATTGTAGTATCTCCACAGGGAGAGTCACTGAGTGGGTCAGTTATTACAGTATGTCCACTGGGACATTCACTGAGTGTGCCTGTCATTGCAGTATCACCACCAGGAGTATCACTTACTGGGTCTGTTGCTGTAGTTTCTCCTCAGGTAGAGTCACTGAGTGGGTCTTTTGTTGTAATAACTCCGCAGGGCGAGTCACTGACTGGGTCTGTTATTATCGTATCTCCACATCGACAGTCACTGAGTGGTTCTGTTGTTCTGGTATCTCCACAGGGTTAGTCACTGAGTGGGTCTGTTGCTTTAGTATCTCCAGAGGGAGAGACATTGAGAGTGCCTTTGGTTATCGTATCTCCACAGGGAGATGCACTGAGTGGGTCTGCTGTTGTAGTAACTCCACAGGGAGAGTCAATGAGTGGTTATTTTATTATAGTATTTGCACGGCGGGAATCGCTCAGTGGGTCTGTTATTGCTGTATCTCCACAGGGAGAGTCACTGAGTGGGTCTTTTATGACAGTATCTCCACAGGGAGAGCCACTGAGTTGGTCTGTTATTATAGTATCCGCACAGCGAAAATCGCTGAGTGGGTCCGTTGCTCCAGTCTCTCCACAGGGAGATTCACTGACTGGGTCTTTTATTATGGTATCTGCACAGAGAGAGTCACTGAGAGGTTCTGTTATTATAATATCTCCACAGGGAGAGTCACTGAGTGGGTCGGTTATTACATTATGTACACTGGGACATTCACTGAGTGTGCCTGTCATTGCAGTATCACCACCGGGAGTGTCACTTAGTGGGTCTGTTGCTGTACTTTCTCCTCAGGTAGAGTCACTGAGTGCGTCTTTTGCTGTAGTACCTGCACAGGGAGCGTCACTGAGTGGGTCTGTTATTCTAGTATTTCCACAGGGAGAGTAACTGAGCGGGTCTTTTTTCACAGTATCTCGAGCGGGAGAGTCACGGAGTTGGTCTGTTATTATAGTATCTCCAAAGGGATAGTCACTGAATAGGTCTGTTATTCTAGCACCTCCACAGTGAGAGTAGTTGAGTGGGTCTGTTGTTATATTATCTCCAGAGGGAGAGTCATTGGGTGTGTCTGTTTTATAGTATCTCCACAGGCAGAGTCACTGAGTGGTCTGTTACTATATTTATCTCCACAGGGAGAGTCACTGAGTGCGTCTGTTATTATAGTATCTCCACAGGGAGTGTCACTGAGTGCGTCTGTTATGATAGTATCTCCACAGTGAGAGTCACTGAGAGGGTCTGTTATTATAATATCTCCACAGGGAGAGTCACTGAGTGCGTCTGTTATTATAGTGTCTCCACAGGGAGACACACTGAGTAGGTCTGCCATTGTAGTACCTCCACAGGGAGAGCCACTGCGTGGATCTGTTATTATAGTATTTGCACGGGGGGAATCACTCAGTGGGTCTGTTATTGCTGTATCTCCACAGGGAGAGTCACTGAGTGGGTCTTTTATGACAGTATCTCCACAGGGAGAGTCACTGAGTGGGTCTTTTATGACAGTATCTCCACAGAGAGAGTCACTGAGTGGGTCTGTTATTTTAGTATCTCCACATGGAGAGTAGTTGAGTGGGTCTGTTGCTGTAGTATTTCCACAGGCAGAGTCACTGACTGGGTCTGTTGTTATAGTATCTCCACAGAGAGAGTCACTGAGAGGGTCTGTTACTATAATATCTCCACAGGGAGAGTCACTGAGTGCATCTGTTATTAGATTCAGAACATTGTAGCGCAGTTCAGGCACTTCAGCCCTCGATGTTGCGCGACCTGTGAAACCATCTGACCTACACTACACCATTTTCATCCATATGTCTATCCAATGACCACTTAAATGCCCTTAAAGTTGGCGAGTCGACTACTGTTGCAGGCAGGGCGTTCCGCGCCCCTACTACTCTCTGTGTAAAGAAACTACCTCTGACATCTGTCCTATATCTATCACACCTCAACTTAAAGCTATTTCCCCTCGTGTTTGCCATCTCCATCCGAGGAAAATGACTCTCACCATCCTCCCAATCCAACCCTCTGATTATCTTATATGTCTCTATCAAGTCACCTCTTCTCCTCCTTCTCTTCAACGTAAACAACCTCAAGTTCCTCAGCCTTTCCTCGTAAGAACTTCCCTCCAAACCAGGCAACATCCCAGTAAATATCCTCTGCACCCTTTCCATAGCTTCCACATCGTTCCGAAATGCGATGAACAGAATTGCACGCAATACTCCATGTGTGGTCTCACCAGAGTTTTGTACAGCTGCAGCATGACCTCGTGGCTCCGAAACTCGATCCCCCGACCAATAAAAGCGAACACACCATATGCCTTCTTAACAGCCCTATTAACCTGGGTCGCAACCTTCAGGGATTTATGCACCTGGACACCAAGATCTCTCTGTTCATCTAAACTACCAAGAATCTTCCCATTAGCCCAGTACTCTGCATTCCTGTTACTCCTTCCAAAGTGAATCACCTCGCACTTTTCCGCATTAAACTCCATTTGCCATCTCTCAGCCCAGCTCTGCAGCCTATCTATGTCCCTATGTACCCTTCAACATCCTTTGGCACTATCCACAACTCCACCGACCTCAGTGTCATCCGCAAATTTACTAACCCACCCTTCCACACCTTCTTCCAGGTCATTTATAAAAATGACAAACAGCAGTGGCCCCAAAACAGATCCTTGCGGTCCACCACTAGTAACTAAACTCCAGGATGAACATTTGCCATCAATCACCACCCTCTGTCTACTTTCAGCTGGCCAATTTCTGATCCAATGCTCTAAATCACCTTCAATCCCATACTTCCGTATTTTCTGCAATAGCCTTCCATGGGGAACCTTATCAAACGCCTTACTGAAATCCATATACATCACATCCACTGCTTTACCCTCATCCACCTGTTTGGTCATCTTCTCGAAAAACTCAATAAGGTTTCTGAGGCACGACCTACCCGTCATAAAACCGTGCTGACGATCGTGAATGAACTTATTCTTTTCAAGATGATTATAAATCCTGTCTCTTATAACCTTTTCCAACATTTTACCCACAACCGAAGTAAGGCTCACAGGTCGATAATTACCAGGGCTGTCTCTACACCCCTTCTTGAACAAGGGGACAACATTTGCTATCCTCCAGTCTTCCGGCACTATTCCTGTCGACAATGACGACATAAAGATCAAGAACAAAGGCTCTGCAATCTCCTCCCTAGCTTCCCAGCGAATCCTAGGATAAATTCCATCTGGCACATGGGACTTATCTATTTTCACACTTTCCAAAATTGATAACACCTCCTCCTTGTGAACCTCAATCCCATCTAGCCTAGTCGGCTGAATCTCAGTATTCTCCTCGACAACATTTTCTTTCTCTCCTGTAATAGTGTCTATTATAGTGTCTCCACAGGGAGATACACTGAGTGGGTCTGTTATTATGGTATCTCCACAGGGAGAGTCACTGAGTGTTGTCTTTTAATATAGTATTTCCACAGGGAGAGTCACTGAGTGTGTCTGTTATTATAGTATCTCCACAGGGAGAGTCACTGAGTGGGTCTGTTATTTTAGTGTCTCCACAGGGAGAGTCATTGAGTGTGTCTGTTATTATAGTAACTCCACAGGGAGAGTCACTGACTGTGTCTGTTATTATAGTATCTCCACAGGAAGAGTCACTGAGTGGTTCGCTTATTGTAATATCTCCACAGGGAGAGTCACTGAGTGGGTCTGTTATTATAGTATCTACAGAGGGAGAGGCACAATGTGGGTCTGTTATTATAGTATCTCCACAGGGAGAGTCACTGAGTTGGTCTGTTCTACTAGTATGTCCACAGGGAGAGTCACTGAGTGGGTCTGATATTATAGTATCTGCACAGCGAGAATCGCTGAGTGGGTCTGTTGCTCTAGTCTCTCCACAGGGAGATTCACTGACTGGGTCTTTTAATTGGTATCTCCACAGAGAGAGTCACTGAGAGGTTCTGTTATTATATTATATCCACAGGGAGAGTCACTGAGTGGGTCGGTTATTTCATTATGTCCACTGGGGCATTCAGTGAGTGTGCCTGTCATTGCAGTATCACCACCGGGAGTGTCACTTAGTGGGTCTCATGCTGTAGTTTCTCCTCAGGTAGAGTCACTGAGTGCGTCTTTTGCTGTAGTACCTCCACAGGGAGCGTCACTGAGTGGGTCTGTTATTATTGTATTTCCACAGGGAGAGTGACTCAGCGGGTCTTTTATCACAGTATCTCTTGCGGGAGAGTCACTGAGTTGGTCTGTTATTATAGTATCTCCACAGGGATAGTCACTGAATCGGTCTGTTATTATAGTACCTCCACAGTGAGAGTAGTTGAGTGGGTCTGTTGTTATATTACCTCCAGAGGGAGAGTCATTGGGTGTGTCTGTTTTATCGTATCTCCACAGGCAGAGTCACTGAGTAGTCTGTTACTATATTTTTCTCCACAGGGAGAGTCACTGAGTGCGTCTGTTATTATAGTATCTCCACAGGGAGCGTCACTGAGTGCGTCTGTTATTATAGTATTTCCACAGAGAGAGTCACTGAGAGGGTCTGTCATTATAATATCTCCACAGGGAGAGTCACTGAGTGCGTCTGTTATTATAGTGTCTCCACAGGAAGATACACTGAGTGGGTCTGCCATTGTAGTATCTCCACAGGGACAGTCACTGAGTGGATCTGTTATTATAGTATTTGCACGGGGGGAATCACTCAGTGGGTCTGTTATTGCTGTATCTCCACAGGGAGAATCACTGAGTGGGTCTTTTATGACAGTATCTCCACAGGGAGAGTCACTGAGTGGGTCTTTTATGACAGTATCTCCACACGGAGTATCACTGAGTGGGTCTGTTATTTTAGTATCTCCACATGGAGAGTAGTTGAGTGGGTCTGTTGCTATAGTATATCCACAGGCAGAGTCACTGACTGGGTCGGTTATTATAGTATCTCCACAGGGAGAGTCACTGAGAGGGTCTGTTACTATAATATCTCCACAGGGAGAGTCACTGAGTGCGTCTGTTATTCGAATCAGAACACTACAGCGAAGTACAGGCCCTTCGGCCCTCGATGTTGCGCCGACCTGTGAAACCATCTGACCTACACTATTCCATTTTCATCCATATGTCTATCCAATGACCACTTAAATGCCCTTAAAGTTGGCGAGTCTACTACTGTTGCAGGCAGGGCGTTCCACGCCCCTACTACTCTCTGTGTAAAGAAACTACCTCTGACATCTGTCCTATATCTATCACACCTCAACTTAAAGATATTTCCCCTCGTGTTTGCCATCTCCATCCGAGGCAAATGACTCTCACTATCCTCCCAATCCAACCCTCTGATTATCTTATATGTCTCTATCAAGTCACCTCTCCTCCTCCTTCTCTCCATCGAAAACAACCTCAAGTTCCTCAGCCTCTCCTCTAAGACCTTCCCTCCAAACCAGGCAACATCACAGTAAATCTCCTCTGCACCCCTTCCATAGCTTCCCCATCCTTCCGAAAATGCGATGAACAGAATTGCACGCAATACTTCAGGTGTGGTCTCACCAGAGTTTTGTACAGCTGCAGCATGACCTCGTGGCTCCGAAACTCGATCCCCTGCTAATAAAAGCGAACACACCATATGCCTTCTTAACAGCCCTATTAACCTGGGTCTCAACCTTCAGGGATTTATGCACCTGGACACCAAGATCTCTCTGTTCATCTACACTACCAAGAATCTTCCCATTAGCCCAGTACTCTGCATTCCTGTTACTCCTTCCAAAGTGAATCACCTCGCACTTTTCCGCATTAAACTCCATTTGCCATCTCTCAGCCCAGCTCTGCAGCCTATCTATGTCCCTCTGTACCCTTCAACATCCTTTGGCACTATCCACAACTCCATCGACCTTAGTGTCATCCACAAATTTACTAACCCACCCTTCCACACACTCTTCCAGGTCATTTATAAAAATGACAAACAGCAGTGGCCCCAAAACAGAACCTTGCGGTACACCACTAGTAACTAAACTCCAGGATGAACATTTGCCATCAACCACCACCCTCTGTCTTCTTTCAGCTAGCCAATTTCTGATCCAATGCTCTAAATCACCTTCAACCCCATACTTCCGTATTTTCTGCAATAGCCTACCGTGGGGAACCTTATCAAACGCCTTACTGAAATCCATATACACCACATCCCCGGCTTTACCCTCATCCACCTGTTTGGTCACCTCCTCGAAAAACTCAATAAGGTTTGTGAGGCACGACCTACCCTTTACAAAACCGTGCTGACTATCGCAAATGAACTTATTCTTTTCAAGATGCTTATAAATCCTGTCTCTTATAACCTTTTCCAACATTTTACCCACAACCGAAGTAAGGCTCACAGGTCTATAATTACCAGGGCTGTCTCTACTCCCCTTCTTGAACAAGGGGACAACATTTGCTATCCTCCAGTCTTCCGGCACTACTCCTGTCGACAATGATGACATAAAGATCAGCAACAACGGCTCTGCAATCTCCTCCCTGACTTCCCAGAGAATCCGAGGATAAAGCCCATCTGGCCCAGGGGACTTATCTATTTTCACTCTTTCCAAAATTGCTATCACCTCCTCCTTGTGAATCTCAATCCCATCTAGCCTAGTAGGCTGTATCTCAGTAATCTCCTCGGCAACATTTTCTTTCTCTACTGTAAATACTGACGAAAAATATTCATTTAACGCTTCCCCTATCTCCTCTGATTCCGCACACAACTTCCCACTACTGTCCTTGATTGGCCCTATTCTAACTCATATCATTCTTTTATTCCTGATATACCTATGGAAAGCCTTAGGGTTTTCTTTGATCCTATCCACCAATGACTTCTCGTGTCCTCTCCTTGCTCTTCTTAGCCCTCCCTTTAGATCCTTCCTGGCTAGCTTGTAACTCTCAAGCGCCCTAACTGAGCCTTCACGTCTCATCCTAACATTAGCCGGCCTCTTCCTCTTGACAAGCGCTTCAACTTCTTGATTAAACCACGGCTCCCTCGCTCGACAACTTCCTCCCTGCCTGACAGGTACATACTTATCAAGGACACGCATTAGCTGCTCCTTGAACAAGCTCCACATTTCGTTTGTGCCCATCCCCTGCAGTTTCCTTCCCCATCCTACACATCCTAAATCTTGCCTAATCGCGTCACAATTTCCTTTCCCCCAGCTATAATTCTTGCCCTGCGGAATATACCTGTCCCTGCCCATCGCTAAGGTAAACCGAACCGAATTGTGATCACTATCGCCAAAGTGCTCACCTACATCTAAATCGAACACCTGGCCGGGTTCATTACCCTGTACCAAATCCAATGTGGCATCGCCCCTGGTTGGCCTGTCCACATACTGTGTCAGAAAACACTCCTGCACACACTGGACAAAAACAGACCCATCTAAAGTACTCGAACTATAGTTTTTCCAGTCAATATTTGGAAAGTTAAAGTCCCCCATAACCACTGCCCTGTTACTCTCGCTCCTGTCGAGAATCATCTTCGCTATCCTTTCCTCTACATCTCTGGAACTATTCGGAGGTCTATAGAAAACTCCCAACAGGGTGACCTCTCCTCTCCTGTTTCTAACCTCGAACCATAATACCTCAGTAGACGAGTCCTCAAACGTCCTTTCTGCCGCAGTAATACTTTCCTTGATTAACAATGCCAACCTCCGCCCCCCTCTTTTACCCTCTTCTCTGGTCTTACTGAAACATCTAAATCCCGGAACATGCAACATCCATTCCTGCCCCTGCTCTACCCATGTCAATGAAATGGCCACAACATCAGGATCCCAGGTACCAACCCATGCTGCAAGCTCACCCACCTTATTCCGGATGCTCCTGGCGCTGAAGTAGAATTACGGATGCTCCTGGCGTTGAAGTTGTATCTGTTTATTCGCCTGAGGTTTAATTTCCTGTCTGGGGCCCTGGGTTAACCATTACATGTTGGATTGGGGCCTTCGTATTTTCAACAGGTTGAAAGGCTGGGGTTCAAGGAGCAGCCCCAGGAGGGGGTCCCATTTGCCCCTTGCTCCTTCCAGCCCTGTCTGTGAGGTTTGCTGGTGTTTTGGGCAATGCTTGGAAGCTAACAGTGAAATAAGATGCGCTGTACCCATTTTAATTCATTTTACTGTAGGTCTGAGCTTTCTCTCTGTCTCCACATTCGTTCCCTGTGTCTCTATCTCCCCGCAAGCTTTCTGTTCTCTGTCTCGGTTTCACACTCACCTTCTCCAATAAAACCTTCAATAAATTTTAAAAAACATGCCACACACAGCAATGTGATTTGTCGTTATTTGAAATGGTCAGACAAAATCAGCAGCTTGTTCCCAGTTTAAAGAGGGAATTTCGCCCTTTCTGGGGACTGAAATCTAGCTATTATCACATTGCTGATCGTGGGATCTTGCTGTGCATCTGGTGCCCAGCAGCATTTCCTGCACAGCAATGAGGACACTTTAAAATTCAGCTTCCTGAGGGTCAGATTGTGGATTTCTCTGTGTTTTCTTTCCATCTTCCAGTGCTTTTCTCTCCCCTGCACTTTCTCTATTTTAACCATTAATTAATAGGTGCCACAATGTGTGCACAGCAAGATCCCACAGGCAGCAATATGATAATATGCAGATAATGTGTTTTCAGTGATGTAAGTTTCGGGATCGCAGAGGGAGGGACATTCCTGCAGCGACGAAGTGGTTAGTACCGCAGCCTCACAGCTCCAGCAACCCAGGTTGGGTTCTGGGTACTGCCTGTGCAGAGTTTGCAAGTTCACCGTGTGGGTTTCATCCGGGTGCTCTGGTTTCCTGCCACATGCCAAAGACTTGCGGGTTGATAGGTAAATTGGCCATTCTAAAAATTGCCCCTCATGTAGGTAGGTGGTCGGAGAATTGAGGGAAGGTGGGGACGTGAGAGGGGGAAAATGGCATGAATGTAGGATTAGCATAAATGGGTGGCTGATGGTCAGCGTTGGGCCGAAGGTACTGTTTTAGTGCTGTATCTCTCTATGAATCGAATGTGATGTGTGGTTATTTTAAACGGTGACAGAAACATTTCAGCGGACGTTTCAATCTAGATTAAATCCCAGATCGAGAGAAAAAGAAACAGATGTGGACGGGATGCAAGGGGGAGGGAGCAGGAGAAAGACAGGGAGAGGGGTGTTTGATATTTTCAAACTGCAGGAATGTCGCTCCCTCTGGGATCTCGAAACTTACGTCATTAAAAACAGATTATCTGCATATTAGCATATTGTTGCCTTTGGGATCTTGCTGTGCACAGATTGCCTACAGCTTGCCTGCATTTCAACAGTGAGGACCACTTTAAAAATTAGTTCATTGATTCTCAACTGCTCCTGAGGGCCAGTACTTGCAAAAGCTGAACGTGAAGCTGTATAAAGACTTGAGAAAAGTTTCAAGATGGAGTTCGGCATTTTCTGAGGACTGTGATAGGATATCTGGCTATGATCACATTGTGGGATCCTGCTGTGCATACATTACCTGCATCAATTCTTACATTACAACACTGAGGCAGAAACAGATGGAGAGAAAAGGAGGGAGAGAGAGAAACAGCTGGAGGTGGCAGGTAAATCAGAGAGAGAGAGAGAGAGACAGGAGGAATAGTAGTGGGAAGTTGCGTGTGGAATCAGAGGAGATAGGGGAAGTGTTAAATGAATATTTTGCGTCAGTATTTACAGTAGAGAAAGAAAATGTTGTTGAGAATACTGAGATTCAGGCGACGAGGCTAGATGGGATTGAGGTTCACAAGGAGGAGGTGTTAGCAATTTTGGAAAGTGTGAAAATAGATAAGTCCCCTGGGCCAGATGGGATTTATCCTAGGATTCTCTGGGAATCTAGGGAGGAGATTGCAGTGCCTTTGTCCTTGATCTTTATGTCGTCATTGTCGACAGGAATAGTGCCGGAAGACTGGAGGATTGCAAATGTTGTCCCCTTGTTCAAGAAGGGGAGTAGAGACAGCCCTGGTTATTATCGACCTGTGAGCCTTACTTCGGTTGTGGGTAAAATGTTGGAAAAGGTTATAAGAGACAGGATTTATAATCATCTTGAAAAGAATAAGTACATTAGAGATAGTCAGCACGGTTTTGTGACGGGTAGGTCGTGCCTCACAAACCTTATTGAGTTTTTCGAGAACGTGACCAAACAGGTGGATGAGGGTAAAGCAGTGGATGTGGTGTATATGGATTTCAGTAAGGCGTTTGATAAGGTTCCCCACGGTAGGCTATTGCAGAAAATACGGAAGTATGGGGTTGAAGGTGATTTCGAGCTTTGGATCAGAAATTAGCTAGCTGAAAGAAGACAGAGGGTGGTGGTTGATGGCAAATGTTCATCCTGGAGTTTAGTTACTAGTGGTGCACCGCAAGGATCTGTTTTGGGGCCACTGCTGTTTGTCATTTTTATAAATGACCTGGAAGAGGGTGTAGAAGGGTGGGTTAGTAAATTTGCAGATGACACTAAGGTCGGTGGAGTTGTGGATAGTGCCGAAGGATGTTGTAGGGTACAGAGAGACATAGATAGGCTGCAGAGCTGGGCTGAGAGATGGCAAATGGAGTTTAATGCGGAAAAGTGTGAGGTGATTCACTTTGGAAGGAGCAACAGGAATGCAGAGTACTGGGCTAATGGGAAGATTCTTGGTAGTGTAGATGAACAGAGAGATCTTGGTGTCCAGGTGCATAAATCCCTGAAGGTTGCTAACCAGGTTAATAGGGCTGTTAAGAAGGCATATGGTGTGTTAGCTTTTATTAGTAGGGGGTCGAGTTTCGGAGCCACGAGGTCATGCTGCAGCTGTACAAAACTCTGGTGAGACCGCACCTGGAGTATTGCGTGCAGTTCTGGTCATCGCATTATCGTCAGGATGTGGAAGCTATGGAAAGGATGCAGAGGAGATTTACTAGGATGTTGCCTGGTATGGAGGGAAGGTCTTACGAGGAAAGGCTGAGGAACTTGAGGTTGTTTTCGTTGGAGAGAAGGAGGAGGAGAGGTGACTTAATAGAGACATATAAGATAATCAGAGGGTTAGATAGGGTGGATAGTGAGCGTCTTTTTCCTCGGATGGTGATGGCAAACACGAGGGGACATAGCTTCAAGTTGAGGTGTGATAGATATAGGACAGATGTGAGAGGTAGTTTCTTTACTCAGAGAGTAGTAAGGGCGTGGAACGCCCTGCCTGCAGCAGTAGTAGATTCGCCAACTTTAAGGGCATTTAAGTGGACATTGGATAGACACATGGATGAAAATGGAATAGTGTAGGTCAGATGGTTTCACAGGTCGGCGCAACATCGAGGGCCGAAGGGCCTGTACTGCGCTGTAATGTTCTATTTCTAAAAAAAAAAAGAATCTGGATGAGGGAGGGAAGGCAGAGAAAGATGGAGAAAGACAGAGAGAGAGAGAGAAATCCACACTCAAAATCTTGCCAAACTGAATGTTGAAGTGTCACCATTGCTGGGATCTTGCAGTGCCCAGCTTGCCTGCAGAATTCCCTGCATTGTAACAGTGACTGCATTTTAGAAGTGAATTCATTGTGTGTAAAGCTCTCCTGAAGGCCTGGAATTTAAGTCCGGAGCTTGAAGCCAGTAAAATTCCCGAATAATGCTGGTGTTTTGGGCAGTGATGTGAATTTCTCTCTCTCTTTCCATCTGTCTCTCTGAATGAGAGTAACAGGAGGGAGAGAGATGCAGGAGAGTGAGGGAATCAGAGGGGGAGAGAGGGGTAGCCGGCTGTAAACACACTGCTGCTTGTGGGATCTTGCTGTGCATCAATGGCCGACAGCATTTCTAGCGTTGCAACAGTGACGACCTCTTTAAAAATTAATTCATTGAGTGTCAAATACTTCTGTGAATCAGCAATGAAATGGATGAAATGTGAAGGTTTGTAAAGGCTTGTTCTCATTCCCGAATATTGCTGGTGTTTGAGGCTGCGGGTTGAATTTGACAGTGAAATGAAACACCGGGAGACTATTTAAATTCAGATTTTCAGGGATGGGAATGTGAATTTCTCTCTCTATCCTTCTACAGGAGCGGGGATGGGGGTCACCAGTGTTTGTGTGCTTTTACAATGAGGCAGAAACAGATGTAGAGAGACACACAGAGAAATAGAGAGAGAGGGAGAGAGAGACAGCAGGAAATGACAGGGTAAACACATCTACACTTCCCAGTCTCTGGCTCTGTGTCAGGGGATGTGTTTGTAAGTCACTGAGAGATTGTTTTTTGTCAGTGAGTTTGAGAGAGAGTCCTGGGCTCTCGCTGTGTTTTATTTCTGTGCAAAAATGCTTTGCTTTGTTTGAATCAATTTTATTTCTCTTATTCCCAAGGAGAATCTTTTCAGAAGCTGCAGCTGTGATGATGCAGAGGGAGAATCTTTTGGCGACGTGGAATTCTCTGACAAGAGCTTTAACCGGAGAGGGAAAGTAATAATAAAAATATATTTGTCATTGTCAAATTAATTTCTAGATCCAGAAATGAAGACTGTGTGATTTCGGGACTGATAGAAAAACATACTGAGCATTTCCAGCACGGTTTTTATTTCAGATTTCCAGCATCCAAAGTATTTTGATTTTGTGTTTTCGGGGGTCTGTGGATTTTTTTTTACCACAAGGGAGGGGGCTGGATGGTGCTCCAAATGGAATAGTTTGATAATCGCTGCTCCAGAACAGTCAATGTAATCCCATAGATTTCCCTCTCTCCATCTCTTGCTGCATTTTGTTCCCTGCACCTTCCTCTTTGTTCCTAATTCTGTTTCTTCACATCTTTAAATCCCTGTCTCTGTATCTCTCAACATCCTTTCTATCTCTGCCTCTCTCTGGAGTCTCACAAGTTTCCATTGTCACTCTCTTTCTGCGACTCTCTGTATCTTTATCTGTCTCTCTCTCTCACTCCATTTCTTCTCTCACTTACTTCCAAATCCCTGAATCTTTCCATCTCTGCTCCTCCTTTCCTGCAAGATTATCTCTGCATTTCCCTCCCACCTGTCCCGGGACACCCCTCTCTATTCTGTGAACACATCTTACTTTGTATCTCTGCCCCTCCACATCTTTCTGTCTCTGCATATTTAGATGGTATTCTGATGGGGGTCTGTCCCCGGGTGGGGGGCGAGTTAGATGGGGGTCTGTCCCGTGGGGGGTAGTTAGATGGGGTTCTGTTCCCGGGCGGTATTTGTAACAGGTGTATTATAAGGGTATAATTAGATGGGGGTCTGTCCCCGGGGTGGGGGGGGGGTGGTGGTAGTTAGATTGGTGTCAGTCCCCGCGTGGGCTATCTAAATGGGGGTCTGTCCCCGGGGATGTATTTAGATGGCGGTCTGTCCCCGGGGATGTATTTAGATGGGGGTCTTTTCCCGGGTGGGCTATGTAAATAAGGGTATGTCCCCGGGGATGTATTTTGATGGCGGACTGTCCCTGGGGATGTATTTAGATTGGGGGTCTGTCCCCGGGGATGTATTTTGATGGTGGTCAGTCCCCGGTGATGTATTTAGATGGCGGTCTGTCCCCGGGGATCTATTTAGATCGGGGTCTGTACCTGGGGATCTATTTAGATGGGGTTCTGTCCCCGGGTGGGCTATCTAAATGGGGGTCTGTCCCTGGGGAGGTATCTAGATGGTGGTCTGTCCCCGGGGATGTATTTAGATGAGAGGTCTTTTCCCGGGTGTGCTATCTAAATAGGGGTATGTCCCCGGGGATGTATTTAGATGGTGGTCTGTCCCCGGGGATGTAATTAGATGGGGGTCTGTCCCCGGGGATGTACTTTGATGGGGGTCTGTCCCCGGGGATGTATTTAGATGGGGGTCTGTATTTAGATGGGGGTCTGTCCCCGGGGATGTATTTTGATGGTGGTCAGTCCCCGGTGATGTATTTAGATGGCGGTCTGTGCCCGGGGATCTATTTAGATCGGGGTCTGTACCTGGGGATCTATTTAGATGGGGGTCTGTCCCCGGGTGGGCTATCTAAATGGGGGTCTGTCCCTGGGGATGTATTTAGATGGTGGTCTGTCCCCGGGGATGTATTTAGATGGGGGGTCTTTTCCCGGGTGTGCTATCTAAATAGGGGTATGTCCCCGGGGATGTATTTAGATGGTGGTCTGTCCCCGGGGATGTACTCTGATGGGGGTCTGTCCCCGGGGATGTATTTAGATGGGGGTCTGTGCCCGGGGATGTATTTAGATGGGGGTCTGTCCCCGGGGGGGTATTTAGATGGGGGTCTGTTCCCGTCAGGTATTTGTAACAGGGGTTTTATAAGGGTATAATTAGATGGGGGTCTGTCCCCGGGTGGGCTATCTAAATAGGAGTCTGTCCCCGGGGATGTATTTAGATGGGGGTCTGTCCGCAGGGATGTATTTTGATGGTGGTCTGTCCCCGGGGATGTATTTAGATCGGGGTCTGTCCCCCGAGGGGGGGTATCTAGTTGTGGGTCTGTCCCCGGGGTTATTATTTAGATGCAGGTCTGTTCCCGTCAGGTATTTGTAACAGGGGTATTATAAGGGTATAATTAGATGGGGGTCTGTCCCCGGGTGGGCTATCTAAATAGGGGTATGTCCCCGGGGATGTATTTAGATGGGGGTCTGTCCCCGGGGATTTGATTAGATCGAGGTCTGTCCCCGGGGATCTATTTAGATGGGGGTCTGTCCCCGGGGGGTTATTTAGATGGGAGTCTGTCCCCGGGGGGTATTTAGATGGGGGTCTGTTCCCGTCAGGTATTTGTAATAGGGGTATTATAAGGGTATAATTAGATGGGGGTCTGTCCCCGGGTGGGGGTATCTAGATGGGGCGGTCTGACCCCGGGGATGTATTTAGATGGGGCTCTGTCCCCGGGGATTTATTTAGATGGGGATCTGTCTCCGGGGATCTATTTAGATGGGGGTCTGTCCCCGGATGGCGTGTCGAGATGGGTGTCTGTTCCCGGTGATGTATTTCGATGAGAGTCTGTCTCCGGGGATCTATTTAGATGGGGGTCTGTCCCTGGGTGGGGTGTCTAGATGTGGGTCTGTCCCCGGGGATGTATTTAGATCGGGGTCTGTCCCCGGAGTTAGCAATTAGTTGGGGGTCTGTCCCCGGTGGGTATTTAGATGGGGGTCTGTTCCAGTCAGGTATTTGTAACAGGGGTATTATAAGGGTATAATTAGATGCGGGTCTGTCCCCGGGGGGTAGCGAGATGGGGGGTCTGTCCCCGTGGATGTATTTAGATGGCGGTCTGTCCCCGGAGTTAATATTTAGATGGCGGTCTGTCCCCGGGGTTAGTATTTAGATGGGCGTCTGTTCCCGTCAGGTATTTGTAACAGGGATATTCAAAGGGTATAATTAGATGGGGGTCAGTCCCCGGGGGGTGTAGCTAGATGGGGGGTCTGTCCCGCGGATGTATTTAGATGGGGGTTTGTCCCCGGGGATGTAGGTAGATGGGGGTCTGTCCCCGGGGATGTATTTGTAACAGGGGTATGATAAGGGTATAATTAGATGACAGTCTGTCCCCGGGGGGTAGTTAGATGGGAGTCTGTCCCCGGGGTGTATCTGGATGGGAGTCTGTTATTGGCGGGGTATTTAGATGGCAGTCTTTTCCTGGGGGGGTATTTAGATGGGACTCGGTCCTGGGGGGGGGGGTATCTAGATGGGAGTCTGTTCCTGTGGGGGTATCTAGATGGGACTAGGTCCTGGGGGGTTATCCATATGGGAGTATGTTCCTGGGGATGTATCTGGATGGGACTCGGTCATGGATGGGTATCTGGATGGGAGTCTGTTCATGGGGCGGGTATCTAGATGGGACTCGGTCCTGGGGGGGTAGAGAGGGAGACGGGGTGGAGAGAGGGAGACGGGGGGGCGAGAGGGAGACGGGGTGTGAGAGGGAGACGGGGGGAGAGAGGGAGACGGGGGGAGAGAGGGAGACGGGAGTCAGAGAGGGAGATAGATGGGGGAGAGAGGGAGATAGAGGGGGGAGAGTGAGATACAGTGGGGAGAGGGAGATTGAGGGGGGAGACAGAGATAGAATGGGAGAGAGAGAGATGGGGAAGAGGGTGGTGAACCTATGAAATTCGCTACCGCAGAAGGCAGTGGAGGCCAAGTCATTAAATTTATTCATGGAGGAGAGAGATATATTTCTTAATGTCAAAGGGATCAAGGGGTATGGGGAGAAAGTGGGAACAGGGTACTGAATTAGACCATCGGTCATGATCCTTATTGAATGGCAGAGCAGACCCGAGAGGCCGAATGGCCTGCTCCTGCTCCTATTTTCGATTTTTCTATGAGAGAAGCGGACTGAGAGAGGGAGAGGTCGAGCGAGAAGGAGAAACAGAGAGAGAAGGAGAGATAGAGATAGAGAGAGGTGACCCTGAGATTCTCTCTCTCTCTCACACAAACATGCAGACACACACACACACAGTCACACACAGTCACACACAGAGACACACACAGACACACACACACACACACACACACACAGATTTTCCAATCCACACTGATGACAGTAAAAATGGCCAACAGAACTTCAGTAACAATCCCCAGTGTCTGCCTAGTCCTGAGAGAGACAGAGAGAGAGAGATCGGGCAGTGACGGAGAGAGACCTTGGAAGGAGGAGGACACAACAGCTTGTCGGAGAAACTTTACATTTATTTGCGTTCTCCAGATTTTATTAAAAGTTGAAGGGGACTGGAGACTGGAAAATCTGTCAGCACACAACAACAACACTGAGAGACTTTAGAAGTGAGGGAAGGGGAGACACATTTTAAAATCCACACTGATGTCAGTAAAAATCCCCAAACACAAGCTCAGTAACAATGTTTGATATTTTCAAACTGCAGGGAAAGAATTAAAGGTTTGAAGTTAGCTACGAGATGGCTGAAAGCATTGCTGTGCTGGGATTAACATATCAATAGACTGGAAGAGTCCGGATGGTCCTGACCTGGGATTAACATATCAATGGACAGACCCCCTCTCCCGCCCCTGAGGCAGGAGATTGAGAGACAGCCCAACATGTCAGAGGCTCTAGGTGGAGTTTGCAAACAGCTCACTCAGAATATAAACTGGGTTTGAAGATCTCAGTTCCAATCACAAAACCCACATTTCACTCTCTCTCTGGAGAGAGTGGACACATTCCCCAGTCTGATTCAGTGTGTGTGTCTGTGTATCTGTGTGTGTGCTCTCTCTGTCTCAATCTGGTTTATAACTGTGATTTGATTGTATTTGAATATTGCTGATTGTCTGTGTAACTGAGAGAGGAAACCCTGGGCTCTTGCTATCCTATTTTGTTGAAATATGTCCTCGCTTTGTATTTTAATCCATTTTTTTTCTCCTTCTGTCTCCTGAGGAATTTTCATTCTGAAAACTGCACCGTGAAGTTGAAAAGAGGGAAAGTTTGGGACGAGGAATCCTTGGACAGATTGAGGCCTTTTCCACAGGCTGCACCCAAAGGGCCCACGTGAGTTGTGTCTATTTATTAGTCCGAGGTTCAATTTCCTCTCTGGGGCCCACTTCGCAAGACTCATTCTCTCTCTCCATCTGTCTCTCTGAATGAGAGTAACAGGAGGGAGAGGGACGCAGGAGAGTGAGGGAAACAGGGAGAATCAGAGGGGGAGAGGAGGGGTAGCCGGCTGGTATCAGAAAGCTATTTGTAGCATCTTGCTGTGCACCAATGGCCTGCAGCTTTTCCAACATTGTAACAGTGACGACCACTTTAAAAATTAACTCATTGAGGGTCAAAAAATTGGAATTAAGTCACAAATGTGATAGTTTCTAAAGGCTTGTTATAATTCTAGAGTAATCCGTGTGCTTTGGGCAATGTTCTGAATCTTTACAGTTAAATAAGGTGTACGGAGCTATTGTCTTTAAAAATGCCTTTTGATCAAGTTTCTCTCTTTCCCTCTTGCCTTCAGGAATTTTCATTCTGAAAACTGCATCGTGAAGACGAAAAGAGGGAAAGTTTGGACGATGAATCCGTGGACAGGATCTTCCTCCTGAGGGGACGGACTGAGGCCTTGTCCACAGGCTGCACCCAAAGGGCCCACGTGGGTTGTGTCTGTTTATTAGCCCGAGGTTTAATATCCTCTCTGGGGCCCTGGGTTATCTCGTTCCTGTCGGATTGGGGCCCTGGAGTTTTAAACATGTTGAAAACCTGGGTTTAAAGGAGCAGCCCCAGTAAGGAGTCCCATTTGCACTTGCTCCATCCAGCCCTGTCTGTGAGGTTTGCTGATGTTTTGGGCAATGCTTCGTGAACTTAGTGAAATAAGATGCACGGTGCCCATTTTAATTCATTTTACTGTAGTTATGAGGTTAGCGTTCCCTCTGTCTCCACATTCTTTCCCTGTGTCTCTATCTCCCCCCATGCTTTCTCTTCTCTGTCTCGGTTACACACTCTCCATCGCCACTTAAACCTTTAATAAATAAAAATAAACATACCACACACAGCAATGCAATATGTCGTTATTTGAAATGTTGAGACGGAATAAGCAGCTTGTTCCCAGTTTAAAAAGGGAGTTTCACCCTTTCTAGGGACTGAAATCTGGCTATTATCACATTGCTGCGTGTGGGATCTTGCTGTGCATCTAGTGGCCTGCAGCATTTCCTACATGACAACAATGAGGACACTTCCCTCCCTGTCACACCACTTTGGAAGCGAATTCATTTTGTGTAAAGCTCCCCTGAAGTCCTGGAATTAAAGTCCTGAGCTTGGAGCAGGTATAATTCCAGAGTGATGCTGGTATTTAGGGCAGTGAAGTGAATGTGAGGGTGAAATAAATTGTGGGATCTTGCTGTGCACATATGGCATGCAGTGTTTCCAACATTGCAATAGTGAGGAGCACTTAAACAGTTCACTGAGAGTCAAATGTTCCCGATTCAAACAATTCAGTTTACTGAAGTTCTGAGTTTCGAATTCTCTCTGTCTTTGTCCAGAATTCTTTCCCTCTGTCTCTATTTAAACCTTTAATAGTTAAAAGCACACACAGCTGTGTGATTTGTTGTTGGTTTCAATGGTGAGGCAGAAATATTTCACATCTATTTTCAGTCAAGATTGCATATGAGATAGAGGGACAAAAACAGATATGGACGGAGAGAGAGGTGGAGGTTGCTGCATGAACACTTTTATCCTCTGGTTTATTAACTGTGATTTGTCTGTATTTGGGTGAGAGAGAGAGAGAGAGAGAGAGAGAGCTTTGCTTTGTTTGAATCAATTTTATTTCTCTTATTCCCAAGGAGAATCTTTTCGGAAGCTGCAGCTGTGATGATGCAGAGGGAGAATCTTTTAGCCACGTGGAATTCACAAACAAGAGCTTTAACCATCCAGCAGCATCCCTCTCTATTCTGTAAACACATCTTACTTTGTATCTCTGCCCCTCCACATCTTTCTGTCTCTGCATATCTCTCTTTGTCTGCTTTCTTTCTCAGTATCTACATGTCTGTGCATTTCTCCATTTCTCTCTCTCTCTGCCCTTCTCGGTATTTATGACCCTCTGTTCTCAGTTTCTCTCACTGGTTTCGGACTCCCTGCATCTCATTCTCCATCTCCCTTTACATTTATTTATCTCTCTCTCTGTTCTGTCCTAATCCCAGGATCGGTTTTCTGTGTTTCTGTCCCTCTGTCAGGTGGTGGATTTGAACTTGCAGCCTTGGTGTTGTACAGGGTGATTGTGAAGTGGAATCCTGCTTTCCATCTCTGCCCAGTTTTGCTCCCATTGAGGTGAAAACAGGGTAGAGATTCTGAACGGACAGCCGATAAACAACCACCCTCCTCCCCTCCACCCTGGTTTGTACCATTGGCACCAAGTCCGAGTCCAGCCCAGTGTTTCTTTGACTCTCTGTGTATCTGCTCCCCGACTGTCTCTGCCTGTCTCCTTGTGTTTCAATGGGGGAATGGACAAGTCAGCCATTATCTAACATGGGTGGGACAGGATCAAAGGACAGAATGGCCTCTTCCCGTCCCTGTGCAAAATTAATGTGTGAGTGTTTGTGTGTGACTCCCTCTGTTTGATTCCCTGAAGCCGATGGGGAGAGCAGGTGAAACACCTTTCTGCAGAGAGG
Source organism: Heterodontus francisci (assembly GCF_036365525.1). Classification (NCBI taxonomy): domain Eukaryota; kingdom Metazoa; phylum Chordata; class Chondrichthyes; order Heterodontiformes; family Heterodontidae; genus Heterodontus; species Heterodontus francisci. Next base: position 4,974,810 of record NW_027141745.1, on the reverse strand, counting down.
GTTGTGTCCTGTGCGTTAAAGGCTCTGAATGCCAGTTAGCCTCTGAAGGTCCTTGCTCTCTGCCCGGCCCTTATTTTGGCCGGACAGGAGTTAAAGGTCCGGGGATCTGGGAGCAAGTTGTTGGAATTCCAGTGGCTTATCCAGATCTGGAATTAAAATGAATGGAAGATTGTCGGGAGATGGAGCCAAACCCAGGAAAGTGATGGACGTGGGAATAACACGGTGGGGGGTGAGGAGGGTAGGGGGCTGCTCACGGGGGTGATGATACAGGGTGGGAATTAGTAGAGGGGAGACTTTTACATTACATGGATGGCATTTAGAAACAGGGAGAGTTTACAGTGGAGAAAGGCGGGAGAATTAGATTGGGTTCAGTAAATGGGGGGGGTATTTAGCTGGGAGTCAGTTCACAGAACGGTGGGTATTTAGATGGTGGTCTGTTGCGGGCGGGTATAGAGATGGGAGTCTGTTCCCGGGGGGTATTTAGATGGGAGTTTGTTCCTGGGGGGTTATTCAGAGGGGAGTTTGTTCCCGGGGGTATTCAGATGGTAGTTTGTTCATGGGGAGGTATTTAGATGGGTGTTTGTTCCTGGGGGGTTATTCAGAGGGGAGTTTGTTCCCGGGGGGGGGGGGTATTTAGATGGTAGTTTGTTCATGGGGAGGTATTTAGATGGGAGTTTGTTCCTGGCGGGTTATTCAGAGGGGAGTTTGTTCCAGGAGGGTATTGAGATGGGAGTTTGTTCCTGGGGGGTTATTCAGAGGGCAGTTTGTTCCGGGGGGGGGGTATTTAAATGGTAGTTTGTTCATGGGAGGTATTTAGATGGGAGTTTGTTCCTGGGGGTGTATTTAGATGGGAGTTTGTTCTGGGGATGTATTCAGTTGGGGTTTGTTCCCGGGGGGTATTTAGATGGGAGTTTGTTCAAAGAACAAAGAACAAAGAACAAAGATAATTACAGCACAGGAACAGGCCCTTCGGCCCTCCAAGCCTGCGCCGATCCAGATCCTCTCTCTAAACATGTCGCCTATTTTCTAAGGTTCTGTATCACTTTTCTTCCTGCCAATTCATGTATCTGTCTAGATACATCTTAAAAGACGCCATCGTGCCCGCATCTACCACCTCCGCTGGCAACGCGTTCCAGGCACCCACCACCCTCTGCGTAAAGAACTTTCCACGCATATCCCCCCTAAACTTTTCCCCTTTCACTTTGAACTCGTGTCCTCTAGTAATTGAATCCCCCACTCTGGGAAAAAGCCTCTTGCTATCCACCCTGTCTATACTTCTCATGATTTTGTACACCTCAATCAGGTCCCCCCTCAACCTCCGTCTTTCTAATGAAAATAATCCTAATCTACTCAACCTCTCTTCATAGCTAGCGCCCTCCATACCAGGCAACATCCTGGTGAACCTCCTCTGCACCCTCTCCAAAGCATCCACATCCTTTTGGTAATGTGGCGACCAGAACTGTACGCAGTATTCCAAATGTGGCCGAACCAAAGTCCTATACAACTGTAACATGACCTGCCAACTCTTGTACTCAATACCCCGTCCGATGAAGGAAAGCATGCCGTATGCCTTCTTGACCACTATATTTACCTGCGTTGCCACCTTCAGGGAACAGTGGACCTGAACACCCAAATCTCTCTGGACATCAATTTTCCCCAGGACTTTTCCATTTACTGCATCGTTCACTCTTGAATTGGATCTTCCAAAATGCATCAGCTCGCATTTGCCCTGATTGAACTCCATCTGCCATTTCTCTGCCCAACTCTCCAATCTATCTATATTCTGCTGTATTCTCTGACAGTCCCCTTCACTATCTGCTACTCCACCAATCTTAGGGTCGTCTGCAAACTTGCTAATCAGTCCACCTATACTTTCCTCCAAATCATTAATGTATATCACAAACAACAGTGGTCCCAGCACGGATCCCTGTGGAACACCACTGGTCACACGTCTCCATTTTGAGAAACTCCCTTCTACTGCTACTCTCTGTCTCCTGTTGCCCAGCCAGTTCTTTATCCATCTAGCTAGTACACCTTGGACCCCATGCGACTTCACTTTCTCCATCAGCCTGCCATGGGGAACCTTATCAAACGCCTTACTGAAGTCCATGTATATGACATCGACAGCCCTTCCCTCATCAATCAACTTTGTCACTTCCTCAAAGAATTCTATTAAGTTGGTCAGACATGACCTTCCCTGCACAAAACCATGTTGCCTATCACTGATAAGCCCATTTTCTTCCAAATGGGAATAGATCCTATCCCTCAGTATCTTCTCCAGCAGCTTCCCTACCACTGACGTCAAGCTCACCGGTCTATAATTACCTGGATTATCCCTGCTACCCTTCATAAACAAGGGGACAACATTAGCAATTCTCCAGTCCTCCGGGACCTCACCCGTGTTTAAGGATGCTGCAAAGATATCTGTTAAGGCCCCAGCTATTTCCTCTCTCGCTTCCCTCAGTAACCTGGGATAGATCCCATCCGGACCTGGGGACTTGTCCACCTTAATGCCCTTTAGAATACCCAACACTTCCTCCCTCCTTATGCCGACTTGACCGAGTGTAATCAAACATCTGTTCCTCACCTCAACATCCGTCATGTCCCTCTCCTCGGTGAATACCGATGCAAAGTACTCGTTTAGAATCTCACCCATTTTCTCTGAGTCCAAGCATAACATTCCTCCTTTGTCCTTTAGTGGGACAATCCTTTCTCTAGTTACCCCCTTTCTCCTTGTATATGAATAAAAGGCTTTGGGATTTTCTTTAACCCTGTTTGTTCCTGGGGGGATATTTTATGGGAGTTTGTTCCTGGGGTGTTGTTAGATGGCAGTTTGTTCTGGGGGTGTATTTAGATGGCATTCTGTTCCGGGGTGGGGGCATTAAGGTGGGAGTTTGTTCCCGGGGGGTATTTAGATGGGAGTTTGTTCCTGGTGTGTAGTTCGATGGCAGTTTGTTCTCGGGGGTGTATTTAGATGGCAGTCTGTTCCGGGGTGGGGGTATTAAGATGGGAGTTTGTTCCCGGGGGGTATTTAGCTGGGAGTCAGTTACTGGGGGGTGTTATTCAGATGGGAGTTTGTTCCCGGGGGGAATTTAAATGGGTGTTTGTTCCCGGGGTCTATTTAGATGGGAATCTGTCCTGGGCGGGTGGTACTTTGATGGGTTGTCTTGTAACAGAGGGAATGGGATAATTAGATGGGGGTCTGTTGATAATGAGGGTATTAGATGGGGCTCATTTAACATCGGATATCAGACAGTTGTCTGCAGATGAGGATTATTTAGATCGGGGGTGTCTGTACAAGGGGGGGATGTTTTCTGGCGGGGGGAATTGCAGGAAAATGATTTGCGTGGTGGATGAAAATTGCTGGCGGTGGATAAATTGAGGGCGGTGGATAAATTGAGGGCGGTGGATAAATTGAGGGCGCTGGATAGGGTCAGCAAAAGACAGAAAAATTTGGAAAGAGAGAGAAATGACAGAAAGAGCAATAGAGAAGACAGAAAGATACAAAGAAAGAGAGAGAAAAAGAGAAGGGAAAAAAGTGGAGGGAAAAAAGTGGAGGGAAATAACAGAGACACAAAGAAATTGAAGGCACCAAAGAGACAGACAGAAAGCCAGTGAGAAAGACACAGAGAATCACAGAGAGATTGAGAGAGAGGACAGAGAATCACAGAGCAGATTGAGAGAGAGGACAGAGAATCACAGAGAGATTGATAGAGAGGATAGAGAATCACAGAGAGATTGTGAGAGAGGACAGAGAAAGCCATTGAGACAGAAAGACGCACAATCACTCAGAGAGAGAGAGAGAAACACAAAGTGAGGGAGAGAGAGAGAGAGATGGAGGAACAGAGAGAGAGAGAGAAAAACAGAGACAGAAATACAAGGTGAGGGAGAGATTGAGAAATAGAGAGAGTGAGAGAGAGATTCAGTGCGAGAGAGAGATTCAGTGCGAGAGAGATTCAGTGAGAGAGAGATTCTGTGAGAAAGAGATTCAGTGAGAGAGATTCAGTGAGAGAGATTCAGTGAGAGAGATTGTGTGAGAGAGAGATTGAGTGCGAGGGAGAGTCTGTGCTGGGAGATTGAGTGCGACAGAGATTGAGTGCGAGGGAGATTGAGTGCGAGGGAGATTGAGTGCGAGGGAGAGTCTGTGAGAGGGAGATTGAGCGAGAGAGAGATTGAGTGAGAGACAGATTGAGTGGGAGAGAGATTGAGTGGGAGAGAGATTGAGTGAGAGAGAGAGTGATTCAGAGAGAGATTCAGTGAGAGAGAGATTCAGTGAGGGAGAGATTGAGTGAGAGACAGATTCAATGAGAAAGAGATTGAGTGAGAGAGATTGAGTGAGAGAGAGATTCAATGAGAGAGAGATTGAGTGAGAGAAAGATTGAGAGAGAGAGAGATTGAGTGAGAGAGAGATTCAATGAGAGAGAGATTGAGTGAGAGAGAGATTGAGTGAGAGAGAGATTGAGTGAGAGAGAGATTCAGTGGGAGAGAGATTCAGTGGGAGAGAGATTCAGTTGGAGAGAGATTCAGTGAAAGAGAGATTGAGTGTGAGAGAGATTCAGTGAGAGAGTGATTGAGTGGGACAGAGATTCAGTGAGAGAGAGATTGCGTGAGAGAGATATTCAATGAGAGAGAGATTGAGTGAGAGAGAGATTCAGTGAGAGAGACTTAGTTAAAGAGACTGAGTCAGAAGAAGGGAGGGAGAAAAGCAGAAACAGACAATAAAGGTGTGATACTCACCATCCCACACCGTCTGCTTTCCATCGTTGGACTCTAACACCTTCCCGCCATCAGCTCATCCATGGGGAAGAGATCCTGGAGAAGGGCATTGTGGTGGGATTTGGAGAAAAGCGTCAGGACTGGGACAGAGAGTGTGGGGGAATCAGAATGGACTCTCTCACACACACACACACTGTAATCAGTTCCAATTCACCTGGGCACAGAGATTGAGACACAGAAACTCACCTTCAGAAACCAGCCGCATGGAAGGAAAGAATGTCGTCTGATGTTGTCCGAATATATCCCAGAACCTGTCACTCAAAACAGACAGTCTACCCAAAATGCAGCTTACCCAACCAGCTCTCAGCTTCCTCCATCTGGACACTCCCTCCCAGGTATAGGACAGTCCAAGGTGAGTCTCTGTGGAAACAGCGAAAAGGGGACAGAGGGATATTCCAGATATATCCCAAATGGAACATTCCAGACAGAAACCTGTCTGCCTTTCTCTCTCTCTCTCCCTCCCCATAAAACCTCATTAACAGAGCAGAAAAGCTGCTGTAATTGAAAACCTGGAGGGACCGGTTTGGATAATGACCATTTAACACTCATTGTATTAAATGTCTTTCACTATTCACCTCCAGTTAACAGGAAGTTCAGAAAATGACTCATTGCACCTTGAAAGTCTGACAAAGTGTTATTGCTGGAGAGGCCTGTTTGAATGCAGTACAAACATGCGGTTTTTATTCGGTTTTTCATTTCCACTGTGTGACAAAGACTGAAACTAGAGCCAGGTTAATGAGGCAGCCAGGAGAACTTTTATAACCAGTGACATTTCACACAACAATTCTTACCCATATTTACAGTTATATTTGTCAATGATTCTTTGCACTGTATTTGATGCTGCTGTATTTATGTATTAGCTGTAATCAATCAATAAAACCTTCTTAACATTTACCAGTTTAATGTTACAAGGGTTTACAAAGCTGGGAAATGGCCATTTATCACAAATGGTATTAAAGATCTTCCACTTTTCACCTCCAGTTTTTTGTAAAGTTCAGCAATAAAGACCTCTACATTCTGACAAAGACTTTTACTGCTGCAATAAAGTGTCACTTGTTCCCATTTGCTTCCTGACTGTTTCTATCCTCTGCTCTCCTGGGGGATTCAGAGGGATTTTTGTTCATTGTTTGTCCAAATTTAGGAGGTTCCAGATCCTCTGCAGCTGCTGTCCTGGAGAAATTAATTGCATTGCATTCAAAATCTTTCCCTCATTTTGGAGATATGAGGAGAGACTGTTTACACGAGTGGAGGGGTGAAACACTAGGCAGGGAGTTATTATGGTCTGGAATTCTCTGTCTGACAGGTTTCTGAAAGCAGATTCAATATTAAATTTCAAAGGACAATTGGAGTAAAATTTCAACTACTCTTAGTTATAGTAGAGAAGATACCAGCATAGAAAGAGAAGTGTGAGAGAGAGATGTCATAACGTAGGTGATCAAGAACTCAACACAACTTATATTGAGAGTTTTTATTTATAAATGACTGTTGGAGTTTTATTTGATCCTGTTGTTTTATTTATACATTACCTTTAATCACTCAATATAACTTTCCAAACAGGAATGAGTTTCATGTTACAAGTGTTCACACAGTAGAAAAATAGCCATTTTACAAAAGTTGCATTGAAATTATTTTATTCAGCATCTCAAGTTTACAATAAAGTAAATTCTTCAGACTTGTGGAAACTTTCAAACTCAGCAAGGGAATCTCCCATCAGTAATGGCTCAGCATCTCCATCTGCTGGTGTCCCTGCCTCACTGCAGTTAATGTTCCTCTCTCACCATCTCCATCTGCTGGTATCCCTGCCTCACTGCAGTTACTGTCCCACACTCACCATCTCCATCTGCTGGTGTCCCTGTCTTACTGCAGCTGCTGTCCTCCTCTCACCATCTCCATCTGCTGGTATCCCTGTCTAACTGCAGCTACTGTCCCCCTCTCACCATCTCCATCTGCTGGTGTCCCTGTCTCACTGCAGTTAATGTCCTTCTCTCACCATCTCCATCTGCTGGTGTCCCTGTCTCAATGCAGTTACTGCCCCCTCTCACCATTTCCATCTGCTGGTGTCCCTGTGTCAATTCAGTAACTGTCCCATCCTCACCATCTCCATCTCCTGGTGTCCCTGTCTCATTGCAGTTAATGTCCCTCTCTCACCAACGACATCTGCTGGTAGTCCTGCCTCACTGCAGTTACTGGCCCACTCACCATCTCCATCTGCTGGTGTCACTGCCTCACTGCAGTTACTGTCCCACTCACCAGCTCACAATCCCTGCGATTTGCAGCTTTGTTCACTGGCTGCGGTTGTTGACAAAGCAACCACTAGGTGGCGCTGTACTGGCACATGCGCAAATGTCGCCTGTTCCACTTGAACTGCCCACGCTCAGGCAGCTGCCAGGACTAAAGATGGCGCCGGTCAAATAATCACAGAGGCGGGTGGAGGGTGGGAGGTGGAGCTGGGGGTCTGGGGCAGGAGGAGGGGGAATGGGATTTAGTTCCAGTGTTTGAAACCCTTCAGCTCTTTCTATGATTTCACTAATTTAACAATGCGATTGAAAGGGTATTTCACCCCCTTCTTCAGCTCCTGTCTGAATTTAGTCTGGGTCACAATGTAAATACATGTGTTGGTGCAGGAACTGAGAAGCTGCAGCATCTTTGATGTGTGATTTGTGATAAAGACAGGGTCAGTGGGGGAGGAATAATAATAAATATCTGTAATTCTCCTATAAATGTTATAAACAACCCGGTTCACCCATAACAGGAGAAAACTGCCGGATATAGTGAAGAGTAAAATAATTGATTTCCTGCAATTCTCCATCTCTGGGTCCTTGTGATTCTCTGCATTGCTGTGGCGCCGGAATCCCCTGCGGACTTTACTGGAGAATAAAATCCGTCTGACAGTCAGAACATTGAGCAGCAAAATCAGAAAGACCGGGATACAAGGGGTTAAAATGTAATTAAACAATTCAAATGCCCCCCATATGGGGGAATTAAAGAAGCTCAGTTTAGTAACACAACCCATGGGAACATTATCAATAATGTATTGTTGTTCCTGTGTAAAGTACCAGGGGAGAGACTCCAAAGAGCCCAGCACACTCACTGTTCCCACAACCACAGCCGCCGTTTTCTCACTGCAGTATTTTGTTTTCAGCTTCTCACAACAAATGGCCACAAATCGATCAAAGGTGAAAGTGACTGTGAGCCAGACAGAAACAACTGTGGATGCAGAAAGCAGAACGGCAATGAGAGAACACACAGGAGTAATTCTCAGGAATGAATATGGGAAATAAATTCCAACAATCCACCTCAATATTGGATCAGTGATAACGACCAGGAGATCAGACACTGCCATTCCCACCAGGTAGACACTGATACATTTGGAGAGACCGCACTTTCCTCGGGACAGGATCACAATCGCCACCAAGTTTACTCGAAGAGAGAGAGAAAAAGAAGCAAAGAAAGTACTGATCAGACCAGGTGACAAAGCAGCAGTTTGACAGGATCTGGGCTGAGATTTCCAGCTTTGTTGCTGCATCGAGCAGTGAAAATTGATTCATTGACCCGGGCAGTGCTTTGTCACAGTGAAATGTTTGAAAACACAATTATTAATAATGAATTGGGAATTTGATGCAGAAAGTGAATAAAGTCAGCACCGGATCTACTGGAAGTATTGAGTGAGGATGCAGTGTCAGTGGGGAATGAGAAGCTGTTTTACAGAGATGGAATCCAATGGGTTAATTGGGAATGTGTCTCCAGACTGTTGGTTGGGAAGGTTTGGGGAGAGTGGGATGTATAGCTGGTTTGTTGCTCTGGGTTCAGGGAACCGACAGGGACTGTTATCAAATGGGAAAAGGTAGAAAACTGCAGCGCTAAGTTTGAGGATCAGCAATGATCTAGAATGGTGGAGCAAGCTCGAAGGGCTGAATGGCCTCTTCCTACTCCCATGTTCCTGTATTCCTATCAGGTTGGACGAAGCAGCTGGAGGTGGAGCCAGTGATTGAGATTGGGAGGGAGAGACGGTGAACGATATGTTGGAGCAGGAGGGGAGACTGGAGCAGATGGTTTGGGAAAGTGGATAAACTGAAGCAATGGATGAGGAGACTCAGGATTCAATCCAGTGAGAGGAGAGGCTGAGATTCACAGAGAGAGACTGCAGCAGAGTGTTAGAGGAAATCTAATCTATAGATCCCAGGAATACAACTCATTTAATACATTCAAACAATAATCCCTGTGGTTATGGGTGTTGGAGAACAGTTCATTGTTTCTACAATATAGTCAATATATTTAGTCTGCACAGGCTATTAAATATAAATTTAAATATATTTCTGATATCAACCTCGCTCTTTATTGAATTCAGCAGTCACAGAGATTTTAAAGTGCAGTATTTAAATAATGAATTACCATCAGTGATGAACTGATTGTATTCTGTTTATTCAGTCACTAAGTAAGGAATAGGAACTTTCTGCAAAACAAAAAGATGACCTGACAGAAATCAACACAGCGGATCAAGTCCAACAGGAAAATGAACACAATCTGACAACAGACAACTTCAACTCACAGTTTCTCTCACTAATTATTCTGGACATTCCAGCACTTTATGATAGTGAATTATTTACACTGCTGCTTCTTTCTCTTTCTTTTTACTTCACTTTTCATTTCAAATCGGTTTCTTTCTCCCTGCTCATTTTCTCCTTCCCTATCTCTCCGGAGTACTCACACCCTGTAAATTGTTACTTCATGCTGCTTTTCACATATGATTTATTCCTAACATTCTGCGTCTGTGTTCTGTTCACCAGCCCCAGGTTCAATGATTCTATTCTCAGAGTCAGTTTGTTCAATGGTGAAACCTCTGTGAATAATTTACTGTATCTACAGTACACCCAAGTCTCCACCTGTTCACCTGCACTCTTGACTTCATCGACAACACATGGAATAAACAGGATCGAAAGCTACTTCCAGACCAGCCTCACAATCATTGAAATTCCTTCTCCTGGAATTATAAAGTCATCTGTTAGAATGTGGGATTGTTTAATTAATAAAACACCAACATCAGCGCTGCAGCTGATAATCTACAGATAAATGGAACGTCTCTTGTTTCCAACTGATGGAGTGAAAACCAATAAAACATCACATCAACCCTATTTTACAATGTAGTCCAGTGGCAGTGAAGTGTCCACAGTGAAGCAGAGAAGGAGATGTGAAAGTGTCAGCAGCAAACTCAGTTCAGTAGCCAGACCTCTGAAGCAGCGTCAGACACACACAGAATGAAATAATATTTGATAACAGTGATAATCAATAAATACATTGAAATCCCAGTTAAACTGAACCATGTTATTGGGGAGGGAGGACATTGTTCTGTCCCCTTGTAACACTGAGACTGTGAGATGTCTCATTATCAATCACTGAAAAAAACAATCGTAAAATTATTCCAGAACTGGTTAAATCCACATCATGAAACTGTTAAAAGCTCCTGATGGTCTGATTCGTATCCTAACCAAGACCTCTCCTTCAAATACATTCCATACACAGAATAATCCAGTAGCAATGCCAGGGTTACTTCAAGCAATAACATGAAAGACATAATGCAGCTCCTGCAAGAATGAAAGTGCAGACAGTGAGGAGATTCCATCTGTAAATTGCTGGAAAAGAGCTGGGGGATGTGTAACACACACATTGAGAAATAATACCTTGTACAGCAGCACAGTTAACATCGATTTACACCATTAACAGCTGAGATGCTAGCTTACCAGCAACTCCAATTGCTGCGAGTACAGGATAGTAAATGTCTTGTATCTGATACATTACTGGATATCCCATTTCTGTGAGAAGCAGAGACTTCTATTAGCCTGGAATCCACAGCTCCAGCAGGCACTCTGAGCGGATCCATTCCAATGGGTCCTGATTTATACAGGGGATGAGTCTCCACTGACACGGTTATACCCCTGATCATTGCTATTAGTTGCACTCACCTGAACAAACACATTACATCAGCAGCTCTGACTCTGGTGTAAATAATGTGGTGGATAAAACAGAATCATTTCAATGTCAATGACATTTTCTGAGTCTGACCTCTCTCGGGAATAATCCTGAAATCTGTACTCATGCGGCATGGCTGCAACAGTTACTCGTGGCGTAATTTATATTTTCCATATTATTGCATTGACCGTGCTCACTCCTGGCGTTTCAATTGTAAATGTAAATGATCTGTCTGCAGTGGACACTGAATCCAGGGACTAAAACATTCCCGCTTCACTCTGTTCCTGCCTTTTCCCAGTTAAAATGTGAACTTTGAGTCTCTGCATTGGGACCATGTTGAGAGTTAGAAGCCTAAAAAAATACTGTGAGTGATATTAGGGGACGGACACAGTACATATCCAATAAGGAAGCAGTCGCATGGCGATAATATCAGTAGTCAAGTAATCCAGAGGCCCAACCTAATGGCCAGGGGACAGAGGCTCCAATCCCACCATAACAAGTGTATAGATTAGAGGGTGCTCCCCTTCAACGTATAAACGGGACGGAACTCCCTCTCTATGTATAAAGTGGAGGGAGGTCCCTCTCTATGTATAAAGTGGAGTGAGGTCCCTCTCTATGTACAAAGTGGAGGGAGCTCCCTCTATGTATAAAGTGGAGGGAGGTCCCTCTCTATGTATAAAGTGGAGGGAGCTCCTTCTCTACGTATAAAGTGTTTAATATTTTCAAACTGCAGTGACATTTAATGTTGTTGAAAAAATATAATCAGAAATTGACAAACCATAGAAGCAGGGGAGAGGGGAGACAGGGTGTGAGCGGACCTTGACAGAACCTCAGTAACAATCCCCATTATCTGCACAGTCCTGTATTGGGGGTTTAGTGTGAGAGTTTAAGGGGCGAGTGTTGATCAGTGTTTGATATTTTCAAACTGCAATGACGTTCCCAGCGAGGGCAAGAATTGCAGGTTCAAAATTAGCCAAGAAATGGATTAAAACATTTCTGTCCAAGGGGAGAGAGAGAGGGAGAGATGTTGTGAGAGAGGCACAGGCACAGTCAAGGACTGAGGCGGAGAAAGAGGGTTACGAAGATCGAGGGAGAGAGAGAGAGAAATGGAGAGAGACAGACGTGAGAGGGAGAGACAGAGGATGAGACAAGATGTAACAATAAGTAACAATCCTCATTATTTGTCCAATCCTGCATTGTGAGTTTGGTGTGAATGTTTTACGAGTGAGTGTTGGTTGGATCAGTGTTTGATATTTTCAAACTGCAGTGACCTTCCCAACAAGGCAGGTATAGAATAGCAGAGCAGGGAGGTTACGCTGAAACTGTATAACCCATTGGTTAGACCACAACTCGAGTACTGTGTGCAGTTCTGGTCTCATCATTACAGAAAGGATGTAATTGCACTGGAAAGGGTACAGAGGAGATTTACGAGGATGTTGCCAGAACTGGAAAGATGAAGCTATGAGGAAAGATTTGATAGGCTAGGCTTGTTCTCCCTGGAACAGAGAAGTCTGAGGGGAGATCTGATTGAAATGTGAAGGCCTTGGATAGAGTGGAGGTGAAGGGTCTATTCACCTTAGCAGAGAGCTCAGTGACGAAGGGACATAGACTTAAAGTGATTGGTAGAAAGATTAGAGGGGTGATGAGGAAAATGTTTTTCACCCAGAGGGTGGTTCCCACTTGTGAAAGGATCGAGAATGCGATTAGTCAGATAGAAAATATATGGTAAGAGAAGCAAAAGTGACATGGAGAAAAACTTTTTCATGCAGTGAGTGCTTAAGGTCTGGAACAAGCTGCCTGAGAACGTGGTGGAGGCAAGTTTAATTGAAGCATTCAAAAGAGAATTAGACAGTTATATGAAAAGGAAGCATGCGCAGCATTATGGGGAGAAGGCAGGGGAATGGAACTGAGTGACTTGCACTCGGGGAAAACCTGTGCAAAAATGATAGGACAGATGGAGGGATAGATAGAAGCAGAGACAGAGAGAAAAGGAGAGAGTGGGAGAGACAGATAGGGAAAGGCAGTTGGAGAGACAGAGAGTGAGAGAGGCAGCGATGGAAGGTGACAGAGGGAGTGACAGGAAGGGAAAGAGAGATGGAAAGACAGAGAGCGAGAGAGACAGAGATAGAAGGAGAGTGTGGAGAGACAGAGAGGGAAAGACAGATGGAGGGACAGACAGAGAGAGACAGGGAGAGAGAGGGAGAGACAGAGAGGGAAAGACAGATGGAGGGACAGAGAGAGAGACAGAGAGAGTGGCAGAGACAGAGATATAAGGAGCGAGAGGGAGTGACGGGGTGGGGGGGGGTAAGACTGATGGAGGGACAGACAGAGAGAGAAGGAGAGAGAGGGAGAGACAGAGAGAAGGAGAGAGGGAGTGACAGAAAGGGAAAGACCGATGGAGGGATAGAGAGAGTGGCAGAGACAGAGAGAGAAGGAGGGAGAGGGAGTGTCAGAGAGGGGAAGACAGATGGAGGGACAGAGTGAGAAACAGAGAGAAGGAGAGAGATGTAGTGACAGGGAGTGAAGGACAGATGGGGGGATAGAGAGAGGCAGAGACAGAGAGAGAAGGAGAGAATGGGAGAGACAGAGAGGGAAAAGCAGTTGGAGAGACAGAGAGAGAGAGGCAGCGATGGACGGAGAGAGAGGGAGTTACAGGGAGGGAAAGACAGATGGAAAGACAGAGAGCGAGAGAGACAGAGATAGAAAGAGAGTCTGGAGAGACAGAGAGGGAAAGACAGATGGAGGGACAGAGAGAGAGACTGGGAGAGAAATGGAGTGACAGGGAGGGAAGGACAGATAAAGGGACAGAGAGCGAGACAGAGAGAGAAGGAGAGAGATGGAGAGACAGAGAGGGAAAGACTGCTGGAGCGACAAGAGAGAGAGACATAGAGCGTGGCAGAGACAGAGATAGAAGTAGTGAGAGGGAGTGTCAGGAAGGGAAAGCCAGATGGAGGGACAAAGTTACAGACAGAGAGAGAAGGAGACAGACGGAGTGACAGGGAGGGAAGGACAGATGGAGCGATAGAGAGAGAGAGACAGAGAGAGAAGGAGAGAGAGAAGGAGTGTCAGGAAGGGAAAGACAGATGGAGGGACAAAGTGAGAGACAGAGAGAGAAGGAGAGAGATGGAGTGACAGGGAAGGGAAAGACAGATGGTGGGGACATAGAGAGAGACAGAGAGAGAGGCAGAGATAGAGAAAGAAGGAGAGAGAGGGAGTGACAGGTGGTGGGGAAGATAGATGGATCGACAGAGAGAGAGAGACAGAGAGAGAAGGAAAGAGAGGGAGAGACAGAGAGGGAACGACAGATGGAAAGACAGAGCGAGAGAGACAGAGAGAGAAGGAGAGAGAGTGAGAGACAGAGAGTGAAAGACAGATGGAGGGACAGAGAGAGAGAGAGGCAGAGATGGAAGGAGAGAAAGGGAGAAACAGACAGGGAAAGACAGATGGAGGGACAGAGAGAGAGACCGAGAGAGAGAGAGATAGAGAGAGAGAGAGAGGCAGAGATAGAAGGGGAGAGAGGGATTGACATGGAGGGAAATACAGGCGGAGGGACAGAGAGAGACAGAGAGAGGCAGAGATGTAAGGAGAGAGAGGGATTGACAGGGAGGGAAAGTCAGATGGAGGGACAGAGCGAGAGACAGAGAGAGAAGGAGAGATTGGGAGAGACAGAGAGGGAAAGACAGATGTACCGACAGAGAGAGAGACAGAGATCTCTCCCAATGTTTCTGTCTCCATACCTATCTCTTAAATGTTTGTGCACACAGCAGTGAAGGATTACATCAAATTAATTTCTCTTACATTCCCCTTTCAATCAACCCCGCAATCTCTCTCTCTCTCCAACCCTGTCCCTCTCCACAGCACTCCCTCTGTCTGCAGATCTAACCCTCTCTCCCTCTGATTCTCTCCTCGTGTCAGAGATAGCAGGAGGGAGAGACAGAGAGAGGAAGACAGAGTGAGAATGTTGAAAGAACTAAACTCTATTCCTAAGCTGCTCTGGGAGTGTTTGATGGGCTACATTAATCGGTCGTGTACAGTCCTGTATCAGGCTGTGAAGAAGCACAGCTTGCTCAGTGTACAATGGGTCAAAGGGACTGATTCACCCCTGTCTGCTACTGGGAAGAGAGACTGACCTAAACATCAAGGCAGCGTTTGACCGAGTGTGACATCGAGGAGCCCGAGTAAAACTGAAGTCAGTGGGAATCAGCTGTTTGGACTCATATCGAGCACAAAGGAAGATGGTTGTGGTTGTTGGAGGTCAATCATCTCAGTCCCAGGACATCACTGCATGAGTTCCTCAGGGTAGTGTCCGAGGCTCAACCATCTTCAGCTGAGATCCCAGGAGGAAATACTTGGCAGGTCAAGCAGCATCTGCGGAGAGCAAAACAGAGTTAGTGATTCAGCTCGATGCTTTCCAGATTTCCAACATCCACAGTATTTTGCCTCAGATAATAAAGCAATCCACAGCCACATGCACCGAGACCCGGACAGCATTCAGGCTTGGGCCGACCATTGGTAAGTAACATTCATGTCACACAAGTGCCAGGCAATGACCATCTGCAACAAGAGAGAATCCAACCACCTCCCCTTGGCATTCAAAGCATTATCCCATCGCTGAATCACCCAGCGTCAACATCCTGGGGAAACATTGATATCAAACTTAACAGAACGAAACACATCAGTAGTTTCTTCACCCAGTGGCTGGTGAGTGTCTGGAACTCACTGCCTGAAAGGATTAGCATAAAATGGGTGGTTGATGGCCGGCACAGACTTGGCGGGCCGAAGGGCCTGTGTAAGTGCTGGATCTCTCTGTGACTCTAAAGGATGGTAGAGGCAGAAACCATCATCACACTTAAAACAATCTCTTGGATATTCGATTCTCCATATTTAAAATGGGTAAGGAATAACTCTCCTCGTCTGCACTGCCCCATCAAACAATCTCAGAGAAGGTACAGCACAGTTTAGATACAGAGTAAAGTTCAGTTTAAACTGTCCCTCGAATGTCGCCTGAACCCAGGGTCACTCACTGTGCCCGGCTCAGCCTCAAGACTCACCTGCCTCAGTCACTGAGACGCTCCTGTATCACTTGCCTTAATGGAAGTGGATGCCAGGTTTGGGAGCAGGACAGGCACATGGGATTAGGACGACTGCTCATGTGGAGGATAAGCATCAGCAATCCCTCAGAGAATCAGAACAGACCATCGAGACTCAGAGAAGGAAACTTGTGTTGAATTTGTGAGTCTTGCATTGTGGAATGCTTTAGTATTTGGTGAGAATGTTGAGCCAGTGAAATTTTGCCCCACTGGGATGAATAGATACTATATGACTTTATTACAATCGTAAGGTCCCGTGTGTAATGTAAATATGGACTGCAATGACTGAAATAACAATGTAACTGATCAATTTTCAGCTGAATTCTATGACGACAGTTAGAGTCAT
The DNA here is from genome assembly GCF_036365525.1 of Heterodontus francisci. NCBI lineage: Eukaryota > Metazoa > Chordata > Chondrichthyes > Heterodontiformes > Heterodontidae > Heterodontus > Heterodontus francisci. The sequence continues at coordinate 4,958,631 of NW_027141745.1, read as the reverse complement.
AGAGTTATACAGCACAGAAACAGGCCGTTCGGCCGATCGTGTCTGTGCCCACCATCAAGCACCTACCTATTCGAGTCCCATTTTCCAGCACTTGGCCCTTAGCCTTGTATGCTACGGCACATCAAGTGCTCATCTGAATACTTCTTAAATGTTGTCAGGGTCCCTGCCTCTACCACCCCTTCAGGCAGAGCGTTCCAGATTCCAACCACCCTCTGGGTGAAAAATCTTTTCCTCAAATTCCCTCCAAACCTCCTGCCCCTTGCCTTCAATCTATGCCCTCTGATTATTGACCCCTCCGCTAAGGGAAAATGTTTCTTCCTATCTAACCTATCAATGCCCCTCATAATTTTGTAGTCCTCAATCAGGTCCCCTCTCAGCCTTCCCTGCTCTAAGGAAAATCACTCCAGCCTTTTCAGTCTCTCTTCATTGCTGAAATGCTCCAGTCCAGGCAACATCCTGGTCAATCTACTCTGCATCCTCTCCAGTGCAAGCACATCCTTCCTATAGTGTGGTGCCCAGAACTGTCCACAGTACTCCAGCTGTGGCCGAACCAGTGTTTTATATAGCTCCATCTTAACCTCCCTGTTCTTATATTCTATGCCTCAAATAATAAAGGCAAGTAATCCATATACCTTCCTAACCACCTTGTCTACCTGCGCTGCAGCCTTCAGTGATCTCTGGACAAGTGCACCAATATCGATCTGACACTCGGTACTTCCTATGATCCGACCATTCATTGGATATTTCCTAGCCTTGTTAGTCCTTCCAAAATTCTATGTAACCTAACCTATGTATAATCTTTAATCTTGCAGTGCATGTGTAATGTTCAATTTCTGAAAGCCAGACAGAGTAAAGCTTAACGTACTCCAAAAAACTCCCGACTTTTGGCATTTATTACCTTATCGGGTCAAATCTGTCGTTACGTTGGACTGGACTAGTGAATAATTCTTTTGAACTTGTTTTTCCGACAGTACTAGTGTAAATCGATTTGCAGCATCCCATCATATCATATATTTTGCTGTCTACATCACTGTGATCATGTCTGAATACAGACATAAAATAGCCACACATTTTGCTATTTTTTTTCGGGGCAGACAGGTGAAGTATTTATTTTGTCTGTGATTTAACTCAACCCCCAATGATAACCAACATGGTGGAAGAGAGTGATAGACAGAGAGAGAGGAACAGAGGTAGAGTATCAGACAGATAGGGGGAGATAGAAATGGAGAGAGAACAGAGAGATAGTGAGGGATAGAGAGAGAAGCAGAGAGATAGAAAGTGCCAGGAGACCCTGAGACACTTTAGATGCAGGGGGACGGGGAGACAGGCTGTGTAGAGACCCTGGGACAACGCTATGGATAGACAGGCTAGATGCAGGTAAGATGTTTCTCCTGGTTGAGGAGTCTAGAAGCAGGGGAGACAATTTCAAAATGAGGGGGAAGCCACTTGGGACAGAGATGAGGAGAAATGTCATTACTCAGTGGGTTGTGAATCTTAGGAATTCTCTATCCCAGAGGGCTGTGGAAGCTCGGTCATTGAGTATGTTTAAAGCAGAGATTGACAGATTGCTGAATACCAATGACATAAAGGGTATGAGGATAGTCTGGGACAACACATTGAAGTGGATGATCAGTCATGATCGTTTTAAATGGCAGAGCAGGCTCGATGGGCTGAATGGCCTACTCCTGTTCATTTATTCCAAAGCTGCCGAAATAGTTTCTCTCAAACTACCCCATCAGGACCCCTTAATATCGCGGGGTCCAGTTATCATTCTGGTAAATCTACTCTGCACTCAAATGGACATGGACCCCTCAAGTCTCTTTTGACCTCCAGTGTTTCGATCTTTTCACCATTTATGGAGTACTCTGTTCTCGTCTTTTTTACTGACATGGAAATCTATCTGCCACAGTTTTAACCATTCACTTCAGCTATCTCTTTGCATTGTTCTGCTTCCAGCTACACTGCTTACAATGCTGCCTATTTTTGTGTCATTGGTAAACTTGGGTATGTTGCATTCTACCACATCATCTTAAATCGTTCATAAATACAGCAAAACTGAGACACACACGGGCTTTGCACTCGTAGACAGGAGTGAATCATTCCATCCTAGAGGTTTTTTAATTCCAGATTTATGTTTATTTTTCGAAAAAACAAAATTCAAATTCACAACAGCCCAGCGTGGGATTTGAACTCCTACTTTTTCAATCATCAGCTCAGGCCTTCAAATTAAAACCCATATAAAGAGATTCATTTTCCTATTGCTGTTGTGTGACTGACTGAGGCTTTGTATATTGTTCCCTTCTCCTCTTCTTCCATGTGTTTGAAGTCTTTGAAGTTTGTCAGACATTGGTAAACTACTTCATGTGGTGTTCTGTAAATACCTTCAATAATGTGTATCTGGAAGGGACACAATTTAAATTCTCACCTTATTGCATCAACTAAAACCTGCAGGTCCATTCAAACAACTCTATTTCCTGTCTCTGTAAAGATAGCTCACACTTCCACAATGCAGGAATGTCTGAATGGAAACAGCTTTTGACACATTTCCCAACACGTTTGCTTACACTTTTCAGGATGAAGCTAAATTCAACTCACAGATTGCAAGCCCCAAATTGAGCTTTTGGGTAGAACAGGTAACATTGATGAAATCCCAGATCTCTCTGTCCTGTCACCCATTCTAACATTGTACCATTTAGTTTATATCACTCAGTCTTCCTTCCAAAATGCATCACTTCTCATTTCTCAGCATTGAAGTTAACGTGCCCTGTGTCTGTCCAATGATAGGTTGGATAGTAAGCTGTCAAGAGGACATAAAGTGTCTACAAAGAGATTTCCACAGGTTAAGTGAGTGAGCAAAAAATTGGCAGATGGAGTACAATGTGGGAAAATGTGAGCTTGTCCACTTTCGCAGGAAGAATAAAAATCATTATATTATTGAAATGGAGAGAGACTGCAGAACTGTACGGTACAGAGGCGTCTGGGTGTCCTGGTACATGAATCACAAAATGTTACCGTGTAGCTACAGCGAGTGATTAGGAAGGCAAATGGAATGTTGTTGTTTATTGCAAGGTGAATAGAATATCAAAGTAGGGAAGTGTTGACACAGCTGTAAGGGGCATAAGTTAGACGTCTGCAGGATTGTGGACACGTTTGATCTCCTTACTGAAGAAATTATATAATTGCATTCGAAGTAGTTCCGAGAAGATTCACTGGGCTGATTCCTGGGATGAAGGGGCTATCTTATGAGGAAAGGTTGAACAGGTTGGGTCTATACCCACTGGAGTTTAGAAGAATGAAAGGTGATCTGAGTGAAACATCTCAGGTCCCGAGGGGACTGGACAGGGTGGATGCTGAGAGGACGGTTCCATTTGTTGGGGAGACTGGAACTAGGGGACACAGTTTAAAAATTAGGGACGTCCCATTTAAAAGTGAGATGAGGAGAAATGTGTTTCTCTCAGAGGGGGGTCAGTCTGTGGAATTCTCTTCCCCAGAGAGCAGTGGAGGCTGAATCATTGAATATATTCAAGGCTGAGTTAGATAGATTTTTGATCAGTTAGGGAGTCAAGGGTTATGGGACACAGACAGGAAAGTGGAGTTGAGTTCACAATCAGATCAGCCATTGAATGGCAGAGCAGGCTCGAGGGGCCGAATGGCCTACTCCTGCTCCTTATTCATTTGTTCTTGTGTGTTCCATTTCACCAGAATGCCTCCATCCTCCTGAAGTCTGCTACTGGTCCCTTCCCTTTTATTACATTGCAGATGACACAAACATTGGCAAACATTGAAGTTATGCCCTGTAAACACAATCCAAGTCATTAGTATATATCAAAAAGATCAGTGGTCCTAATATAAACCTCCACTGTTTACCTCCCTGCAGTCTGAAACAACCATTGTCCACTCTCTCAGCCAATGTCGTATCCACTCAGACAATGTCCCTTTCATCCCTGGAGCACCAATATGGCTAACTGGTCAATTAGGAGACACCATTAAGTCCTCCCCATGAGGACCCTAGTCCAAGACCTCTCTGTTTCCACTCTCCCATCAACATTCCCCAGACAGGTACAGCATGGATTAGATACAGAGTAATGCTCCTTCTACACTGTCCCATCCAACAGTCCCAGGACAGGAACATCATGCGGTGGATACAGAGTGAATCTCACTCAGACAGAGAGAGAGAGAATGAGAGAAATAGAGGGAGACACAGACTGACAGCGTGACTGAGAGTGAAAGAAGGATATTTAACATCAGACAGAGGAAGATGAGGAGGCAATTTAACCCCTCGACCCTGTTCCAGCATTCAATGAGATCAGGGCTAAACTGTGATCTAGCTAACACCATATATCCCACCTTTGCCCTTTATCTCTTAATACCGCTGGTTAAAAAAATCGATCATTCTCAGATTTAAAAATTCACAAATGTCTCAGCATCAATTGCTGTTTGTGGAAGAGAGTTCCAAACTGATACCACACCTGGTGTGTTGAAGTGTTTCTTCATTTCACTCCTGAAAGGTTTTGAGACTAAGTTTAGATTTTTAGACTAGGCCCACAAGTTCCTGACTCTGCAGCCTGTGGGAATAGTTAGTCTCTGTCTACCCTGTCAGTTTCCCTTATTATCTTGAAAACATTCATCGAATCACCCCATAACCTTCTAAATTCAAGGGATACAGCGTAAATCTCCAGCTGCACTGTCCCATTAAACATTCCCAACCTAAGCACAATGTTGGGTTTGACACAGAGTAAATTTCCCTCTGCACTGTCCCATCACACACTCCCAGGGCAGGAACATCATGGGGTGGATACAGAGTGAATCTCACTCGACACTGTCCGATAGAGACAGAGAGAGAGACAGAAAGAGAGAAAAAGAGAGACATAGACTGACAGAGTGACTGACAGAGAAAGAAGGATATTTAACAGGGGATATTGGAAGAGGAGGATGCAATTCACAACTCTGTTCCTGCATTCAATGAGATCATGGCTGACCTGTGATGTAACTTACACCATATATCCTGCATTTGCCCCTGATCTCTTAATACCTTTGGTTAACAAGAACCTATCAATCAGAGATTTAAAAATTAACCAATAAGCCAGCATGAAATTTCCCCAACCAATATCATGAGTGTGTGATGGTTCCCACAGTGGAATATTTGGCTGAATATTTAAAATGGAGGCTATTCCTTCTGGATCATCAAAAGTGTCTGACTGGGCCCCAACTTCATCTGCATTCCTCCCTCTCCCGATGTTTTTTTTCTCTCCATACCTATTTCAAATATGTTTGTGTTCACAGCAGTGAAGATTAAATCAAGTTAATATATCTTACATTATCCTCTTCATCCAACTCAACAATCTCTTTCTCTCTCCAAGTTTGCCCTCCCCACCGCCCTCTCCATCCCTTCATATCTAACATAGAACATAGAACATAGAACATACAGCACAGAACAGGCCCTTCGGCCCACAATGTTGTGCCGATCCTTTGTCCTCTGTCAAGGACAATTTAATCTATACCCCATCATTCTCCTTTATCCATATACCTATCCAAAAGCCTTTTGAAAGTCCCTAAAGTTTCTGACTCAACAACTTCCCCGGGCAAGGCATTCCATGCCTCGACCACTCTCTGGGTAAAGAACCTTCCCCTGACATCCCCCTTATATCTCCCACCCTTCACCTTAAATTTATGACCCCTTGTAACGCTTTGCTCCACCCGGGGAAAAAGTTTCTGACTGTCTACCCTATCTATTCCCCTGATCATCTTATAAACCTCTATCATGTCACCCCTCATCCTTCTCCTTTCTAATGAGAAGAGGCCTAGAATGTTCAGCCTTTCCTCGTAAGACTTATTCTCCATTCCAGGCAACATCCTGGTAAATCTCCTCTGCACCCTCTCCAAGGCTTCCACGTCCTTCCTAAAATGAGGCGACCAGAACTGCACACAGTACTCCAAATGAGGCCTTACCAAGGTCCTGTACAGCTGCATCATCACCTCACGGCTCTTAAATTCAATCCCTCTGCTAATGAACGCTAACACCCCATATGCCTTCTTCACAGCCCTATCCACTTGAGTTGCAACTTTCAATGATCTATGCACATAGACCCCAAGGTCTCTCTGCTCCTCCACATGCCCAAGAACCCTACCGTTAACCCAGTATTTTGCATTCATGTTCGTCCTTCCAAAATGGACGACCTCACACTTTTCAGGGTTAAACTCCATCTGCCACTTTTCAGCCCAGCACTGCAACCTATCCAAGTCCCTTTGCAGACGACAATAGCCCTCCTCGGTATCCACAACTCCACCAACCTTTGTATCATCTGCAAATTTACTGACCCACCCTTCGACTTCCTCATCCAAGTCGTTAATAAAAATCACAAACAGGAGAGGACCCAGAACTGATCCCTGCGGCACGCCACTGGTAACTGGGCTCCAGGCTGAGTATTTACCATCTAAGACCACTCTCTGCCTTCTATCAGTTAGCCAATTCTTAATCCAACTGGCCACATTCCCCACTATCCCATGCCTCCTGACTTTCTCCATAAGTCTACCATGGGGGACCTTATCAAATGCCTTACTAAAATCCATGTACACCACATCCACTGGTTTACCCTCATCCACTTGCTTGGTCACCTGCTCAAAGAATTCAATCAGGCTTGTGAGGCAAGACCTACCCCTCACAAAACCGTGCTGACTGTCCCGAATCAAGCAGTGTCTTTCCAGATGCTCAGAAATCCTATCCCTCAGCACCTTTTCCATCAACTTGCCTACCACCGAAGTAAGACTAACTGGCCTGTAATTCCCAGGGTTGTTCCTATTCCCTTTCTTGAACAGGGGCACAACATTTGCCACCCTCCAATCACCTGGTACCACCCCCGTCAGCAGAGAAGATGAAAAGATCATTGCCAGCGGCTCTGCAATTTCATCCCTTGCTTCCCATAACATCCTTGGATATACCCCGTCAGGCCCGGGAGACTTGTCTATCTTCAAGTTATTCAAAAACCCCAACACATCTTCCCTCCTAACGAGCACTTCCTCGAGCTTACCAGTCTGCTTCCCACCGTCCTCTTCAGTAATACACCCCTTCTCATTCGTAAATACCGAAGAGAAGTACTCATTCAAAACCTCACTTATCTCTTCCGGCTCAACACACAGTCTCCCGCTATTGTCCTTGACCGGACCTACGGTCCCCTTAGTCATCCTCATATTTCTGACATACGCGTAAAAGGCCTTGGGGTTTTCTTTTATCCTACCCGCCAAGCATTTTTCATGCCCTCTCTTAGCTCTCCTAATCCCTTTCTTCAGATCCTTCCTGGCCATCTTGTATCCCTCCAGAGCTATGCCTGTGCCCTTTTTCCTCAACTTTATATACGCATCCTTCTTCTTCCTAACAAGACTCTCAACCTCTCTTGTCAACCACGGTTCCCTCACATGACCATCCCTTCCCTGTCTGACAGGGACATGCTTATCAATGGCCCCTACTATCTGCTCCTTGAAAAAGTTCCACATTTCGACCGTGCCCTTCCCTGCCAGCATATGCTCCCAACTTATGCTCCTCAGTTCCTGCCTGACAGCATCATATCTACCCTTCCCCCAATTGTAAACCTTGCCCTGTTGCACATACCTATTCCTCTCCATTACCACAGTGAATGCTACAGAATTGTGATCACTATCTCCAAAGTGCTCGCCCACCAACAGCTCTATCACTTGCCCTGGTTCATTACCTAGTACCAAATCCAATATTGCCTCCCCTCTGGTCGGGCAGTCTACATACTGAGTCAGAAAAGCTTCCTGGACATACTGCACAAACACTACCCCATCCAAACTATTCGATCTAAAGAGTTGCCAATCAATATTTGGGAAGTTGAAATCCCCCATAATTACTACCCTGTGACTTCTGCTCCTTTCCAAAATCTGTTTCCCAATCTGCTCTTCCACCTCCCTGCTGCTATTGGGGGGCCTATAGAAAACTCCCATCAAGGTGACTGCTCCTTTCCTGTTCCTGACCTCAACCCACAGTGCCTCAGTCGGCAGATCCTCCTCGAAAATTCTTTCAGCAGTTGTTACACTATTTCTAACTAACAATGCCACCCCCCCACCTCTTTTACCACCATTCCTAATCTTATGAAAACATCTATAACCAGGTACCTCCAAAAACCATTCCTCCCCCTCACCTATCCACGTTTCAGTGATGGCCACAACATCGTAGTCCCAAGTGCCCATCCACGCCTTCAATTCACTCACCTTATTCCTGATGCTTCTTGCGTTGAAGTATACGCACTTTAACCCTTCTCCGTGCCCATCTGTCCTCTGTGACAGTGCTACCTTCCCCAATACCTCACTACACTCTTTGTCTTTCTGAGTGGACCCACTGGTCCCTGGATTACAAGTCCGGTTCCCATCCCCCTCCCAAACTAGTTTAAACCCTCCCGAACAGTACTAGCAAACCTCCCTCCCAGGATATTGGTGCCCTCTGGTTCAGATGCAGCCCGTCCTGTTTGAACAGGTCCCATCTTCCCCAGAATGCAGTCCAATTATCCAAGAACTGGAAGCCCTCCCTCCTACACCATTCCTGCAGCCACGTGTTCAGCTGTGCTCTCTCCCTATTCCTAGCCTCACTATCACGTGGCGCCGGCAACAAACCAGAGATAACAACTCTGTCCGTCCGAGCTTTCAGCTTCCAGCCTAACTCCCTAAACTCACTTCTAACATCTGTGCCACCCTTCCTTCCTACGTCGTTGGTGCCAATGTGCACCACGACCTCTGGCTGCTCCCCCTCCCCTTTAAGGATCCTGAAGACGCGATCACAAACATCACGGACCCTGGCACCAGGGAGGCAACAAACCATCCGTGCGTCTCGCCTGCGCCCACAGAACCGCCTGTCCGTAACCCTCCGTCCCTCTGTCTCTCTCCTTGTGTCAGTGATAGCAGAGAGCGAGACAGAGATAGAAGGAGAGGGAGGGAGTGACAGAGTGGGAAAGACAGATGGAGGGACAGATTGTGAGACAGACAGAGGAGAGAGATGGAGTGACAGTGCGGGAAGGACAGATGGAGAGACAGAGAGAGAGAGACAGAGATAGAAGGAGAGAGATGGAGTGACAGGGAGGGAAGGACAGATGGAGGGATGGAAAGAGAGAGACAGAGATGGAAGGGGAGAGAGGGAGTGACAGAGAGGGAAAGACAGATGGAAGGACAGAAAGAGAGAGACAGAGAGAGAGGCAGAGACAGAGAGAGAAGGAGAGATTGGGAGAGACAGAGATGGAAAGGCCGTTGGAGAGACAGAGAGAGAGAGAGACAGAGACAGAAGGACAGAGAGGGAGTAACAGAGAGGGAAAGACAGATGGAGAGACAGAGAGAGAGAGGCAGAGATGGAAGGAGAGAGATGGAGTGACAGGGAGAGAAGGACAGATGGAGGGATAGAAAGAGAGAGACAGAGAGAGAGGCAGAGACAGAGAGAGAAGGAGAGATTGGGAGAGACAGAGAAATAAGACAGTTGGAGAGACAGAGAGTGCGAGAGACAGAGATGGAAGAAGAGAGAGGGAGTGACAGGGAGGGAAAGACAGATGGAAAGACAGAGCGAGAGACAGAGATAGAAGGAGAGAGAGGCAGAGACATAGAGGGAAAGACAGATGGAGAGACAGAGAGAGAGAACGGCAGAGTTGGAAGGAGAGAGAGCGAGAGAAATGGAGGGAAATACAGATGGAAAGACAGAGAGAGAGACAGAGAGAGAAGGAGAGAGAGGGAGTGTCAGGGAGGGAAAGACAAATGGAGGGACAGAGAGAGAGAGAGACAGGGAGAGAGATGGAGTGACAGGCAGTGAAGGACAGATGGAGGGACAGAGAGAGAGAGAAAGAGATAGAAGGAGAGAGATGGAGTGATGGGATGGATGGGATGACAGATGGAGAGACAGAGAGAAAGACAGCGTTAGAAGGAGAGAGATGGACTGACTGGGAGGGAAAGGCAGATGGAGAGATAGAGAGAGAGTGACAAGATAGAAGGAGAGAGAGGGAGTGACAGAGAGGGAACGACCGATGGAAAGATAGCGAGAGAGAAAGAGAGAAAGAGAGAGATAAGGAGACAGAGGAAGAGACAGAGAGGGAAAGACAGAAGGAGGGACAGAGAGAGAAACAGAGTGAGAGAGACAGAGAGAGAAGGTGACAGAGGGAGTGACATGGAGGGAAAGACAGATGGAGAGACAACGAGAGAGAGAGACAAAGACAGAGATAGAAGGAGACAGAGGGTGAGACAGAGAAGGAACGACAGATGGAAAGTCAGAGAGAGAGACAGAGAGAGAAGGAGGGAGAGTGAGAGACAGACAGGGAAAGACCGATGGAGGGACAGAGAGAGAGAGGCAGAGATGGAAGGAGAGAGGGGGAGAAACAGACAGGGTAAGACAGATGGAGGGACAGAGAGAGACAGAGAGAGAGACAGAGAGAGAGGCAGAGATAGAAGATGACAGAGGGAGTGACAGGGAGGGAAGGACAGATGGAGAGACAGAGAGAGAGAGACAGAGACAGAGATAGAAAGAGAGAGAGGGAGTGACAGAGAGGGAAAGACAGATGGAGGAACAGAGAGCGAGACAGAGAGAGAGGCAGAGACAGAAATAGAAGGAGAGAGAGGGAGTGACATGGGGGGAAAGACAGATGGAGGGACAGCGAGAGAGAGAAAGAGTGAGAAGGAGAGAAAGAGCGAAGGACAGAGGGAGTGACAGAGAGGGAAAGACAGATGGAGGGATAGAGAGAGAGTGACAAGATAGAAGGAGAGAGAGGAAGTGACAGGGAGGGAAAGACAGATGGAGGGACAGAGAGAGAGAGACAGAGATAGAAGGAGAGACAGAGAGACAGAAAGGGAAAGACAGATGGAGGGACAGATAGAGAGAATGAGAGAGATGGATTGACAGTGAGGGAAGCACTGATGGAGGGATAGAAAGAGAGAGACAGAGATAGAAGGAGAGAGAGCGAGTGACAGAGAGGGAAAAACAGGCGGAGGGACAGCGAGAGAGACAGAGAAAGGCAGAGACAGAGATAGAAGGAGAGAGAGGGAGTGACATGGGGGGAAAGACAGATGGAGGGACAGCGAGAGAGAGAAAGAGTGAGAAGGAGAGAAAGAGCGAAGGACAGAGGGAGTGACAGAGAGGGAAAGACAGATGGAGGGATAGAGAGAGAGTGACAAGATAGAAGGAGAGAGAGGAAGTGACAGGGAGGGAAAGACAGATGGAGGGACAGAGAGAGAGAGAGAGACAGATACAGAGATAGGACAGAGATGGAGAGACTGAGAAGTGAAGACAGATGGAGGGAAATAGAGAGAGAGAGAGATAGAAGGAGAGAGAGGGAGTATCAGGGAGGGAAAGACAGATGGAGAAACAGAGAGAAAGAGAGAGATCGAAGGACAGAGTGGGAGAGACAGGGAGGGAAGGACAGATGGAGGGATAGAAAGAGACAGACAGAGATAGAAGGAGAGAGAGCGAGAGACAGAAAGGGAAAGACAGATGGAGGGACAGAGAGAGAGACGGAAAGAGAGGGAGTGACAGAGAGGGAAAAACAGGCGGAGGGACAGAGAGAGAGAGACAGAGAAAGGCAGAGACAGAGATAGAAGGAGAGACAGGGAGTGACAGAGAGGGAAAGACAGATGGAGAGACAGAGAGAGAGAGACAGAGATAGAAGGAGAGAGAGCGAGAGACAGAAAGGGAAAGACAGATTGAGGGACAGAGAGAGAGAATGAGAGAGATGGATTGACAGGGAGGGAAGGACAGATGGAGGGATAGAGAGAGAGACTGAGATAGAAGGAGAGAGAGCGAGTGACAGAGAGGGAAAAACAGGCGGAGGGACAGAGAGAGAGACAGGGAAAGGCAGAGAAAGAGATAGAAGGAGAGAGAGGGAGTGGCATGGGGGGAAAGACAGATGGAGGGACAGCGAGAGAGAGAAGGAGTGAGAAGGAGAGAAAGAGCGAAGGACAGAGGGAGTGACAGAGAGGGAAAGACAGATGGAGGGATAGAGAGAGAGTGACAAGATAGAAGGAGAGAGAGGGAGTGACAGAGAGGGAAAAACAGGCGGAGGGACAGACAGAGAGACAGAGAAAGGCAGAGACAGAGATAGAAGGAGAGAGAGGGAGTGACATGGGCGGAAAGACAGATGGAGGGACAGAGAGAGAGAGAGACAGAGAGAGAGGCAGAAATAGAAGGGGAGAGTGGGAGTTACAGGGAGGGAAAGACAGATGGAGAGACAGAGAGAGAGAGCGACAGAGATAGAAGGAGGGAGAGTGAGAGACAGAGATGGAAAGACAAATGGAGGGACAGAGAGAGAGAGGCAGAGATGGATGGAGAGAGAGGGAGAAACAGACAGGGAAAGACAGATTGAGGGACATAGAGAGAGACAGAGAGAGAGAAAGAGACAGAGAGAGAGAGACACAGAGAGAGGCAGAAATAGAATGTGACAGAGGGAGTGACAGGGAGGGAAAGACAGATGGAGGAACAGAAAGAGAGACAGAGAGAGAAGGAGAGGGATGGAGAGACAGAAAGGGTAAGACAGATGGAGGGACAGAGAGAAAGAAGGAGAGAGATGGAGTGACAGGGCAGGGAAAAACAGATGGAGGGACAGAGAGAGAGACAGAGAAAGGCAGAGACAGAGATAGAAGGAGAGAGAGGGAGTGACAGCGGGGGAAAACAGATGGAGGGACAGAGCGAGAAGGAGAGAGAGACAGAGATAGAAGGAGACAGAGGGAGAGACAGAGAAGGAACGACAGATGGAAAGTCAGAGACAGAGACAGAGAGACAGAGACAGAGAGAGAGGCAGAGATAGAAGATGACAGAGGGAGTGAAAGGGAGGGAAGGACAGATGGAGAGACAGAGAGACAGAGACAGAGACAGAGATAGAAGGAGAGAAGGGGGTGACAGAGAGGGAAAGACAGATGGAGGAACAGAGAGAGAGACAGAGAGAGAGGTAGAGACAGAAAGAGAAGGAGAGAGATGGAGAGACAGAGAGGGAAAGACAGATGGAGAGACAGAGAGAGAGAGACAGAGATAGAAGGAGAGAGAGCGAGTGACAGAGAGGGAAAAACAGGCAGAGGGAGAGAGAGAGAGACAGAGAAAGGCAGAGACAGAGATAGAAGGAGAGAGTGGGAGTGACATGGGGGAAAGACAGATGGAGGGACAGCGAGAGAGAGAAGGAGTGAGAAGGAGAGAAAGAGCGAAGGACAGAGGGAGTGAGAGAGAAGGAAAGACAGATGGAGGGATAGAGAGAGAGTGACAAGATAGAAGGAGAGTGAGGAAGTGACAGGGAGGGAAAGACAGATGGAGTGACAGAGAGAGAGAGACAGATACAGAGAGAGAAGGAGAGACAGGGAGTGACAGGGAGGGAAAGACAGAGAGAGAGAGAGACTGAGACAGAGATAGGACAGAGATGGAGAGACTGAGAAGGAAAGACAGATGGAGTGACATAGAGAGAGAGAGAGAGATGGAAGGAGAGAGAGGGAGTGTCAGGGAGGGAAAGACAGATGGAGAGACAGAGAGAAAGAGAGAGATAGAAGGACAGAGTGGGAGAGACAGGGAGGGAAGGACAGATGGAGGGATAGAAAGAGAGAGACAGAGATGGAAGGAGAGAGAGGGAGAAACAAACGGGGAAAGACAAACGGAGGGACATAGAGAGAGACAGAGAGAGAGAAAGAGACAGAGAGAGACACACACAGAGAGAGGCAGAAATAGAATGTGACAGAGGGAGGGACAGGGACGGAAAGACAAATGGAGGAACAGAAAGAGAGACAGAGAGAGAAGGAGAGGGAAGGAGAGACAGAAAGGGAAAGACAGATGGAGGGACAGAGCGAAAGAAGGAGAGAGATGGAGTGACAGGGCAGGGAAAAACAAATGGAGGGACAGAGAGAGAGACAGAGAAAGGCAGAGACAGAGATAGAAGGAGAGAGAGGGAGTGACAGCGGGGGAAAAACAGATGGAGGGACAGAGCGAGAAGGAGAGAGAGACAGAGATAGAAGGAGACAGAGGGAGAGACAGAGAAGGAACGACAGATGGAAAGTCAGAGAGAGAGACAGAGAGAGAAGGAGGGAGAGTGAGAGACAGACAGGGAAAGACAGATGGAGGGAAAGAGAGAGAGAGGCAGAGATGGAAGGAGAGAGGGGGAGAAACAGACAGGGAAATACAGATGGAGGGACAGAGAGAGAGAGACAGAGAGAGAGAGACAGAGAGAGAGGCAGAGATAGAAGATGACAGAGGGAGTGAAAGGGAGGGAAGGACAGATAGAGAGACAGAGAGACAGAGACAGAGACAGAGATAGAAGGAGAGAAGGGGGTGACAGAGAGGGAAAGACAGATGGAGGAAGAGAGAGAGAGACAGAGAGAGAGGCAGAGACAGAAAGAGAAGGAGAGAGAGGGAGAGACAGGGAGGGAAAGACAGATGGAGAGACAGAGAGAGAGAGACAGAGAAAGAAGGAGAGAGAGCGAGTGACAGAGAGGGAAAAACAGGCGGAAGGACAGATAGAGAGACAGAGAGACAGAGACAGAGACAGAGATAGAAGGAGAGAGTGGGAGTGACATGGGGAGAAAGATAGATGGAGGGACAGCGAGAGAGAGAAGGAGTGAGAAGGAGAGAAAGAGCGAAGGACAGAGGGAGTGAGAGAGAAGGAAAGACAGATGGAGGGATAGAGAGAGAGTGACAAGATAGAATGAAAGTGAGGAAGTGACAGGGAGCGAAAGACAGATGGAGTGACAGAGAGAGAGAGACAGATACAGAGAGAGAAGGAGAGACAGGGAGTGACAGGGAGGGAAAGACAGACAGAGAGAGAGAGAGAGAGACAGACTGAGACAGAGATAGGACAGAGATGGAGAGACTGAGAAGCAAAGACAGATGGAGGGACATAGAGAGAGAGAGAGAGATAGAAGGCGAGAGAGCGAGAGACAGAAAGGGAAAGACAGATGGAGGGACAGAGAGAGAGAAGGAGAGAGAGGGAGTGACAGAGAGGGAAAAACAGGTGGAGGGACAGAGAGAGAGACAGAGAAAGGCAGAGACAGAGATAGAAGGAGAGAGAGGATGTGACATGGGCGGAAAGATAGATGGAGGGACAGAGAGAGAGAGAGAGACAGAGAGAGAGGTAGAGATAGAAGGGGAGAGAGGGAGTGACAGGGAGGGAAAGACAAATGAAGAGACAGAGAGAGAGAGACAGAGACAGAGATAGAAGGAGAGAGAGGGAGAGACAGAGAAGGAACGACAGATGGAAAGACAGAGAGAGAGAGAGACAGAGATAGAAGGAGTGAGCGTGAGAGACAGAGATGGAAAGACAGATGGACGGACAGAGAGAGAGAGGCAGAAATGGAAGGTGAGAGAGGGAGAAACAGACAGGGAAAAACAGATGGAGGGACATAGATAGAGACAGTGAGAGAGAGAGACAGAGAGAGAGAGACAGAGAGAGAGGCAGAAATAGAATGTGACAGTGGGAGTGACAGGGAGGGAAAGACAGATGGAGGAACAGAGAAAGAGAAAGAGAGAGAAGGAGAGGGAAGGAGAGACAGAAAGGGAAAGACAGATGGAGGGACAGAGAGAAAGAAGGAGAGACAGGGAGTGACAGGGCAGGGAAAAACAGATGGAGGGACAGAGAGAGAGACAGAGAAAGGCAGAGACAGAGGTAGAAGGAGAGAGAGAGAGTGACAGGGGGGAAAAACAGATGGAGGGACAGAGAGAGAAGGAGAGAGATGGAAAGAAAGAGCGAAGGAGAGAGGGAGTGACAGAGAGGGAAAGACAGATGGACGAACAGAGATAGAGACAGAGGTAGAAGGACAGAGAGGGAGTGACAGAGAGGGAAACACAGATGGAGGGACAGAGTGTGAGACAGTGAGAGTAGAGAGATGGAGTGACAGTGAGGGATGGACAGCTGGAGAGACAGAGAGAGAGACAGACAGAGAAAGAAGGACAGAGAAGGGAGTGACAGAGAGGGAAGGACAGATGGAGAGACAGAGATAGAGACAGAGACAGAGAGAGAAGGAGAGATTGGGAGAGACAGAGAGGGAAAGGCAGTTGGAGAGACAGAGAGAGAGAGGCAGAGATGGAAGGAGAGAGAGGGAGTGACAGGGAGGGTAAGACAGAGGGAAAGACACCGAGAGAGAGACAGAGAGAGAAGGAGAGAGAGCGAGTGACAGAGAGGGAAAAACAGGCAGAGGGAGAGAGAGAGAGACAGAGAAAGGCAGAGACAGAGATCGAAGGAGAGAGTGGGAGTGACATGGGGGAAAGACAGATGGAGGGACAGCGAGAGAGAGAAGGAGTGAGAAGGAGAGAAAGAGCGAAGGACAGAGGGAGTGAGAGAGAAGGAAAGACAGATGGAGGGATAGAGAGAGAGTGACAAGATAGAAGGAGAGTGAGGAAGTGACAGGGAGGGAAAGACAGATGGAGTGACAGAGAGAGAGAGACAGATACAGAGAGAGAAGGAGAGACAGGGAGTGACAGGGAGGGAAAGACAGAGAGAGAGAGAGACTGAGACAGAGATAGGACAGAGATGGAGAGACTGAGAAGGAAAGGCAGATGGAGTGACATAGAGAGAGAGAGAGAGATGGAAGGAGAGAGAGAGGGAGTGTCAGGGAGGGAAAGACAGATGGAGAGACAGAGAGAAAGAGAGAGATAGAAGGACAGAGTGGGAGAGACAGGGAGGGAAGGACAGATGGAGGGATAGAAAGAGAGAGACAGAGATGGAAGGAGAGAGAGGGAGAAACAAACGGGGAAAGACAAACGGAGGGACATAGAGAGAGACAGAGAGAGAGAAAGAGACAGAGAGAGACACACACAGAGAGAGGCAGAAATAGAATGTGACAGAGGGAGGGACAGGGACGGAAAGACAAATGGAGGAACAGAAAGAGAGACAGAGAGAGAAGGAGAGGGAAGGAGAGACAGAAAGGGAAAGACAGATGGAGGGACAGAGCGAAAGAAGGAGAGAGATGGAGTGACAGGGCAGGGAAAAACAAATGGAGGGACAGAGAGAGAGACAGAGAAAGGCAGAGACAGAGATAGAAGGAGAGAGAGGGAGTGACAGCGGGGGAAAAACAGATGGAGGGACAGAGCGAGAAGGAGAGAGAGACAGAGATAGAAGGAGACAGAGGGAGAGACAGAGAAGGAACGACAGATGGAAAGTCAGAGAGAGAGACAGAGAGAGAAGGAGGGAGAGTGAGAGACAGACAGGGAAAGACAGATGGAGGGAAAGAGAGAGAGAGGCAGAGATGGAAGGAGAGAGGGGGAGAAACAGACAGGGAAATACAGATGGAGGGACAGAGAGAGAGAGACAGAGAGAGAGAGACAGAGAGAGAGGCAGAGATAGAAGATGACAGAGGGAGTGAAAGGGAGGGAAGGACAGATAGAGAGACAGAGAGACAGAGACAGAGACAGAGATAGAAGGAGAGAAGGGGGTGACAGAGAGGGAAAGACAGATGGAGGAAGAGAGAGAGAGACAGAGAGAGAGGCAGAGACAGAAAGAGAAGGAGAGAGAGGGAGAGACAGGGAGGGAAAGACAGATGGAGAGACAGAGAGAGAGAGACAGAGAAAGAAGGAGAGAGAGCGAGTGACAGAGAGGGAAAAACAGGCGGAGGGACAGAGGGAGAGACAGAGAAAGGCAGAGACAGAGATAGAAGGAGAGAGTGGGAGTGACATGGGGAGAAAGATAGATGGAGGGACAGCGAGAGAGAGAAGGAGTGAGAAGGAGAGAAAGAGCGAAGGACAGAGGGAGTGAGAGAGAAGGAAAGACAGATGGAGGGATAGAGAGAGAGTGACAAGATAGAATGAAAGTGAGGAAGTGACAGGGAGCGAAAGACAGATGGAGTGACAGAGAGAGAGAGACAGATACAGAGAGAGAAGGAGAGACAGGGAGTGACAGGGAGGGAAAGACAGACAGAGAGAGAGAGAGAGAGAGACAGACTGAGACAGAGATAGGACAGAGATGGAGAGACTGAGAAGCAAAGACAGATGGAGGGACATAGAGAGAGAGAGAGAGATAGAAGGAGAGAGAGCGAGAGACAGAAAGGGAAAGACAGATGGAGGGACAGAGAGAGAGAAGGAGAGAGAGGGAGTGACAGAGAGGGAAAAACAGGTGGAGGGACAGAGAGAGAGACAGAGAAAGGCAGAGACAGAGATAGAAGGAGAGAGAGGATGTGACATGGGCGGAAAGATAGATGGAGGGACAGAGAGAGAGAGAGAGACAGAGAGAGAGGTAGAGATAGAAGGGGAGAGAGGGAGTGACAGGGAGGGAAAGACAAATGAAGAGACAGAGAGAGAGAGACAGAGACAGAGATAGAAGGAGAGAGAGGGAGAGACAGAGAAGGAACGACAGATGGAAAGACAGAGAGAGAGAGAGACAGAGATAGAAGGAGTGAGCGTGAGAGACAGAGATGGAAAGACAGATGGACGGACAGAGAGAGAGAGGCAGAAATGGAAGGTGAGAGAGGGAGAAACAGACAGGGAAAAACAGATGGAGGGACATAGATAGAGACAGTGAGAGAGAGAGACAGAGAGAGAGAGACAGAGAGAGAGAGGCAGAAATAGAATGTGACAGTGGGAGTGACAGGGAGGGAAAGACAGATGGAGGAACAGAGAAAGAGAAAGAGAGAGAAGGAGAGGGAAGGAGAGACAGAAAGGGAAAGACAGATGGAGGGACAGAGAGAAAGAAGGAGAGACAGGGAGTGACAGGGCAGGGAAAAACAGATGGAGGGACAGAGAGAGAGACAGAGAAAGGCAGAGACAGAGGTAGAAGGAGAGAGAGGGAGTGACAGGGGGGGAAAAACAGATGGAGGGACAGAGAGAGAAGGAGAGAGATGGAAAGAAAGAGCGAAGGAGAGAGGGAGTGACAGAGAGGGAAAGACAGATGGACGAACAGAGATAGAGACAGAGGTAGAAGGACAGAGAGGGAGTGACAGAGAGGGAAACACAGATGGAGGGACAGAGTGTGAGACAGTGAGAGTAGAGAGATGGAGTGACAGTGAGGGATGGACAGCTGGAGAGACAGAGAGAGAGACAGACAGAGAAAGAAGGACAGAGAAGGGAGTGACAGAGAGGGAAAGACAGATGGAGAGACAGAGAGAGAGACAGAGACAGAGAGAGAAGGAGAGATTGGGAGAGACAGAGAGGGAAAGGCAGTTGGAGAGACAGAGAGAGAGAGGCAGAGATGGAATGAGAGAGAGGGAGTGACAGGGAGGGTAAGACAGAGGGAAAGACACCGAGAGAGAGACAGAGAGAGAAGGAGAGAGAGCGAGTGACAGAGAGGGAAAAACAGGCAGAGGGAGAGAGAGAGAGACAGAGAAAGGCAGAGACAGAGATAGAAGGAGAGAGTGGGAGTGACATGGGGGAAAGACAGATGGAGGGACAGCGAGAGAGAGAAGGAGTGAGAAGGAGAGAAAGAGCGAAGGACAGAGGGAGTGAGAGAGAAGGAAAGACAGATGGAGGGATAGAGAGAGAGTGACAAGATAGAAGGAGAGTGAGGAAGTGACAGGGAGGGAAAGACAGATGGAGTGACAGAGAGAGAGAGACAGATACCGAGAGAGAAGGAGAGACAGGGAGTGACAGGAAGGGAAAGACAGAGAGAGAGAGAGACTGAGACAGAGATAGGACAGAGATGGAGAGACTGAGAAGGAAAGACAGATGGAGTGACATAGAGAGAGAGAGAGGGATGGAAGGAGAGAGAGGGAGTGTCAGGGAGGGAAAGACAGATGGAGAGACAGAGAGAAAGAGAGAGATAGAAGGACAGAGTGGGAGAGACAGGGAGGGAAGGACAGATGGAGGGATAGAAAGAGAGAGACAGAGATGGAAGGAGAGAGAGGGAGAAACAAACGGGGAAAGACAAACGGAGGGACATAGAGAGAGACAGAGAGAGAGAAAGAGACAGAGAGAGACACACAGAGAGGGAGGCAGAAATAGAATGTGACAGAGGGAGGGACAGGGACGGAAAGACAAATGGAGGAACAGAAAGAGAGACAGAGAGAGAAGGAGAGGGAAGGAGAGACAGAAAGGGAAAGACAGATGGAGGGACAGAGCGAAAGAAGGAGAGAGATGGAGTGACAGGGCAGGGAAAAACAAATGGAGGGACAGAGAGAGAGACAGAGAAAGGCAGAGACAGAGATAGAAGGAGAGAGAGGGAGTGACAGCGGGGGAAAAACAGATGGAGGGACAGAGCGAGAAGGAGAGAGAGACAGAGATAGAAGGAGACAGAGGGAGAGACAGAGAAGGAACGACAGATGGAAAGTCAGAGAGAGAGAGACAGAGAGAGAAGGAGGGAGAGTGAGAGACAGACAGGGAAAGACAGATGGAGGGAAAGAGAGAGAGAGGCAGAGATGGAAGGAGAGAGGGGGAGAAACAGACAGGGAAATACAGATGGAGGGACAGAGAGAGAGAGACAGAGAGAGAGAGACAGAGAGAGAGGCAGAGATAGAAGATGACAGAGGGAGTGAAAGGGAGGGAAGGACAGATAGAGAGACAGAGAGACAGAGACAGAGACAGAGATAGAAGGAGAGAAGGGGGTGACAGAGAGGGAAAGACAGATGGAGGAAGAGAGAGAGAGACAGAGAGAGAGGCAGAGACAGAAAGAGAAGGAGAGAGAGGGAGAGACAGGGAGGGAAAGACAGATGGAGAGACAGAGAGAGAGAGACAGAGAAAGAAGGAGAGAGAGCGAGTGACAGAGAGGGAAAAACAGGCGGAGGGACAGAGGGAGAGACAGAGAAAGGCAGAGACAGAGATAGAAGGAGAGAGTGGGAGTGACATGGGGAGAAAGATAGATGGAGGGACAGCGAGAGAGAGAAGGAGTGAGAAGGAGAGAAAGAGCGAAGGACAGAGGGAGTGAGAGAGAAGGAAAGACAGATGGAGGGATAGAGAGAGAGTGACAAGATAGAATGAAAGTGAGGAAGTGACAGGGAGCGAAAGACAGATGGAGTGACAGAGAGAGAGAGACAGATACAGAGAGAGAAGGAGAGACAGGGAGTGACAGGGAGGGAAAGACAGACAGAGAGAGAGAGAGAGACAGACTGAGACAGAGATAGGACAGAGATGGAGAGACTGAGAAGCAAAGACAGATGGAGGGACATAGAGAGAGAGAGAGAGATAGAAGGAGAGAGAGCGAGAGACAGAAAGGGAAAGACAGATGGAGGGACAGAGAGAGAGAAGGAGAGAGAGGGAGTGACAGAGAGGGAAAAACAGGTGGAGGGACAGAGAGAGAGACAGAGAAAGGCAGAGACAGAGATAGAAGGAGAGAGAGGATGTGACATGGGCGGAAAGATAGATGGAGGGACAGAGAGAGAGAGAGAGACAGAGAGAGAGGTAGAGATAGAAGGGGAGAGAGGGAGTGACAGGGAGGGAAAGACAGATGAAGAGACAGAGAGAGAGAGACAGAGACAGAGATAGAAGGAGAGAGAGGGAGAGACAGAGAAGGAACGACAGATGGAAAGACAGAGAGAGAGAGAGACAGAGATAGAAGGAGTGAGCGTGAGAGACAGAGATGGAAAGACAGATGGACGGACAGAGAGAGAGAGGCAGAAATGGAAGGTGAGAGAGGGAGAAACAGACAGGGAAAAACAGATGGAGGGACATAGATAGAGACAGTGAGAGAGAGAGACAGAGAGAGAGAGACAGAGAGAGAAAGGCAGAAATAGAATGTGACAGTGGGAGTGACAGGGAGGGAAAGACAGATGGAGGAACAGAGAAAGAGAAAGAGAGAGAAGGAGAGGGAAGGAGAGACAGAAAGGGAAAGACAGATGGAGGGACAGAGAGAAAGAAGGAGAGACAGGGAGTGACAGGGCAGGGAAAAACAGATGGAGGGACAGAGAGAGAGACAGAGAAAGGCAGAGACAGAGGTAGAAGGAGAGAGAGGGAGTGACGGGGGGAAAAACAGATGGAGGGACAGAGAGAGAAGGAGAGAGATGGAAAGAAAGAGCGAAGGAGAGAGGGAGTGACAGAGAGGGAAAGACAGATGGACGAACAGAGATAGAGACAGAGGTAGAAGGACAGAGAGGGAGTGACAGAGAGGGAAACACAGATGGAGGGACAGAGTGTGAGACAGTGAGAGTAGAGAGATGGAGTGACAGTGAGGGATGGACAGCTGGAGAGACAGAGAGAGAGACAGACAGAGAAAGAAGGACAGAGAAGGGAGTGACAGAGAGGGAAAGACAGATGGAGAGACAGAGAGAGAGACAGAGACAGAGAGAGAAGGAGAGATTGGGAGAGACAGAGAGGGAAAGGCAGTTGGAGAGACAGAGAGAGAGAGGCAGAGATGGAAGGAGAGAGAGGGAGTGACAGGGAGGGTAAGACAGAGGGAAAGACACCGAGAGAGAGACAGAGAGAGAAGGAGAGAGAGCGAGTGACAGAGAGGGAAAAACAGGCAGAGGGAGAGAGAGAGAGACAGAGAAAGGCAGAGACAGAGATAGAAGGAGAGAGTGGGAGTGACATGGGGGAAAGACAGATGGAGGGACAGCGAGAGAGAGAAGGAGTGAGAAGGAGAGAAAGAGCGAAGGACAGAGGGAGTGAGAGAGAAGGAAAGACAGATGGAGGGATAGAGAGAGAGTGACAAGATAGAAGGAGAGTGAGGAAGTGACAGGGAGGGAAAGACAGATGGAGTGACAGAGAGAGAGAGACAGATACAGAGAGAGAAGGAGAGACAGGGAGTGACAGGGAGGGAAAGACAGAGAGAGAGAGAGACTGAGACAGAGATAGGACAGAGATGGAGAGACTGAGAAGGAAAGACAGATGGAGTGACATAGAGAGAGAGAATGGCGGAGATGGAAGGAGAGAGAGGGAGAGGCAGGGAGGGACATACAGATGGAAAGACAGAGAGAGAGACAGAGAGAGAAGGAGAGAGAGGGAGTGTCGGAGGGAATGACAAATGGAGGGTCGGAGAGAGAGAGACAGGGAGAGAGATGAAGTGACAGGCAGGGAAAGACAGATGGAGAGATATATAAAGAGAGACAGAGATAGAAGGAGAGAGAGGGAGTGACTGGGAGGTAAAGACAGATGGAGAGATAGAGGGAGAGAGACAGCGATAGAAGGAGAGAGAGGGAGAGACAGAGCGGGAAAGACATATGGACGAACAGAGATAGAGACACAGATCGAAGGACAGAGAGGGAGTGACAGACAAAGAAAGACAGATGGAGGGACAGAGAGAGAAGGAGAGAGAGACAGAGATAGAAGGAGACAGAGGGAGAGACAGAGAATGAACCACAGATGGAAAGTCAGAGAGAGAGAGACAGAGAGAGAAGGAGGGAGAGTGAGAGACAGACAGGGAAAGACAGATGGAGGGACAGAGAGAGGGACAGAGAGAGAGAGACAGAGTGAGAGTTAGAGATAGAAGATGACAGAGGGAGTGACAGGGTGGGAAGGACAGATGGAGAGACAGAGAGAGAGAGAGACAGAGATAGAAGGAGAGAGAAGGAGTGACAGAGTGGGAAAGACAGATGGAGGAACAGAGAGAGAGAGACAGAGAGAGAGGCAGAGACAGAAAGAGAAGGAGAGAGAGGGAGGGACAGAGAGGGAAAGACAGATGGAGAGACAGAGAGAGAGAGAGACAGAGATAGAAGGAGAGAGAGCGAGTGACAGAGAGGGAACAACAGGCGGAGGGACAGAGAGAGAGACAGAGAAAGGCAGAGACAGATGGAGGGACAGAGAGAGAGAATGAGAGAGATGGATTGACAGGGAGGGAAGGACAGATGGAGGGATAGAGAGAGAGAGACAGAGATAGAAGGAGAGAGAGCGAGTGACAGAGAGGGAACAACTGGCGGAGGGACAGAGAGAGAGACAGAGAAAGGCAGAGACAGAGATAGAAGGAGAGAGAGGGAATGACATGGGTGGAAAGACAGACGGTTGGACAGCGAGAGAGAGAAGGTGTGAGAAGGAGAGAAAGAGCGAAGGACAGATGGAGTGACAGAGAGGGAAAGACAGATGGAGGGATAGAGAGAGTGAGAGAGAGACAGATACAGAGAGAGAAGGAGAGACAGGGAGTGACAGGGAGTGACAGGGAGGGAAAGACAGACAGAGAGAGACAGAGACAGAGATAGGACAGAGATGGAGAGACTGAGAAGGAAAGACAGATGGAGTGACATAGAGAGAGAGAGAGAGATGGAAGGAGAGAGAGGGAGTGTCAGGGAGGGAAAGACAGATGGAGGGACAGAGAGAGAGAGAGAGAGACAGATACAGAGAGAGAAGGAGAGACAGGGAGTGACAGGGAGTGACAGGGAGGGAAAGACAGACAGAGAGAGAGAGAGACAGAGACAGAGATAGGACAGAGATGGTGAGACTGAGAAGGAAAGACAGATGGAGTGGCATAGAGAGAGAGAGAGAGATGGAAGGAGAGAGAGGGAGTGTCAGGGAGGGAAAGACAGATGGAGAGACAGAGAGAAAGAGAGAGATCGAAGGAGAGAGTGGGAGAGACAGGGAGGGAAGGACAGATGGAGGGATAGAAAGAGAGAGACCGAGATAGAAGGAGAGAGAGCGAGAGACAGAAAGGGAAAGACAGATGGAGTGACAGAGAGAGAGACAGAGAAAGGCAGAGACAGAGATAGAAGGAGAGAGATCGTGTGACATGGGCAGAAAGACAGATGGAGGGACAGTGAGAGAGAGACAGAGAGAGAGGCAGAGATAGAAGGGGAGGGAGGGAGTGACAGGGAGGGAACGACAGATGGAAAGACAGAGAGAGAGAGAGAGATAGAGATAGAAGGAGGGAGAGTGAGAGACAGAGATGGAAAGACAGATGGAGGGACAGAGAGAGAGGCAGAGATGGAAGGAGAGAGAGGGAGAAACAGACAGGGAAAGACAGATGGAGGGACATAGAGAGAGACAGAGAGAGAGAGTGTGAGACAGAGAGAGAGAGACAGAGAGAGAGGCAGAAATTGAATGAGACAGAGCGAGTGACAGGGAGGGAAAGACAGATGGAGGAACAGAGAGAGAGACAGAGAGAGAAGGAGAGGGAAGGAGAGACAGAAAGGGAAAGACAGATGGAGGGACAGAGAGAAAGAAGGAGAAACAGGGAGTGACAGGGCAGGGAAAAAACAGATGGAGGGACAGAGAGAGAGACAGAGAAAGGCAGAGACAGAGATAGAAGCAGAGAGAGGGAGTGACAGGGGGGGAAAACAGATGGAGGGACAGAGAGAGAAGGAGAGCGAGGGAAAGAAAGAGCGAAGGAGAGAGGGAGTAACAGAGAGGGAGTGACACATGGAAGTAGACAGTGAGAGACAGAGAGCGAAGGAGAGAGAGGGAGTGACAGAGAGGGAAAGACAGATGGAGGGACAGAGTGAGAGACAGTGAGAGTAGAGAGATGGAGTGACAGTGAGGGAAGGAAAGATGGAGAGACAGAGAGTGAGAGAGAGAGACAGAGATAGAAGGACAGAGAAGGGAGTGACAGAGAGGGAAAGACAGATGGAGAGACAGAGAGAGAGAGAGACAGAGACAGAGAAAGAAGGAGAGATTGGGAGAGACAGAGAGGGAAAGGCAGTTGGCGAGACAGAGAGAGAGAGGCAGAGATGGAAGGAGAGAGAGGGAGTGACAGGGATGGTAAGACAGATGGAAAGACAGAGAGAGAGAGACAGAGAGAGAAGGAGAGAGAGGGAAAGATATACAGGGAAAGAAAGATGGAGAGGCAGAGAGAGAGAATGGCAGAGATGGAAGGAGAGAGAGGGAGAGACAGGGAGGGAAATACTGATGGAAAGACAGAGAGAGAGACAGAGATAGAAGGAGAGAGAGCGAGTGACAGAGAGGGAACAACAGGCGGAGGGACAGAGAGAGAGACAGAGAAAGGCAGAGACAGATGGAGGGACAGAGAGAGAGAATGAGAGAGATGGATTGACAGGGAGGGAAGGACAGATGGAGGGATAGAGAGAGAGAGACAGAGATAGAAGGAGAGAGAGCGAGTGACAGAGAGGGAACAACAGGCGGAGGGACAGAGAGAGAGACAGAGAAAGGCAGAGACAGAGATAGAAGGAGAGAGAGGGAATGACATGGGTGGAAAGACAGACGGTTGGACAGCGAGAGAGAGAAGGTGTGAGAAGGAGAGAAAGAGCGAAGGACAGATGGAGTGACAGAGAGGGAAAGACAGATGGAGGGATAGAGAGAGAGAGAGAGAGACAGATACAGAGAGAGAAGGAGAGACCGGGAGTGACAGGGAGTGACAGGGAGGGAAAGACAGACAGAGAGAGACAGAGACAGAGATAGGACAGAGATGGAGAGACTGAGAAGGAAAGACAGATGGAGTGACATAGAGAGAGAGAGAGAGATGGAAGGAGAGAG
Organism: Heterodontus francisci; assembly: GCF_036365525.1. Taxonomy (NCBI): domain Eukaryota; kingdom Metazoa; phylum Chordata; class Chondrichthyes; order Heterodontiformes; family Heterodontidae; genus Heterodontus; species Heterodontus francisci. The sequence continues at coordinate 4,932,419 of NW_027141745.1, read as the reverse complement.
AGGGAGTGTCAGGGAGGGAAAGACAGATGGAGGGACAGAGAGAGAGAGAGAGAGAGACAGATACAGAGAGAGAAGGAGAGACAGGGAGTGACAGGGAGTGACAGGGAGGGAAAGACAGACAGAGAGAGAGAGAGAGAGACAGAGACAGAGATAGGACAGAGATGGTGAGACTGAGAAGGAAAGACAGATGGAGTGGCATAGAGAGAGAGAGAGAGATGGAAGGAGAGAGAGGGAGTGATGGGGGGATGGGAAGACAGATGGAGAGATATCGAGACACAGAGTTAGAAGGAGAGAGAGGGAGTGACTGGGAGGGAAAAACAGATGGAGAGATAGAGAGAGAGAGACAGAGATAGAAGGAGAGAGAGGGAGAGACAGAGCGGGAAAGACAGATGGACGAACAGAGATAGAGACAGAGATAGAAGGACAGAGAGGGAGTGACAGACAGGGAAAGACAGATGGAGGGACAGAGAGAGAGGCAGAGACAGAACGAGAAGGAGAGTGAGGCAGAGACAGAGAGGGAAAGACAGCTGGAGAGACAGAGAGAGAAGGAGAAAGTTGGCGAGAAAGAGCGGGGAAGACAGATGGAGAGACAGAGATCTCTCCCGATGTTTCTGTCTCCATATCTATCTCTGAAATGTTTGTGCACACAGCAGTGAAGGATTACATCAAATGAATTCTCTTACATTCTCCCTTTCAATCGACTCCGCAATCTCTCTCTCTCCAACCTTGTCCCTCTCTACAGCACTCCCTCTTTCTGCATAATTAACCCTCTCTCCATCTGTATCTCTCCTCGTGTGAGAGATAGCAGGAGGGAGAGACAGAGAGAGGAAGACACAGAGAGAATGTTGAAGGAACTATACTCTATTCCTAAGCTGTGCTGAACCTGCTCTAGGAGTGTTTGATGAGCTATATTAATCGGCCATGTACAGTCCTGTATCAGGCTGTGAAGAAACACAGCTTGTTCTGTGTACAACGGGTCATTGGGAACGATTCACTCCTGTCTGCTACTGGGAAGAGAGACTGACCTTAACATCAAGGCAGCGTTTGACCGAGTGTGACATCGAGGAGCCCGAGTAAAACTGAAGTCAGTGGGAATCCGATGGTTTGACTCATACCGAGCGCAAAGGAAGATGGTTGTGGTTGTTGGAGATCAATCATTTCAGTCCCAGGACATCATTGCAGGAGTTCCTCAGGGTAGTGTCCGAGGCTCAACCATCTTCATCTGAGATCACAGGAGAGAATGCTGGAAATATTGAGCAGGTCAAGCAGCATCTGTTGAGAGAAAAACTGAGTTCGTGATTCAGCTCGATGTTTTCCAGATTTCCAGCATCCACAGTAATTTGCCTCAGATAATGAAGCAATCCATAGCCACATGCACCAAGACCCGGACAACATTCAGGTTTGGGCCGACCAGTGGGAAGTAACATTCACGTCACACAAGTGCCAGGCAATGACCATCTGCAACAAGAGAGAATCCAACCACCTACCCTTGGCATTCAAAGCATTATCCCATCGCTGAATCCCCCAGCATCAACATCCTGGGGAAACATTGACATCAAACTTAACTGAACGAAACACATCAATAGTTTCTTCACCCAGTGGCTGGTGAGTGTCTGGAACTCACTGCCTGAAAGGATTAGTATAAAATGGGTGTTGATGGCCGGCACAGACTGGGCGGGCCGAATGGCCTGTCTAAGTGGTGTATCTCTCTATGACTCTCAAGGATGGTAGAGGCAGAAACCCGCATCACATTTAAAACAATCTCTTGGATCTTCACTTCTCTATATTTAAAATGGGTAAGGAATAATTCTCCTCGTCTGCACTGCCCCATCAAACAATCTCAGAGAAGGTACAGCACAGTTTAGATACAGAGTACAGTTCAGTTTAAAATGTCCCTCGAGTGTCGGATTAACCCGGGTCACTCACTGTCCCCGGCTCAGCCTCAAGACTCACCTGCCTCAGTCACTGAGACGCTCCTGTATCACTTGCCTTAATGTAAGCGGATGCCGGATTTGGGAGCAGGACAGGCACACGGGATGAGGACGACTGCTCATGTGGAGGAGAAGCATCAGTAATCCATCAGAGAATCAGAACAGACCAGCGAGAATCAGAAAAGGAAACTTGTGTTGAATTTGTGAGTCTTGCATTGTGGAATGCTTTAGTATTTGGTGAGAATGTTGAGCCAGTGACATTTTGCCCCACTGGGATGAATAGACACTATATGACTTTATTACAACAGTAGGGGACCGTGTGTACTGTAAATATGGACTGCAATGACTGAAATAACAATGTAACTGATCAATTTGTAGCTGAATTCTATGACGACAGTTAGAGTCACAGAGTTATACAGCACAGAAGCAGAGCCTTCGGCCCATCGTGTCTGTTGCCACCATCAAGCACCTCCCTATTCTCGTCCCATTTTCCAGCACTTCGCCCGTAGCCTTGTATGCTACGGCATTTCAATTGCTCATCTGAATACTTCTTAAATGTTGTGAGGGTCCCTACCTCTACCACCCCTTCAGGCAGAGAGTTCCAAATTCCAACCACCCTCTGCGTTAAAAATCTTTTCCTCAAATCCCCTCTAAACCTCCTGCCCCTTGCCTTCAATCTATGCCCCCTGGTTATTGACCCCTCCGCTAAGGGAAAAAAGTTTCTTCCTATCTAACCTGAGGCCTAACCAGTGTTTTATATAGCTCCATCATAACCTCCCTGTTCTTATATTCTATGCCTCAACTAATGAAGGCAAGTATCCCATGTACCTTCCTGACCACCTTGTCGACCTGCGCTGCAGCCTTCAGTGATCTATGGACAAGTACAGCAAGATCCCTCTGACACTCGGTACTTCCAATGATCCTACCATTCATTGGATATTCCCGAGCCTTGTTAGTCCTTTCAAAATTCTATGTAACCTAACCTATGTATAATCTTTAATCTTGCAGTGCATGTGTAATGTTTAATTTCTGAAAGCCAGACAGAGTAAAGCTGAATGTACTCCAAAAAACTCCAGACTTTTGGCATTTATTACCTTATCGGGTCATATCTGTCATTCAGTTGGACTAGACTTGTGAATAATTCTTTTTAAGTTGGTTTTCCGGCAGTACTAATGTAAATCGATTTGCAGCATCCCATCATATAATATACACTCCTGTCTATATTGTCTGAATACAGACATAAAATATCCACAAATGTTGCTATTTATTCCGGGGCAGACAGGTGAAGTGTTTATTTTCTCTGTGATTTAACTCGACCCCCAATGATAACCAACATGGTGGGAGAGAGTGATAGACAGAGAGCGAGGAACAGATGTGGAGTATCAGAGAGGTAGGGAGAGATAGAAATGGAGAGAGAACAGAGAGATAGTGAGGGATAGAGAGAGAAGCAGAGAGCTAGAAAGTGCCAGGAGACCCTGAGACACTTTAGAAGCAGGGGGACGGGGAGACAGGCTGTGTGGAGACCCTGGGACAACGTTATAGATAGACAGGCTAGATGCAGGCAAGATGTTTCTCCTGGTTGAGGAATCCAGAACCAGGGGACACAATTTCAAAATAAGGGAGAAGCCACTTGGGACAGAGATGAGGAGAAATGTCATTCCTCAGAGGGTTGTGAATGTTAGGAATTCTTTATCCCAGAGGGCTGTGGCAGCTCAGTCATTGAGTATGCTTGAAGCAGAGATTGACAGATTTCTAAATACCAATGACATAAAGGGATATGAGGATAGTCTGGGAAAAACACATTGAAGTGGATGATCAGCCATGATCGTCTTGAATGGCGGAGCAGGCTCGATGGGCTGAATGGACTACTCCTGTTCCTATATTCCAAAGCTGCTGAAATAGTTTCTCGCAAACGACCCCATCAGATCCCCTTAATATCTCAACAGCTTTGATCAAATCACCTTGATCCTCCTAAATTCCAGGGAATAAATCCACAGTTTGTGTAATATCACCTTGTAATTGAACCCTTGGAGTCCAGTTATCATTCTGGTAAATCTACGCTGCACTCAAATGGACACGGACCCCTCAAGTCTCTTTGAACCTCCAGTGTTTCTATCTTTTCACCATTTATAAAGTACTCTGTTCTAGTCTTTTTAACTGACATGGAAATCTATCTACCACAGTTTTAACCATTCACTTCAGCTATCTCTTTGCATTGTTCTGCTTCCAGCTACACTGCTTACAATGCTGCCTATTTTTGAGTCATTGGTAAACTTGGGTATGTTGCATTCTATCACATCATCTTAAATCGTTCATAAATACAGCAAAACTGAGACACACACGGGCTTTGCACTCGTAGACAGGAGTGAATCATTCCATCCTAGAGGTTTTTTAATTCCAGATTTATGTTTATTTTTAGAAAAAACAAAATTCAAATTCACAACAGCCCAGCGTGGGATTTGAACTCCGACTTTTTCAATCATCAGCTCAGGCCTTCAAATTAAAACCCATATAAAGAGATTCATTTTCCTACTGCTGTTGTGTGACTGACTGAGGTTTTGTATATTGTTCCCTTCTCCTCTTCTTCCATGTGTTTCAAGTCTTTGAGGTTTGTCAGACATTGGTAAACTACTTCATGTGGTGTTCTGGAAACACCTTCAATTCTGTGTATCTGCAAGGGACACAATTCAAATTCTCACCTTATTGCATCGACCAAAACTTGCAGGTCCATTCAAACAGCTCTATTTCCTGTCTCTGCAAAGATAGCTCACACTTCCACAATGCAGGAATGTCTGAATAGAAACAGCTTTTGACACATTTCCCAACACATTTGCGAACACTTTTCAGGATGAAGCTAAATTCAACTCACAGATTCCAAGCGCCAAATTGAGCTTTTGGGTAGAACAGGGAACATTGATGAAATCCCAGATCTCTCTGTCCTGTCACCTATTCTAACATTGTACCATTTAGTTTATATCATTCAGTCTTCCTTCCAAAATGCATCACTTCACATTTCTCAGCATTGAAGCTAACCTGCCCTGTCTCTGCTCAATGTTAGGTTGGATAGTAAGCTGTCAAGAGGCCATAAAGTGTCTGCAAAGAGATTTCCATCGGTTATGTGAGTGAGCAAAAAATTGGCAGATGGAGTACAATGTGGGAAAATGTGAGCTTGTCCACTTTAGCAGGAAGAATAAAAATCAGTATATTATTGAAATGGAGAGAGACGGCAGAACTGTCCGGGACAGAGGCATCTGGGTGTCCTGGTCCATGAATCACAAAATGTTGCCGTGTAGCTACAGCAAGTGATTAGGAAGGCAAATGGAATGTTGTTGTTTATTGCAAGGTGAATAGAATATCAAAGTAGGAAAGTGTTGTTACAGCTGTACAGGGCATAAGTTATACGACGTGTGCTGGATTGTGGACACTTTTGGTCTCCTTACTGAAGAAATTATATAATTGCATTCGAAGTAGTTCAGAGAAGGTTCACTGGGCTGATTCCTGGGATGAAGGGGTTATCTTATGAGGAAAGGTTGAACAGGTTGGGTCTATACCCACTGGAGTTTAGAAGAATGAGAGGTGATCTGAGTGAAACATCTCAGGTTCCGAGGGGAGTGGACAGGGTGGTTGCTGAGAGGATGTTTTGATTGTTGGGGAGACAAGAACTAGGGGACACAGTTTAAAAATTAGGGACGTTCCATTTAAAACTGAGCTGAGGAGAAATGTGTTTCTCTCAGAGGGTGATCGGTCTGTGGAATTTTCTGCCCCAGAGAGCAGTGGAGGCTGGATCATTGAATACAGTCAAGGCTGAGTTCGATAGATTTTTGATCAATCAGGGAGTAAATGGTTATGGGACACAGAGAGGAAAGTGGAGTTGAGTTCACAATCAGATCAGCCATTGAATGGCAGAGCAGGCTCGAGGGGCCGAATGGCCGACTCCTGCTCCTAATTCTTTTGTTCTTGTGTTTTCCATTACACCAGGCTGCCTCTATCCTCCTGAAGTCTGCTACTAGTCCCTTCCCGGTTTATTACATTGCAGATGTCACAAACATTGGCAAACATTGAAGTTATGCCCTGTAAACACAAGTCCAAGTCATTACTGTCTTTCAAAAAGAGCAGTTGTCCTAATATAAACCTCCACTGTATACCTCCCTCCAGTCTGAAACAACCATTGTCCACTCTCTCAGCCAATGTCGTGTCCACTCAGCCAATGTCCCTTTCATCCCTGGCGCACCAATGTTGCTAAATTAGCAGGCACCATTAAGTCCTCCTCATGAGGACTATGGTCCCAGACCTCTCTGTTTCCACTCTCCCAAAAACATTCCCCAGACAGGTACAGCATGGATTGGATACAGAGTAATGCTCCTTCTACATTGTCCCATCCAACAGTCCCAGGACAGGAACATCATGCGGTGGATCCAGAGTGAATCTCATTCTTCACAATCCGATAGAGACAGAGAGAGAGACAGAAAGAGAGAAACAGAGAGACATAGACTGACCGGTTGACTGACAGAGAAAGAAGGATATTTAACAGGGGATATTGGAAGAGGAGGATGCAATTTAACCCCACAAATCTGTTCCAGCATTCAATTAGATCATGGCTGACCCGTGATCAAACTTACACCATATATCCTACCTTTGCCCCTTATATCTTAATACATTTGGTTAACTAGAATCTATCAATCACAGGTTTAAAAATTGACCAATAAGCCAGAAATTTCCACAAACAATATCATGAGGGTGTGATGGCTACCACAGTGGAATAGCTTGCTGAATATTTAAAATGGAGGCTATTCCTTCTGGATCATCAAAAGTGTCCGCCTGACCCCAACTTCATCTGCATTCCTCCCTCTCCCGATGTTAGTTTTCTCTCCATACCTATCTCTTATCTGTTTGTGTAAACAGCAGTGAAGGATTTCATCAAATTAATAGATCTTACATTATCCTCTTCATCCACCTCAACAGTCTTTCTCTCTCCACGTTTGTCCCTCACTACAGTCCTCTCGATGGCGTCATGTCTAACCCACCCTCCCTCTGTCGTTCTCTTAGTGTCAGTGAAAGCAGAGAGAAAGACAGAGAGAGAAGGAGTGAGAGGGAGTGTCAGGGAGGGAAATACAGATGGAGGGACAGAGTGAGAGAGGAGAGAGAGGGAGTGACAGGGAGGGAAAGGCAGATGGAGGGACAGAGTGAGAGAGAAGGAGAGAGAGGGAGTGACAGGGAGGGAAAGACAGATGGAGGGACAGAGTGAGAGACAGAGAGAGAAGGAGAGAGTTAGAGTGACAGGGAGGGAAAGACAGATGCAGGGACAGAGAGAGAGACAGAGAGAGAGGCAAAGGCAGAGGGAGAAGGAGAGAGTGTGACAGACAGAGAGGTAAAGACAGATGGAGAGACAGAGAGAGACAGACTGAGAGACAGAGAGAGAGAGAGGCAGCGATGGAAGGAGAGAGACGGAGAGCCAGAGAGGGAAAGACAGATGGAGGGACAGAGAGAGAGACAGAGAGAGTGGCAGAGACAGATAGAAAGAAAGAGAGGGATTGTCAGGAACGGAAAGACAGATGGAGAGACAGTGAGAGAGAGGCAGAGATGTAAGGGGAGAGAGGGATTGACAGGGTGGGAAAGACAGATGGAGGGACAGAGAGAGAGAGAAGGAGAGAGAGGATGACAGAGAGGGAAAGACAGTTGGAGGGACAAAGTGAGGTACAGAGATAGAAGGAGAGAGAGGGAGTGCAAGAGAGGAAAAGACAGATGGAGGGACAGTGAGAGAGAGACAGAGAGGGAGGGAGTGACGGGGGCGGGAAGACAGATGGAGGGACAGAGAAAGAGAGAAGGAGAGAGAGGGAGAGACAGAGAGAAGGAGAGTGAGGGAGAGACAGAGAGGGAAAGACAGATGGAGGGACAATGTGAGAGATGGAGAGAGAGGGAGAGACAGAGAGAAGGAGACAGCGAGTGACAGAGAGGGAAAGACCGATGGAGGGACAGAGAGTGGCAGAGACAGAGAGTGGAGAGAGAGAGAGGGTGTGGCAGAGAGGGGAAGATAGATGGAAGGACAGAGTGAGAGACAGAGAGAAGGAGAGAGATGGAGTGACAGGGAGGGAAGGACAGATAGAGGGATAGAGCGAGGCAGAGACAGAGAGAGAAGGAGAGAGTGGCAGAGACAGAGAGGGAAAGGCAGTTGGAGAGACAGAGAGAGAGGCAGCGATAGAAGGAGAGTGTGGAGAGACAGAGAAGGAAAGACAGATGGAGGGACAGACAGAGAGAGACAGGGAGAGAGATGGAGTTACAGGGAGGGAAGGACAGATGGAGGGATAGAGAGAGAGAGACAGAGATAGGAGAGTGAGGGAGTGACAGAGAGGGAAAGGCGGATGGAGGGACAGACAGAGAGACAGAGACAGAGATAGAAGGAGAGTGTGGAGAGACAGAGAGGTAAAGACAGATGGAGGGACAGACAGAGAGAGGCAGGGAGAGAGATGGAGTGACAGAGAGGGAAGGACAGATGGAGCGATAGAGAGAGAGAGACAGAGATAGGAGAGTGAGGGAGTGACAGAGAGGGAAAGACAGACAGAGGGACAGACAGAGAGACAGAGACAAAGATAGATGGAGAGAGAGGGAGTGACAGGGGGGTAAAAGACAGTTGGAGGGACAGAGAGAGAGACAGAGAGAGAGGCAGAGAGAGGCAGAGAGAGAGAGGGAGAGAGAGGGATTGACAGAGAGCGAAAGACAGATGGAGGGACAGAGAGAGAGACAGAGAGAGAGAGAGAGAGAGAGCGACAGAGAGAGTGGGAGAGATGGTGTAAGGGAGGCACAAATGGAGTCATGGAAAGAGACAGAGAGAGAGAGAGATAGGCTGAGACAGAGAATGAGAGAGATGTAAACAGAGTCATGGACAGAGGGTGAGAAAGAGAGATAGGGAGAGACACTGAGAGACAGAGAGAGACAGAGAGAAAGAAATAAACAGAGTGGGAGGGAGAGAGAGACAGAGAGGGAGAGACTGGGATTCAGAGGGTCACGGAGAGGGAGAGACTGGGATTCAGAGGGTAACAGAGAGGGAGAGACTGGGATTCAGAGGGTAACAGAGAGGGAGAGACTGGGATTCAGAGGGTAACGGAGAGGGAGAGACTGCGGTTCAGAGGGTATAGAGGGAGAAGTAGAGATGAAGAGTGAAGATGTGAGAAAGACAAAGTCCAGTGTTCGTAACACATGGATAAAGAGGAGGTGAGACAGGGCTTGAGAGAGTAAAAGACAGAGGAAAGAGAGATAGAGATGGAGAGCTTACCAGGAACATAAATCTCCAGCAGTCTCTTCATGCTGATCACTCCTTTTTTCTGGATGTGGCAGGATTGCAGAGCTTAGATCTGATCCGTTGGTCATGGGATCGCTTCGCTCTGTCTATCGCATGCTGCTTCCGCAGTTTGGCACGCAGATAGTCCTGGGTTGTAGCTTCAGCAGTTTGACACCTCATTTTGAGGTATGCCTGGTGCTGCTCCTGGCATGCCCTCCTGCACACTTCACTGAACCGGGGTTGGTCTCCTGGCTTGATGGTAATGGTAGAGTGGGGGTTATGCCGGGCCATGAGGTTACAGACTGTCTTTCTTTCTGTCTGTCTGTCTGTCTCTCGTTCCCTCCTCTCTCAGAACATCAGTCAGCCATTTTAGTTTTGTTCACGGTGGCCATTTTATGTTACAGCAGCACTGGGACATTTATTTCAGAGTCTGACTCCTCACAAATACAAGGTTAGTGCTTTAAACGTGACAGAGAAACGGGTCCTGGGGTTCAGTTGAATGTAGCTTCTCATCCCGAAAAGTGTGAGCAAACGTGTTTTTCAAATCAATTCCGCGACAACCTCAACAGGAGGAAAAACACCAACAAATGCAACACCAACTTCAACAGGAGAAAAAAACCACCAACAAATGCAACAACAACCTCAACAGGAGAAAAAAACACCAACAAATGCAACAACAACCACAACAGGAGGAGAAAAACACCAACAAATGCAACAACAACCTCAACAGGAGAAAAAACCACCAACAAATGCAACAACAACCTCAATAGGAGAATAAAACACCAACAAATGCAACAACAACCTCAACAGGAGAAAAAAAGCACCAACAAATGCAACAACAACCTCAACAGGAGAAAAAACACCAACAAATGCAACATCATCAGAAGGGGAAAACACACCGATAAATAGGGCAGTGGCACAAGCTGTTGGAGGGACAGGAAATGGTTTACGAAGGGACAGAGTGTCTGATCACACCCGGGATGGTGGAATTGAGTATTTATTAAATGGTAAGAGATTAGAAAGCGTAGATGTACAAAGCGACCTGGGTGTCCCCGTCAATAATCACTGAAAACTAACATGCAGGTGCAGAATGCAATTCAGATGGCGAATGGGATGCTAGTCTTTATCACAAGAGGATTTGAGTACAGGAGTAGTGCAGTCTTGCTTCAATCACATAGAACCTTGGTTAGACCGCACCTGGAGTACTGTGTGCAGTTTTGGTCCCCTTACCTTAGGAAGGATATTATTGCCAGAGAGGGAGTGCAATGAAGGTTCACCAGACTTGTTCCCGGGATGACGGGACTGTCCTATGGTGAGAGATTGGGGAAACTGAGACACAGAGAGAGAGATAGAGACAGGGAGAGGAAGAGAGACAGAGGCAGAGAGAGAGAAATGGTGTGAGAGAGACACAAACAGAGTCATGGACAGAGAGAGAGAGGAGAGACAGAGAGAGAGCAACAGACAGAGAGACACAAAGAGAGAGAGAAACAGAGAGAGAGAGAGACAGGAAGAGGTAGAGCGAGAGGCAGTGAGAGAGACAGAGAGAGCGGGAGAGGGAGATGGAGGGGGAGAGTGAGATAGAGGGGGTGCATGAGATAGAGGGGGGGTGTGAGATAGAGGGGGTGCATGAGATAGAGGGGGAGTGTGGAATTGAGGGGGAGTGTGAGATAGAGGGGAAGTGTGAGATAGAGGGGGAGTGTGAGATAGAGGGGGAGAGGCAGATCGAGGGGGAGAGTGAGATAGAGGGGGTGTGTGAGATAGAGGGGGAGAGGGAGATAGAGGGGGAGAGGGAGATAGACGGGAGATGGAGATAGAGGGGAGAGGGAGATAGAGGGAGAGAGTGAGATAGAGGGAGAGAGTGAGATCGAGGGGAACAGTGAGATCGAGGGGAGGGAGCGGGAGAGACAGAGAGAAGGTGAGTGGGAGTAACAGAGAGGTAAAGACAAATGGTGGAACAGAGAGAGAGACAGAGATAGAAGGAGAGAGAGGGAGCAACAAAGAGGGAAAGACAGATGGAGGGACAGAGAGAGAGACAGAGATAGAAGGAGAGAGAAGGAGTGACTGGGAGGGAAAGGCAGATGGAGGGACAGAGAGAGAGACAGAGAGAAAGGCAGAGAGAGAGAGAAGGAGCGTGTGGGTCAGACAGAGAGGGAAAGGCAGTTGGAGAGAGAGAGAGAGAGAGAGGCAGAGATGGAAGGAGAGAGAGGGAGTGACAGGAAGGGAAAGACATATGGAAAGACAGAGAGAGGGAAACAGAGATAGATGGAGAGAGACGGAGAGACAGAGAGGTAACAACAGATGGAGAGACAGAGAGACAGACAGAGAGAGAAGGAGAGAGAGGGAGGGAAGGACAGATGGAGGGATAGAGAGATAGAGACAGAGATAGAAGGAGAGAGATGGAGTGATGGGTGGGGTGTGGGAAGACAGATGGAGTGACAGGGAGAGAGGCAGAGATGGAACGAGTGAGAGGGAGTGATAAGGAGGGAAACACAGATGGAAAGACAGAGAGAAAGAGAGAGATAGGAGAGAGATGGAGTGACAGGGAGGGAAGGACAGATGGAGGGATAGAGAGAGTGAGAGCGAAAGAAGGACATAGAGGGAGTGACAGAGAGGGAAAGACAGATGGAGAGAGAGAGAGAGACAGAGATAGAAGGAGAGAGATGGAGTGACAGGGAGGGAAGGACAGATGGACGGATAGAGAGTAAGAGGCAGAGATAGAAGGACAGAGAGGGAGTGACAGAGGGGGAAAGATAAATGGAGGGACAGAGAGAGAGAGGAGAGAGATGGACAGACAGAGAGAGGGAAAGACAGATGGAGAGACAGAGATGGAGAGAGGCAGAGATGGACAGAGAGAGAGGGAGTGACAGGGAGAGAAAGACAGATGGAAACACAGAGACAGAGAGAAAGGGAGAGAAGGAGAGAGATGGAGTGACAGAGAGGGAAGAATAGATGGAGGGATAGAGAGCGGGAGACATAGATAGAAGGATAGAGAGGGAGTGACAGTTGGTGGGTGTGATACACAATGAGGAACCGAGAGAGAGCGAAGGAGAGAGAGGGAGAAACAGAGAGAAGGAGAGAGGGATTGGCAGAGAGGGAAAGACAGTTGGAGGAACAGAGATCGAGACAGAGATAGAAGGAGAGAGAGGGAGTGACCGAGAGGTTTCGACAGATGGAGGGACAGAGAGAGAGACAGAGACAGAGGCAGAGACAGAGAGAGAAGGAGAGAGAGGGAGAGACAGAGAGAGAGGCAGAGACAGAGAGAGAAGGAGAGAGAGGGAGAGACGGAAAGGGAAAGACAGATGGAGAGACAGAGAGAGAAGGAGAGAGAGGGAGAGACAGAGAGAGAGAGGCAGAGACAGAGAGAGAAGGAGAGAGAGGGAGAGACAGAAAGAGAAAGACAGATGGAGAGACAGAGAGAGAGACACACACAGATAGAAGGAGAGAGAGGGGGAGACAGAGAGGAAAAGGCAGATGGTGCGGCAGAGAGAGAGAGAGATTAAGAGAGAGAGATAGAAGGAGAAAGACATAGAGACAGAGAGGGAAAGACAGAAGGAGGGACAGAGAGAGAGACAGAGAGAGTGGCAGAGACAGATAGAGGGGGAGAGTGAGATAGAGGGGAGAGACAGATAGAGGGGACGAGTGAGATAGAGGGGGAGAGTGAGATAGAGGGGGAGAGTGAGATAGAGGGGTGAGTGAGATGGAGGGGGTGCGTGAGATAGAGGGGGAGAGGGGGATAGAGGGGCAGAGGGACATAGAGGGGCAGAGGGATATGGAGGGGGAGAGGGAGATAGAGGGGGAGAGACAGATAGATGTGGGAGAGACAGATAGAGGGGGAGAGACAGATCGAAGGGGGGAGACAGATAGAGGGAGAGAGTGAGATAGAGGGAGAGAGTGAGATAGCGGGGGAGAGTGAGATAGAGGGGAAGAGGGAGATAGAGGGGAGGGAGAGGGAGAGACAGAGGGAAGGAGAGTGGGAGTGACAGAGACGGAAAGACAAATGGTGGAACAGAGAGAGAGACAGAGATAGAAGGAGAGCGAGGGAGCAACAGAGAGGGAAAGACAGATGGAAGGAGAGAGAGACAGAGATAGAAGGAGAGAGAAAGGAGTGACTGGGAGGGAAAGGCAGATGGAGGGACAGAGAGAGAGAGAGGCAGAGAGACAGAGAGAGAGACAGAGAGAGAGGCAGCGAGAGAGGCATAGAGAGAGAGAGAGAAGGAGAGTGTGGGTGAGACAGAGAGGGAAAGGCAGTTGGAGAGACAGAGAGAGAGAGAGACAGAGATAGAAGGAGAGCGAGGGAGCAACAGAGAGGGAAAGACAGATGGAGGGACAGAGAGACAGAGATAGAAGGAGAGAGAAAGGAGTGACTGGGAGGGAAAGGCAGATGGAGGGACAGAGAGAGAGAGAGGCAGAGAGACAGAGAGAGAGACAGAGAGAGAGGCAGCGAGAGAGGCATAGAGAGAGAGAGAGAAGGAGAGTGTGGGTGAGACAGAGAGGGAAAGGCAGTTGGAGAGACAGAGAGAGAGAGAGGCAGAGATGGAAGGAGAGAGAGAGGGAGTGACAGGAAGGGAAAGACATATGGAAAGACAGAGAGAGACAGACAGAGATAGATGGAGAGAGAGGGAGAGACAGAGAGGTAAAGACAGATGGATGGACAGAGAGAGAGAGAGAGGCAGAGATGGAAGGAGTGAGCGGGAGAGACAGAGAGGGAAAGACAGATGGAGGGACAGAGAGACAGACAGAGAGAGAAGGAGAGATGGGGAGGGAAGGACAGATGGAGGGATAGAGAGCCAGAGACAGAGCTAGAAGGAGAGAGATGGAGTGATGGGTGGGGTGTGGGAAGACAGATGGAGGGACAGGGAGAGAGGCAGAGAGAGAAGGAGGGAGAGTGAGAGACAGAGATGGAATGACAGATGGAGGGACAGAGGGAGAGAGACAGAGACAGAGATAGAAGGAGAGAGAGGGAGTGACAGAGAGGGAAAGACAGATGGAGGAACAGAGAGAGAGACAGGGAGAGAGGCAGAGAGAGAAAGAGAAGGAGAGAGATGGAGAGACAGAGAGGGAAAGACAGATGGAGAGACAGAGAGAGAGAGACAGAGATAGAGGAGAGAGAGGGAGAGACAGAGAGGTAAAGACAGATGGATGGACAGAGAGAGAGAGAGAGGCAGAGATGGAAGGAGTGAGCGGGAGAGACAGAGAGGGAAAGACAGATGGAGGGACAGAGAGACAGACAGAGAGAGAAGGAGAGATGGGGAGGGAAGGACAGATGGAGGGATAGAGAGCCAGAGACAGAGCTAGAAGGAGAGAGATGGAGTGATGGGTGGGGTGTGGGAAGACAGATGGAGGGACAGGGAGAGAGGCAGAGAGAGAAGGAGGGAGAGTGAGAGACAGAGATGGAATGACAGATGGAGGGACAGAGGGAGAGAGACAGAGACAGAGATAGAAGGAGAGAGAGGGAGTGACAGAGAGGGAAAGACAGATGGAGGAACAGAGAGAGAGACAGGGAGAGAGGCAGAGAGAGAAAGAGAAGGAGAGAGATGGAGAGACAGAGAGGGAAAGACAGATGGAGAGACAGAGAGAGAGAGACAGAGATAGAGGAGAGAGAGGGAGAGACAGAAAGGGAAAGACAGATGGAGGGACACAGAGAGAGAAGGAGAAAGATGGAGTGAAAGGGAGGGAAGAACTGATGGAGGGACAGAGAGAGAGACAGAGAAAGGCAGAGGCAGAGATAGAAGGAGAGAGAGGGAGTGACAGGGGGGAAAGACAGATGGAGAGACAGAGAGAAAGAGAGACAGAGACAGAGAGGGAAGGAGAGATAGGGAGTGACAGAGAGGGAAAGACAGATGGAAAGACAGAGAGAGAGAAAGACAGAGATAGGAGAGAGATGGAGAGACTGAGAAGGAAAGACAGATGGAGGGACACATTGAGAGACAGAGATAGAAGGAGAGAGTGGGAGAGACAGGGACGGAAGGACAGACAGAGGGACAGAGAGAGAGAGACAGAGATAGAAGGAGAGAGAGGGAGAGACAGAGAGGGAATGAGCGATGGAATGACAGAGAGAGAGAGAGAGAGATAAGGAGACAGAGGAAGAGAAAGAGAGGGAAAGACAGATGGAGGGACAGAGAGAGAGAGAGAGGCAGAGATGGAAGGAGAGAGATGAAGAAACAGATAGGGAAAGACCGATGGAGGGACAGAGAGAGAGAGAGAGAGAGAGAGAGAGAGAGAGAGAGACAGAGTCAGAGACAGAGAGACAGAGAGAGAGAGAGAGGCAGAGATAGAGGGGATTGAGGGAGTGACAGGGAGGGAAGGACAGATGGAGAGACAGAGAAAGAGAGACAGAGACAGAGATAGAAGGAGGGAGAGGGAGAAACAGACCGGGAACAATAGATGGAGGGACAGAGAGAGACAGAGACAGAGAGAGAGACAGAGAGAGAAGGAGGCAGAGTGAGAGACTGAGATGGAAAGACAGATGGAGGGACAGAGAGAGAGACAGAGAGAGAGGCAGAGACAAAGAGAGAAGGAGAGATTGGGAGAGACAGAGAGGGAAAGGCAGTTGGAGAGACAGAGAGAGAGAGAGGCAGAGATGGAAGGAGAGAGAGGGAGAGACACGGAGGGAAATACAGATGGAAAGACAGAGAGAGAGACAGAGAGAGAAGGAGAGACATAGAGCAAAAGACAGATGGAGAGACAGAGAAAGAGAATGGCAGAGATGGAAGGAGAGAGAGGGAGAGACAGGGAGGGAAATACAGATGGAAAGACAGAGAGAGAGACAGAGAGAGAAGAAGAGAGAGGGAGTGTCAGGGAGGGAAAGACAAATGGAGGGACAGAGAGAGAGATGCAGGGAGAGAGATACAGGGAGAGAGAAGGAGTGACAGGCAGGGAAGGACAGATGGAGAGACAGAGAGAGGCAGAGATGGAAGGAGAGAGATGGAGAGACAGAGAGGGAAAGACAGATGGAGGGACAGAGAGAGAGACAGAGATAGAAGGAGAGAGATGGAGAGACAGAGAGGGAAAGACAGATGGAGGGACAGAGAGAGAGACAGAGATAGAAGGAGAGATGGAGTGACAGGGAGGGAAGGACAGATGGAGGGATAGAGAGTGAGAGCAGAGATAGAAGGAGAGAGAGGTTGTGACAGAGGGAAAGACAAATGGAGGGACAGAGAGAGAGAGGAGAGAGATGGACAGACAGAGAGAGGGAAAGACAGATGGAGAGACAGAGATAGAGAGAGGCAGAGATGGACGGAAAGAGAGGGAGTGACAGGGAGAGAAAGACAGATGGAAAGACAGAGAGAGAGAGAAAGGGAGAGAAGGAGAGAGATGGAGTGACAGAGAGGGAAGGATAGATGGAGGGATAGAGAGCGAGAGCCATAGATAGAAGGAGAGAGAGGGAGTGACAGGTGGTGGGGGTGGGGGGATGCAGATGGAGGGACTGAGAGAGAGAGAAGGAGAGAGAGGGAGCGACAGATGGAAGGAGAGAGGGATTGGCAGAGAGGGAAAGACAGTTGGAGGAATAGAGAGCGAGACAGAGATAGATGGAGAGGGAGGGAGTGACCGAGAGGGAAAGACAGAATTAGGGACAGAGAGAGAGACAGAGAGAGAGGCAGAGACAGTGAGAGAAGGAGAGAGAGGGAGAGACAGAGAGAGAGGCACAGAGAGAGGGAGAAGGAGAGAGAGGGAGAGCCAGAAAGGGAAAGACAGATGGAGAGACAGAGAGAGAGACACACACAGATAGAAGGAGAGAGAGGGCGAGACAGAGAGGAAAAGGCAGATGGAAGGGCAGAGAGAGAGAGATTAAGACAGAGAGATAGAAGGAGAAAGACATCGAGACAGAGAGCGAAAGACAGAAGGATGGACAGAGAGAGAGACAGAGAGAGTGGCAGAGACAGAGATAGAAGGAGAGAGAGGGTGTGCCAGCAGGAGGGGAGAGGGAGATAGAGGGAGAGAGACAGATGGAGGGAGAGACAGACAGATAGAGGGAGAGACAGACAGATAGAGGGGGAGACAGACAGATAGAGGGGGAGAGTGAGATAGAGGGGGAGAGGGAGATGGAGGGGCAGAGGGAGATAGAGGGGCAGAGGGAGAGAGAGGGGGAGAGGGAGAGAGAGGGGGAGAGGGAGAGTGAGGGGGCGAGGGAGGTATAGGGGAGAGGGAGATATTAGGGGAGAGGGAGAGAGAGCATGAGAGGGAGAGAGTGAGATAAAGGGAGAGAGACAGATCGAGGGGGAGAGTGAGATAGAGGGGGAGAGGGAGATAGAGGGAGGAGAGGGAGAAATAGGGGGGAGAGGGAGACAGAGTGGGGAGAGGGAGATAGAGAGGGGAGAGGGAGATAGAGTGGGGAGTGGGAGATAGAGGGGGAGAGGAAGATAGAGGGGGAGAGGGAGATAGAGGATGGAGAGGGAGAGAGAGCGGGACAGACAGATAGAGGGAGAGAGTGAGATAGAGGGCGAGAGACAGATAGAGGGCGAGAGACAGATAGAGGGCGAGAGACAGATAGAGGGGGAGAGTGAGATAGAGAGCGAGAGTGAGATGGAGGGGGAGAGGGAGATAGAGGGGAGAGGGAGATCGTGGGGGTGTGTGAGATAGTGGGGGGTGTGTGAGATATTGGGGGTGTGTGAGATAGAGGGGGAGAGGGAGATAGAGGGGGAGAGTGAGATAGAGGGGAAGAGGTAGATAGAGGGGGTGTGTGAGATAGAGGGGGTGTGTGAGATAGAGGGGGTGTGTGAGATAGAGGGGCAGAGGGAGATAGAGGGGAGAGGGAGATAGAGGTGGAGAGGGAGATAGAGTGGGGAGAGGGAAATAGAGGGGGAGAGAGATAGAGGGGGGCGAAGGAGATAGAGGGCGGAGACGGAGATACAGGGGGAAGATGGATGGGGTAGAGGGTGGTAAACCTGTGGAATTCTCTACCGCAGAAGGCATTGGAGGCCATGTCATTAAATATATTTCTGGAGGAGAGAGATATATTTCTAAATGTCAAAGGGATCAAGGGGTATGGGGAGAAAGTGGGAACAGAGTAATGAATTAGACCATCGGTCATGATCTTTATTGAATTACGGAGCAGGCCCAAAGGACCGAATGCCTTGCTCCTGCTCCTATTTTCTATGTTTCTATGAGAGAGGCGGATTGAGAGAGGGAGAGAGAAGGAGAAACAGAGAGAGAAGGAGAGATAGAGATGTAGCGAGGTGACCCTGATATTCTCTCTCTCTCACACACACACATCCAGACACACACAGACACATACATAAAGGGACACACAGAGACACACACACACAGACAGATTTTACAATCCACACTGATGTCAGTAAAAATGACCAACAGAACCTCAGTAACAATCCCCAGTGTCTGCCCAGTCCTGAGAGAGACAGAGAGAGAGATAGGGCAGTGACAGAGAAAGAGAGTGAAAGAGGGAGGACAAAACAGCTTGTAGGAGAAACTTTACATTTATTTGTGTTCCACAGATTTTATTAAAAGTTGAAAGGTACTGAACACTGGAAAAGCTGTCAACACACAACAACAACACTGAGAGACTTTAGATGTGAGGGAGGGGGAGACACACTTTAAAATCCACACTGATGTCAGTAAAAATCCCCAAACACATCCTCAGTAACAATCCCCATTATCTGCCCAGTCCTGTATTGCTGGTTTCTTCTTTGGCCTCCTTATCTCGAGAGACAATGGGTAAGTGCCTGGAGATGGTCAGTGGTTTATGGAGCTGCGGTTGGAGTGGTTTTAAAGGCCAATTCTAGAGTGACAAGCTCTTCCACAGGTGCTGCAGAGAAATTTGATAGTCGGGGCTGTTACACAGTTGGCTCTTACCTTGCGCCTCTGTCTTTTTTGTGGGTTTAGTGTGAGGGTTTGAGGGGGGAGGGTTGGATCAGTGTTAGATATTTTGAAACTGCAGGGAAAGAATTAAAGCTTTAAAATGAACTAATAGATGGCTGAAAGCATTGCTGTGCTGGGATTAACATATCAATGGACTGTAAAAGTCAGGAAGTTCCTGTCCTGGGATTAACATATCAATGGACAGGCCCCCTCCCCCGCCCCCGAGGCAGGAGATTGAGAGACAGCCCAACATGTCAGAGGCTCAAGGGGTGGAGATTACAAACAGCTCAGTCAGGATATAAACTGGGTTTGAAGATCTCAGTTCCAATCACAAAACCCACCTTTCACTCTCTCTCTCTCTCTCTCGAGAGTGGACACATTCCCCAGTCTGATTCAGTGTGTGTGTCTGTGTATCTGTGTGTGTGTGTGCTCTCTCTCTTTCTCAATCTGGTTTACAACTGTGATTAGATTGTATTTGAATGTTGCTGATTGTCTCTGTAACTGAGAGAGGAAACTCTGGGCGCTTGCTATGTAATTTTGTTTAAAAATGTCCTCGCTTTGTATTTTTATCCAATTTTTTTCTCCTTCTTTCCCCTGAGGAATTTTCATTCTGAAAACTGCACCGTGAAGGTGAAAAGAGGGAAAGTTTGGGACGAGGAATCCTTGGACAGCAGCTTCCTCCAGAGGGGATGGACTGAGGCCTTGTCCACAGGCTGCACCCAAAGGGCCCACGTGAGTTGTGTCTGTTTATTAGCCTGTGGTTTAATTTCCTCTCTGGGGCCCTTTGTTAAACATTTCATGTTGGATTGGGGCTCCTGGAGTTTTAAACAGATTGAAAGCCTGGTGTTAAAGGAGCAGCCCCAGGAGGGAGTCCCATTTGCCCCTTGCTCCTTCCATCCCTGTCTGTGAGGTTTGCTGGTGTTTTGGGCAATGCTATGAAGCTAACAGTTAAATAAGATGCACAGTGCCCATTTTAATTCATTTTACTGAGTTCTGAGCTTTCTCTCTGTCGCCACATTCTTTCCCTGTGTCTCTATCTCCCCCCATGCTTTCTGTTCTCTGTCTCGGATTCACACTCTCCTTCTCCAATTCAACCTTTAATAAAATTTTTTAAAAACATGCCACACACAGCAATGTGATTTGTCGTTATTTGAAATGGTGAGACAAAATCAGCAGCTTGTTCCCAGTTTAAGGAGGGAGTTTTGCCCTTTCTGGGGACTGAAATCTGGCTATTATCACATTGCTGTTCGTGGGATCTTGCTGTGCATCTCGTGCCCTTAAGCATTTCCTGCACAGCAATGAGGACACTTTAAAATTAAGCTTCCTGAGGGTCAGATTGTGGATTTCTCTGTGTTTTCTCTCCATCTTCCTCTGCTTTTCTCTCCCCCGCACTTCCTCTATTTTAACCATTAATCAATAGGCGCCACAATGTGTGCACAGTAAGATCCCACAGGCAGCAATATGATAATATGCAGATAATGTGTTTTCAGTGATGTAAGTTTCGGGATCGCAGAGGGAGGGACTTTCCTGCAGTGGCTAAGTGGTTAGTACCGCAGCCTCACAGCTCCAGCAACCCAGGTTGGGTTCTGGGTACTGCCTGTGCAGAGTTTGCAAGTTCTCCGTGTGGGTTTCCTCCGGGTGCTCTGGTTTCCTGCCACATGCCAAAGACTTGCGGGTTGAAAAGGTAAATTGTCCATTATAAAAATTGCCCCTCGTGTCGGTAGGTGGTCGGAGAATGGAGGGAAGGTGGGGATGTGAGAGGGGGAAAAATGGCATGAATGTAGGATTAGCATAAATGGGTGGCTGATGGTCAGCGTTGGGCCGTTGGGCCTGTTTTAGTGCTGCATCGCTCAATGAATCGAATGTGATGTGTGGTTATTTTAAACGGTGACAGAAACATTTCAGTGGACGTTTCAATCTAGATTAAATCACAAATCGAGAGAAAAAGAAACAGATGTGGGTGGGGTGCAGGGGGGAGGGAGCAGGAGAAAGACAGGGAGAGGGGTGTTTGAGATTTTCAAACTGCAGGAATGTCCCTCCCTCTGGGATCTCGAAACTTACGTCACTAAAAACAGATTATCTGCATATGAGCATATTGTTGCCTTTGGGATCTTGCTGTGCACAGATTGCCTCCAGGTTTCCTGCACTGCAACAGTGAGGACCACTTTAAAATTAGTTTGTTGATTCTCAACAGCTCCGAAGGGCCAATAATTACAAGAGCTGAACGTGAAGCTGGATAAAGGCTTGTGAAAAGTTTAAAGATGGAGTTCAGCATTTTCAGAGGACTGTGATAGGATGTCTGGCTATGATCACATTGTGGGATCCTGCTGTGCATACATTCCCTGCATCAATTCTTACATTACAACAGGTGGAGAGAGAGAAACAGCTGGAGGTGGCAGGTTAAACAGAGAGAGAGAGAGAGAGAGAGAGAGAGAGAGAGAGACAGGCAGCGTGTGGGTGAGGGATGAAAGGCAGAGAAAGATGGAGAAAGGCAGAGTGTGTGAGAGGGAAAGGAATCCACAATCAAAACTTTGGTAAACTGAATGTTGAAGTGTCACCGTTGCTGGGATCTTGCTGTGCGCAGATCTCTCTGTATGTCTCTCTCTGAACTAGAGTAACAGGAGAGAGAGAGAGAAGCAGGAGAGTGAGGGAAACATGGAGGGAATCAGAGGGGGGAATGGGGTAACCAGCAGTTATCACACTGCTGCTTGTGGGATCTTGCTGTGCACAAATGGCTTGTTCCCAGTATAAATTAGGCGTTTCGCCCTTTCTGGGGACTGAAATGTGACTATTCTCACATTGCAGCTTGTGGGATTTTGCTGTGCATCTAGTGCCCTGCAGCAGTTCCAACATGACAACAATGAGGACACTTTAAAATTCAGCTTCCTGAGGGTCTGAGTGTGGATTACTCTGTGCTTTTTTCCCCCATCTTACTCTGCTTTTCTCTCCCCCCGCACTTCAACTATTTTAACCATTAATCAATCGGAGCCACAATGTGACGTGTGGTTATTTTAAACGGTAACATAAACACTTCAGAGGACGTTTCAATCCAAATTAAATCCCAGATCGAGAGAAAAAGAAACAGATATGGATGGGGTGCAGGGGGCAGGGAGCAGGAGAAAGACAGAGAGAGGGGTGTTTGAGATTTTCAAACTGCAGGAATGTCCCTCCCTCTGGGATCTCGAAACTTACATCACTACAGCAGATTATCTGCATATTAGCATATTGTTGCCTTTGGGATCTTGGTGTGCACAGATTGCCTACAGGTTTCCTGCATTGCAACAGTGATGACCACTTTAAAAATTAGTTCATTGATTCTCAACTGCTCCTGAGGGGCAATAATTACAAGAGCTGAACGTGAAGCTGTATAAAGACTGGTCAGAAGTTTAAAGATGGAGTTCAGCATTTTCTGAGGACTGTGATGGGATATCTGGCTATGATAACATTGTGGGATCCTGCTGTGCATACATTCCCTGCATCAATTCTTACATTACAACACTGAGGCAGAAACAGATGGAGAGAAAAAGAGGGAGAGAGAGAAACAGCTGGAGGTGGCAGGTAAATCAGAGAGAGAGAGAGAGAGAGACAGGCGGAGTGTGGATGAGGGAGGGAAGGCAGAGAAAGATGGAGAAAGACAGAGAGAGAGAGAAATCCACACTCAAAATCTTGGTAAACTGAATTTTGAAGTGTCACCATTGCTGGGATCTTGCTGTGCACAGCTTGCCTGCAGAATTCCCTGCATTGCGACAGTGACTGCATTTTAGAAGTGAATTCATTGTGTGTAAAGCTCTCCTGAAGGCCTGGAATTTAAGTCCGGAGCTTGAAGCTGGTGTAATTCCCAAATAATGCTGGTGTTTTGGGCAGTGACGTGAATTTCTCTCTCTCTCTCTCTCCATCTGTCTCTCTGAATGAGAGTAACAGGAGGGAGAGAGATTCAAGAGAGTGAGGGAATCAGAGGGGGAGAGTGGGATAGCCGGCTGTAAGCACACTGCTGCTTGTGGGATCTTGCTGTGCATCAATGGCCGACAGCATTTCCAACGTTGCAATAGTGACGACCTCTTTAAAAATTGATTCATTGAGTGTCAAATACTTCTGTGAATCAGCAATGAAATGGGTGAAATGTGAAGGTTTGTAAAGGCTTGTTCTCATTCCCGAATATTGCTGGTGTTTGAGGCTGTGGGCTGAATTTGACAGTGAAATGAAACACCGGGGGACCATTTGAATTCAGATTTTCAGGGATGGGAATGTGGATTTCTCTCTCTATCCTTCTACAGGAGAGGGGATGGGGGTATCCAGTGTTTGTGTGCTTTTACAATGAGGCAGAAACAGATGTCGAGAGACACAGAGAGAAATAGAGAGAGGGAGAGAGAGACAGCAGGAAATGACAGGGTAAACACATCTACACTTCCCAGTCTCTGGCTCTGTGTCGGGGGATGTGTTTGTAAGTCACTGCGAGATTGTTTAATGTCAGTGAGTTTGAGAGAGAGTCCTGGGCTCTCGCTGTGTTTTATTTCTGTGCAAAAATGCTTTGCTTTGTTTGAATCAATTTTATTTCTCTTATTCCCAAGGAGAATCTTTTCGGAAGCTGCAGCTGTGATGATGCAGAGGGAGAATCTTTTGGCGACGTGGAATTCTCCGACAAGAGCTTTAACCGGAGAGGGAAAGTAATAATAAAAATATATTTGTCATTGTCAAATTAATTTCTCGATCCAGAAATGAAGACTGTGTGATTTCGGGACTGATAGAAAAACATACTGAGCATTTCCAGCACGGTTTTTATTTCAGATTTCCAGCAACCAAAGTATTTTGATTTTGTGTTTTCGGGGGTCTGTGGATTTTTTTTTTTACCACAAGGGAGGGGGCTGGATGGTGCTCCAAAGGGAATAGTTTGATAATCGCTGCTCCAGAACAGTCAATGTAATCCCATAGATTTCCCTCTCTCCATCTCTTGCTGCAACTTGTTCCCTGCACCTTCCTCTTTGTTCCTATCTCTGTTTCTTCACATCTTTAAATCCTTGTCTCTGTATCTCTCAACATCCTTTCTATCTTTGCCTCTCTCTGGAGTCTCACAAGTTTCCATTGTCACTCTATTTCTGCAACTCTCTGCATCTTTATCTGTCTCTCTCTCAGTCCATTTCTTCTCTCACTCACTTCCAAATCCCTGAATCTTTCCATCTCTGCTCCTCCTTTCATGCAAGATTATCTCTGCATTTCCCTCCCAACGTCCGGGGACACCCCTCTCTATTCTGTGAACACATCTTACTTTGTATCTCTGCCCCTCCACCTCATTCTGTCTCTGCATATTCAGATGGTATTTAGATGGGGGTCTGTCCCCGGGGTTAGTATTTAGATGGGGGTCTGTCCCCGGGGGGGATAGTTAGATGGGGTTCTCTTCCCGGGTGGGCTATCTAAATGTGGGTCTGTCCCCCGGGATCTATTTAGATCGGGGTCTGTCCCCAGGGTTAGTATTTAGATGGTGGTCTTGCCCCGGGGGGGTATTTAGATGGCGGTCTGTCTTGGAGGGGGGTATTTAGATGGGGGTCTGTCCCCGGGGGGATGGTATTTAGATGGGGGTCTGTTCCAGTCAGGTATTTGTAATAGGGGTATTACAAGGGTATAATTAGATGGGGGTCTGTCCCTGGGGATGTATTTAGATGGGGGTCTGTCCCCGGGGATTTATTTAGATGGGGGTCTACCCCGGGGGTATTTAGATGGGGGTCTGTCCCCGGGGATGTATTTAGATGGGGGTCCGTCCCTGGGGTTAGTATTTAGATGGGGGTCTGTCCCGGGGGGTGTATTTAGATGGGGGTCTGTCCCTGGGGTTAGTATTTAGATGGGGGTCTGTCCCGGGGGGTATTTAGATGGCGGTCTGTCCCCGGAGTTAGTATTGAGATGGGGGTCTGTTGCCATCAGGTATTTGTAACAGGGGTATTATAAGGGTATAATTAGATGGGGGTCTGTCCCCGGGTGGGGTATTTAGATGGGCGTCTGTTCCCGGGGGTGTATTTAGATGGGGGTCTGTCCCTGGGGTTAGTATTTCGATGGGGGTCCGTCCCGGGGGTGGGGTATTTAGATGGGGGTCTGTCCCTGGGGTTAATATTTAGATGGGGGTCTGTCCCGGGGGGGTATTTATGAGGGGGTCTGTCCCTGGGGTTAGTATTTAGATGGGGGTCTGTCCCGGTTGGGGATATTTAGATGGGGGTCTGTCCCTGGGGTTAGTATTTAGATGGGGGTCTGTCCCGGGGGGGGGGGGTATTTAGATGGGTCTCTGATCCCGTCAGGTATTTGTAACAGGGGTATTATGAGGGTATAATTAGATGGGGGTCTGCCCCGGGTGGGGTATTTAGATGGAGGTCTGTTCCCGGGCATGTATTTAGATCGGGGTCTGTTCCCGTGATTAGTATTTAGATTGGGGTCTGTCCCCGGGGATGTATTTAGATAGGGGTCTGTCCCCGGGGATGTATTTCGATGGGGGTCTGTTGCCGTCAGGTATTTGTAACAGGGGTATTATAAGGGTATAATTAGATGGGGGTCTGTCCCCGGGTGGGGTATTTAGATGGGCGTCTGTTCCCGGGCATGTATTTAGATGGGGGTCTGTCTCTGGGGGTGTATTTAGATGGGGGTCTGTCCCTGGGGTTAGTATTTCGATGGGGGTCCATCCCGGGGGTGGGGTATTTAGATGGGGGTCTGTCCCTGGGGTTAGTATTTAGATGGGGGTCTGTCCCGGGGGGGTATTTATGAGGGGGTCTGTCCCGGGTGGGGATATTTAGATGGGGGTCAGTCCCTGGGGTTAGTATTTAGATGAGGGTCTGTCCCGGGGGGGGGGGGTATTTAGATGGGTCTCTGATCCCGTCAGGTATTTGTAACAGGGGTATTATGAGGGTATAATTAGATGGGGGTCTGCCCCGGGTGGGGTATTTAGATGGGGGTCTTTTCCCAGGCATGTATTTAGATCGGGGTCTGTTCCCGTGATTAGTATTTAGATTGGGGTCTGTCCCCGGGGATGTATTTAGATGGGGGTCTGTCCCCGGGGATGTATTTAGATGGGGGTCTGTCCCCGGGTGGGGTATTTAGATGGGGTCTGTTCCCGGGCATGTATTTAGATGGGGGTCTGTTCCCGGGATTAGTATTTAGATGGGGTCTGTCCCGGGATGGGGGTATTTAGATGGTAGTCTGTCCCTGGGGGGGTATCTAGATGGGACTCCGTCCTGGGGGGGTATCAAGATGGGTTGTCTTGTAACAGGGGGATAAGGATAATTAGATGGGGGTCTGTTCCTGGGTCTGGTGATAGTGAGGGTATTAGGTGGGGGTCAGTTAACAGGAGATATCAGATACTGGTCTGTAGATGAGGATTATTTAGATTGGGTGGGGGTCTGTACAAGGGGGGAATGTTATCCGGGGGGGGATATATTGCAGGGAATAAAATTTGCATCGTGGATATAAATTGCGGTTGGAGGAAATTTTGCAGCCGGGTGGCGTGTAATTGAGGGGGGGGAAAATGGCAGGGGAGTGGGACTAAATTTGCGGGGGGATTAAATTGAGTGGGAAAAAAGTTGCGGGGTGGGGAAAAATTGCGGGGCGGGGAAAAAATTGCGGGGGGATCAATTGCGGCGTCAGTTATACCTGCTATCCTGTGAGAATGTGCATAAGACACGATGGTATGAAGTCAGAGTGGACACTGTTGAATTTGCGAGCTTGATCTTTGTGGGAACACAAGGGCTAAGTCAGTTAAAAATGTTAAATGGTCAATTCACTTGTACAAGTAAACACTCAACAGAAATGGGTCTGGAATGTCCTATGTGCTGCATTCCTAAGACAAGATATGGACAGTGAATGACCAAAGGCCTGGAATTACAAGAAGGTAGGATATAGAGAATAAAATGGAGTCTTTTAATGACAAGAAATCAGGTACGGGTGAGGTTTGGAATGTAGAAGTAAATGCAATGTGTGTTTGGGGTGGTCCAGGCAGCATAGGAAAATATATTGATCACACACAGGGATTGATCATGCAGCGAAAGACCCTAACACTGAACCCAGTGACATGGTACACGAGGGGAGAGTGAAGGTCAGCCCTGGATATAAGGGGGTCCTTTCCTTTATCTGTCACTGCAGTCCAGATAGCCGGGCCAGCTATTGGAAGAAGATCCCACCTGAACGACTGATCATTGGTCAGTGGGCCTTGGTGAAATTGAAGACACAGACTAGGTGAGAGTCTGTGGGGAACCTTTGCAGCATTGATTTTTCCAGGAATATTCACTGGGATTTTAGTGCTAATTTACTGGAATTCTATGTGACCTAACCTACATGTAACCTTTAATCTTGTAGTGCATGTTGAATGTTTAATTTCTGAAAGCCATACAGAGTAAAGCTTAAGGTACTCCAACAAACTCAGGAGTGTTGGCATTTATTCCCTTTCGGGGTCTAATCTGTAGTTAAGTTGGACTGGACTTGTGAATAATTGTTTTTAAGTTGCTTTTCCCACTGTACTGCAGCATCCCACCAGATAATATACTTTGCTGTCTATATTGTCTGAATACAGACATAAAATATCCACACATTTTGCTATTCATTCCGGGGCAGACAGGTGAAGTGTTTATTTTGCATGTGATTTGACTCCACTCATAATGATAACTAACTCATTTTGTTCGCCACGATTGATTCATATTTTCTGTTGGGTTTTTGCTTCTTCGAGGAATGTACATTTGTTTTCAAGCATGAAATAACTTCTTTAACTACTAGCCATTGTCTGGCTACTGTCAAATCGTTTAATGTATTTTCCCAATACACCATAGGCAACTTGCCCTTCATATCTTCATAGTTTCCTTTGTTCATATTTAAAAGCCTAGTTTCAGAACGAACTATATATTTTTTTCAAATGTAAAATTCGATCATATTGTGGTCATGATTTCATAATGGCTCCTTTACAGCAAGGTTATTAATTAGCCCTTTCTCATTACAAAATACTAAATCTGAAATAGTTCAATCCCTCGTTGGTTCTTCAACATACTGCTCCAGTCATCCATCTCATACACATACTGGGAATTCGTCCTCCACAGAATTAGTGCTAATTAGGATGAGACAATCTATCTGTAAATTGAAGATGTCCATTGTTACTGTATGGCCCATGTAACTTGCAGCTGTAATTTCCTGATGTTTACCGTGTTCAACATTACCACTGTAGTTTGGTGGTCGACAAAACATCTCCCACCAATGTTTGTTGCCCCATCCTGTTTCTTAGCTCCAGCCAAACTGATTCGACATCTTGTTCCATCGATCAAAGATACTGTCTCACTAAAGTACTGTCTCATCCTTCTTTAACAGCACTATCACACCTCCTTTTCCCCTCCGCCTATCCTTCCTAAACGACTGCATCAAGGATTGACATGTCCATGTCGGAATGATGGGCTAGGCCTAAATTAACCAAAACTTTAATCCATTTTAAAACACAAGGACCACCACCCAACAGGCGCATGTTGAAATGAGAGATCAAAAGCCAGACACAAATGCAGGAAGACACATCGAATCCTGCCTCTGGGTGAAGGACACTGTCCAGGGCGGATGGACAGCCTGTCCAATAACATTCCTCATCCCAAAACTCTCTCACTCTCTTCATTTATTGTCATTATAGTTTTCAAAGTAAAACAGATGCCCCCAGGAGCAGAGCAGTAAAATAAATTAAATTGGATAAATCAAAGCAAACGATTCTCAGGAATAGGTGCAGCAAGATCCCAAAACTGTTTTCTCTCAGTTGTACTGACAATCTCTCAGTAACATCCCAATTCAAACAAATGCTGGTTAGAAAGCAAAGGATCAAAAGTGATATCGATTGAGCTCACAATGCGAGCACACAACAAACACACACCAGACTGAGAGAAATATCCCTTCCACTGGAGAGAGAGGGAGGGCGAGGGTTTGGGATATGAACTGGGACTCCTTTCCACCCAGACACAACCCAGCTCAGCAGTTTGCTTCACCAGTGAATATGTTTTAATTTAAAGCTAGTCTAATGATGGCCATGAAACCATTGTTAATTGTTGTAAAAACCCATCTGGTTCACTAATGTCCTTTAGGGAAGGAAATCTGCTGTCCTTTCCTGGTCTGGCCGACGTGTGACTCCAGATCCACAGCAATGTGGTTAACTCTTACATGCTCTTATAATGGCCTCACAAGCCAATCAGTTCAAGGGCAATTAGGGATGGGTAATAAATGCTGGCCTGGCCTGCGACGTCCACATCCTATGAAAGAATTTTTAAAAATGTTACTCGTTCTGATTTTGTTCAATATGTTCCTCGGGGTCCTGTCCACTGACATGTTATTTCAGCACAATGTGAACAGAACCAGTTTGACCAGGGGACCTGTTTTGTTGATGTAAAACATTCAACTCAAGCCCTTGTCGGGAACATTACCGCAGTTTGAAAATGTCTGATCCCCTTTCAGGCCCCACACAGGGATTGGAAAATGTTCCAGAGTCAGTGACACATGTCAATTCCAACCTCAGCTCAAAACTCACGTTGAACAAATTCAGATCCATCTGTCTGACTTTCTCCCTGTGTCTGTCTGTCTCTCTCCCATGCTTTGTCTGTCTCATTGTCACTCCCCCTCTCTCTCACTCGTTCTATGTCTCTCTCTCTCCGTGTCTGATTTACTCTCTCATTCCACGTCAGTCTCTTTCTCATTATTTCATGCTCTACTTGTCCAACTTTCGTTCGCCCTCTTTTGCTCCCTCTCTCTCTCTATCTATCTTTTGGTTTTGTGCTCTATCTGACTCACTGTCACTTCCCGTCTCTCCCCCTCCTCGTCTCCGCACCCCCCCCCCTCCTCCCCCACTGTCTCCCCAACGTCTCTCCCTCACTGTTTGGTGCTCTGTACTTTTCTACTCCCTCTCTTTTTCTTCAATCCTTTCTCTCACTCCCTGTCTGTATTTCTATATCAATCTGTCTGTTTATTTAACTCACTCTCTGTCACTTCGCCTCTTTCGTTCATGTGGTCTGGCAACCTGTCTCCTTCGTCCATATGGTCTGGCACCCCGTCTGTCTTTCTCTCTCTCTCTCTCTCTCATTTTTTGTTATCCATACATTGTCACATTGTAGCTCTGCCTTTTATCTGGGCCAGAGAGAGGATCTCCCATTGTACAATACACACTGTAGACTTTTGTCATTTATCTTTTGGAACTGAGTGTTTTCTGTGCCAGAGAGAGCAGGTTGCATAGTTAAATGGAGTTTTGATATATGTTCATTCCCACATTGCAGAATTGCCTTGTTTCTGGGCAAGAGAGATAGAGAGAAGCTGGAGTTGATTATTGGAAATGGGGAAGTTCTGAGTTGTTCATTCCCGAATTGTGGAACTGTCTGTTATCTGGACCAGGGAGAGGAGCTGGAATTGATCATTGGAATTCGATGCTACGTTTATTGTAGCAAAGGTATTATTCTGGCTGGAGGGCTAAATATTAATCAGTGATCGTCAGTTCTGGGCTAATTGATCTGAAACGTTGTATCATAGAAATAGAATCAGAGAAGGTTTAATGCACAGAAAGAGGCCACTTGGCCCATTGTGTCTGTGGCAGCCCAAAAAACGATCCACCTATTCTAATCCCACCTTCCAGCATTTGGTTCGTCACCCTGCAGCTTACAGCACTTGATATGCATATCCAGACTCCTTTTGAATGAGTTGAGGGTCTCTGCCTCAACTACCTTTTCAGGCAGCGAGTTCCAGGCCCACATCAGCCTCTGGGTGAAAACATTTTGCCTCATCTCCCCGCTGATAATTTTGGAAATCACTTTACATCGATTCCCCCTAGTCACTGAACTCTCTGCTGAGGAGAATTGAACCTTCACCTCCACTCAACATCCTGTACATTTCAATCAGAACTGTTCCAAGGAGAACAAACCCAGCCTATCCAATCTTTCCTCATAGCTGCATTTTTCCTGTCCTGGCAACATCCTCGTAAATTCCCTCTGTACCCTCTCCAGTGCAGTTCCATCCTTTCTTAGTGACGTGACCAGAACTGCACACAGTACTCAAGTTGTGACCTAACTAATGAATTATACTGTTCCAGCATAACCTCCCTGCTCTTATATTCTATACCTCGGCTAATAAAGGAAAGGATTCCATATGCCTTCTTAACCACCTTATCGACCTGTCCTTCTACCTTCAGGGAACTGTGGACATTTACTCCAAGGTCACTCACTCCCTCTGTACTTCGCAGTATTTCCCCATTAATTGTACATTCAGTTGTCTTGTTTGACCTCCCGAAATGCATCACCTCACAATTCTCTGAGTTGAACTCCATTTGCTACTTTTCTGCCCATCTTACCAGATCATCAATATCTTCCTGCAGCCGACAACTATACTGCTCGCTCTCTACTACAAGGCCAATCTTTGTGTTGTCTGCAAACTTCGTGATCATGCCCCCTACATTTCCATCCAAACCTTTAATATATACCACAAAAAGCAGGGGACTCAGTACTGAGGCCTGCAGAAGGCCACTGGAAACATCCCTCCATTCGCTAAATCGCCAGCCAACAATTACCCTTTGTGTCCTTCCACTGAGACACTTCTGTATCCACATTGTTGCATTTCCCTCGATCCCATGGGATTTTATTTTTTTAACCTGTCTGTCCTGTGGGACCTTATCAAAAGCCTTGCTAAAATTCTTGTAGACCACATCAACTGCACTACCCTCATCTATCTTTCTTGTTATTTCTTCAAAAAAATTCAATCAGGTTGGTCAAACAAGATCTTCCCTTAATGAATCAATGCTGACTATCCATGATTAAGCTATGACTTTCGAAATGACAGTTTATCCTGTCTCTCAGAAAATATTCCAATTATTTGCCCACTACTGAGGTTATACCGACTGGCCTGTAATTAATCGGTTTATCCTTCGCTTCCTTTTTAAGCAGAGGTACAATGTCAGCTGTTCTCCAATACTCCAGGAGCACACCTGTGTCCAGAGAGCACCTAAACTCCCTACCTCTGTCACCTCCGCCAGCCTCCACAACCCTTACTATCTCTGAAACCTGCTCCAGCCCATACAATGCTCCCTATCCTGGTAACGTCCTCCAGCCCCTAAAACCCTCCCTATTTCTGTAACCGCCTCCATCCTCTACCGCCCTCCCAATCTCTGTTAGCTCCTCAGCTGCACAACACTCCCTATCACTGAGGTCTCCTCCAGCCCCTAAAACCCTCCCGAGCTCTGTGACCTCCTCTGCACCCCAATTCTCCCTCGATCTGTAACTTCCTCCAGACGAGACAACACTCCCGAACTCTGTAATCTCCTCCAGCCCATATAAACCTCCCTATCTCTGCTATGTCCTCCACTCCTCACAACTATCCCTTTCTTATCACATCCTCCAGCCCCTACAACCCTCCCTATCTCTGTGACCTCCACCAGCGCCCACAACTCCCTCCCGCTTATCTCTGTAACCTACTCCAGCCCCTGCAACGCTCCCAATCTCTGTCACCTACTGCAAACCTGATAAACCTGCCTATCTCTGTAACCTACTCAGCCCCTATAACACTACCTAACTATGTTACGTCTTCCAGCCCCTAGAAGAATCCCTATCTCTGTCATTTCCTCAAGCCCTTACAACCCTCCCTAGCTCTGTAATCTCCTCTAGTCCCTACAGCCCTCACGATCTGTGCAGCCTCCTACAATCCTCCCTATCTCCGTAACCTCCTCCAGCCCCTCCAACCCTCCCTATCTCTGGCACCTATTCAAGCCCCAACAACGCTCCCTATCGCTGTAACCACCTCCAGAGCGACAACCCTCCCTAACTCCGCTAACTTTGGGCAGCACAGTGGCGCAGTGGTTAGCACCGCAGCCTTAGAGCTCCAGCAACCCGGGTTCAATTCTGG
Organism: Heterodontus francisci; assembly: GCF_036365525.1. Taxonomy (NCBI): domain Eukaryota; kingdom Metazoa; phylum Chordata; class Chondrichthyes; order Heterodontiformes; family Heterodontidae; genus Heterodontus; species Heterodontus francisci. The sequence continues at coordinate 4,899,539 of NW_027141745.1, read as the reverse complement.
GTACTGCCTGTGCGGAGTTTGCAAATTCTCCCTGTGTCTCTGTGTGGGTTTCTTCCGGGTGCTCCCGTTTCCTCCCACATGCCAAAGACTTGCTCATTGATCGGTTAATTGGCCATTATAAATTGCCCCCAGTATGGGTCGGTGGTAGGGAATGTGGGGATGTGGTAGGAATATGGAGTTAGTGTAGGATTAGTAGAGATGGGTGGTTGATGGTCGGCACAGACTCGGCGGGCCGAAGGGCCTGTTTCAGTGCTGTATCTCTAAACTAAACTAAACAACTCCTCCAGCCCCAGCAATCCTCCCGCTAAATGCAACCTCCATCAACCTCGAAAACCATCCCTATCTCTGTAACCTCCTCCAGCCTCTACATCCCTTCCTATCTCTCCAAACTCCATCAGCCCTTCAACACTCAATATCTCTGTAACCTTCTCCACCCCGACAACCGTCCCTATCTCTGTAACATCCTCCATCCCCTAGAAGCTTCCATAAAACTGTCCCTGCCTCCAGTGCCTATAATTCTCCCTATCACTGTGCTCCCCTCCAGCACATACAACCCTCCCGATCTCTCTAGCATCCTCCATCCCCTAAAAATCTCCCAATCTCTGTAACCTCCTCCACTCTCCACAACCCTCCCTATCTCTGTAACCTCATCCTGCCCGTCCAACACCCCATCTCTGTAACCTCCTCAAGCCCCTGCAACCATCCCTATCGCTATTACTTCCTCAGCTCCTACAACCCCCCCCCCCCCTTTGTAACCTCCTCAGTCCCTACAACACTGCCTAGCTCTGTAACCACCTCCAGTCCCTACAACTCTCCCTATCCCTATTACCTCCTCAGCTCCTTCAACCCTCCCTACCTTTTTAACCTCCTCCAGCCCCTACAATCCTCCTGAACTATAACCCCCTCCAGCCCCTAAAACCATCCATTTATCTGTAACCTCCACCAGCGTCTATATTCCTTCCTGTCTCTCTAACCTCCTCCAGCCTTTACAACCTTCAATATCTCTGTAATCTCCTCCACCAGCTACAACCCTCCAAATCACTGTAATCTCTTCCAGCCCCTACAACCTTCCCTAGCTCTTCAACGTCCACCAGCCCTGACAAACCTTCCTATCTCTGTAACCTCCTCCACCAAGACAACCCTCTCGATCTCTGTACCCTTCTCCACCAAGACAACCCTCCCTGTTTCTGTAGCCTCCCCCATCCCCTACAACCCTCTCTTATCTCCGTTACCTCTTCAGCCCCACAACTCTCCCTACATCTGTGACCTCCTCCTGCCCCGTCAACCCTCCCTATTTCTGTCACTTCCTCCAGCCCGCACAAACCTCCCTATCTCTGCTTCTTCGTCAGACCCCCCAACACTCCCTATCTCTAATTTCCTCCAGCCTGGAAAACCCTCCCTATCTCTATAACCACGTACAGCACCTGCCACCCTCCGTATCTCTGTGAATTCCTCCCGCCCCTACAACCCTCCCTGTCTCAGTAACCTCCTCAGCCCCTACAACCCTCACTATCTCAGTAACCTCCTCCAGCCCCTAAAGCATCCCTAGATCTGTCATCTACTCCAGCCCCGACAACCCTCCCTACTCCATAAACTCCTCAGCTCCTGCAACCCTCCCTCACTCTGTCACCTTCTCAGCCCCGACAGCCCTCCCTATCTCTGTGTTACTCTCCAGTTCCTACAAGCCTCCCAATCTCTGTAACTTCCTCCAGCCGTGACAGCACACCCTTTCTCTGCAATCTCCTCCCGGCCATACAGCCCTCCCGATCTCTGTCACCTCCTACAGCAGACCAACATTCCCGATCTCTGTAACCGTCACCCCCTACAACACTTAGTATCTCTGCTGCCTCCTCCAGCCCTTACAACATTTCCTATCTCTGTCACCGTCTCCAGGCTTGACAATCTTCCCTAACACTGCAACATACTCCAGGCTCTACAACCCACACTTTCACTAACGCCCTCAGCCCCACAACCCTCTTCATCTCTGTCACCTCCTCCAGAACCACAACCTTCCCTCTCTCTGTAACCACGACCACCCCCTGCAACACTCCGCATCTCTGCTGCCTCCTCCAGCCCTGACAACATTTCTTATCTCTGTCACCTTCTCCAGGCCTGACACCCTTCCCTAACGCTGTCACCTACTCCAGGCTCTTGAACCCTCCCTATCCCTAACGTCCTCAGCCCTACAACCCTCCTGATCTCTGTAACCTCCTCCACCCCTACAACCTTCCGTGTCTCATGTTTCAGGTCAGTGATGAAGGTTCTGATGAGGGGTCACTGTCATGCAAAGCTAACTCTGTTTCTCTCTCCACAGACGCTGCCAGACCGGCTGAGTATTTCCTGCATTTCCTGTTTTTATTTCACTTTACATCTCTGCCCACATGTCACTGACCTCACTGCGAAGGTAAATCGGCCCATCACGTACACTCTATCCGGGCCCCTCAAAACGTACGACATTTCATATATCACTTCACCTCAGACATCTCTGTTCCAAGCACAACAGCCCCAGCCTATCCAATATTTCCTCACAGCAACATTTTCTTTCCAGACCTGGCAACATCCTCGTAAATTTGTTCTGTACCCTCTCTAGTGCAATTAAATCCTTTCTGTAATGTGGTGACCGGAACTGCACAAAGTACTCACGGTGTGGCCCAACCAATGACTTATATAGTTACAGCATAACCTCTTTCCTATTCTGCACCTCAGCTAATAAAGGAAACGTGTTCCCGATGTTTTTTTAACTCAGTTAGCGAGCTGTCCTGCTATCTTCATGGATCTATGAACATTCGCTCCAATGTCCCACACTTCTTCTACACCTGGAAGGATTCTCCCATTAATTGTGCATTCCTTTGCCTCGCGCCACCCCCCCCCCCCCCCCCCCAAATTCATCCCCTCATAGGTCTCTGCGTTGAATACCATTTGCCACTTGTCTGCCCACCTGACTAGTCCATTAACATCTTCCTGCAGTCTCCAGCTACTCTGGTCTCTCCCAACCACACTGCCAATTTTTTGTATCGTTTGCAATCTTTTTGAACATGCCCACTGCAGGGGATAAGTCTCCACTGACACGGTTATACCCCTGATCATTGCTTTCAGTTACACTCACCTGAACAAACACATTACATCAGCAGCTTTGTCTCTGATGTAAATAATGTGGTGGATAAAACACAATCATTTCAATGTCAATGATATTTTCTGAGTAAGACCTCTCTCGGAATAAACCTGAAATCTGTACTCATACTGGACGGATGCTACAATTATGAGAGGCGTCATTTACATTTTCCATATTATTGCATTGACCTTGTTCACTCCTGGCATTTCTATTGCAAATGTAACTGATCTGTCTGCAGTGGACATTGAATCCAGGGACAAAAGCAATCCCGCTTCACTCTGTTCCTCCCTTTTCCCAGTTAAAATTTGAAATTTGAGTCTCTGATTCGGGACCATGTTCAGGGTTACAGTCCAGAAACTACTGTGAGTGATATTACTGGACAGACACTGTACGCATCCATTTGGGAGGCAGTTGGGTCGTGATAATATCAATGGTCACGTAATCCAGAAGCCCAACCTGATGGCCTGATGACAGGGGTTCAAATCACCCCTTAACCTTCTAAATTGCAGGGATACACAGTAAAGCTCCATTTTCACTGTCCCATTAAACATTCCCAAGCCAAGCACAGTGTGGGTTTGACACAGAGTAAATTTCCCTCTGCACTGTCCCATCACACACTCCCAGGGTAGGGGCAGCATGGGGTGAGAAATAGAATAAAGACAGGGCCTATTGTATCATAAACAGAGAAATGGTCTTGTGCAGTACAAACTGAGACCGGGTGAAACGCAGCAGAAGCAGAGACGACTCCCAGGGCAGGAACATCATGGGGTGGATACAGAGTGAATCTCACTCTCCGCTCTCCGAAACAGAGAGAGAGAGAGATGGAAAGAGAGAAATAGAGAGACACAGAAAGAAAGGGTGACTGAGAGTGAAAGAGGGATATTTAACATCGGACATAGGCAGAGGAGGAGGCAATTTAACCCCTCAACCCTCTAGAATTCCGTGAGATCAGGGCTGATCTGTGATCTAACTAACACCATATATCCCACCTTTGCCCCTTATCTCTTAATACCTTTGGTACTGATAGGCATCAATGATCCCTCAGAGAATCAGAACAGACCAGCGAGACTCAGAAAAGTAAACTTCTGTTGAATTTGTGAGCCTTGTATTGTGGAATGTTTGAGTATTGGTGAGAATGTTGAGCCAGTGAAATTTTGCCCCAGTGGGATGAATAGATACTATAGATATTACAACAGTAAGGTACCGCCTGTACTGTAAATATGGACTGTAATAACAATGTAACTGATCAAATTTCTGTTAATACTATGACTACAGTTATACCTGCAATCCTGTGAGAATGTACATAAGACACGATGGGATGAAGTCAAAGTGGGCACTGTCGAATTTGCGAACTTGATCTTTGTGGGAACACAAGGGTGAAGTAAGTTAAAAATATTAAATGGTCAATTCACTTGTACAAGTAAACACGCAACAGAATTGGGTCTAGAATGTCCTATGTGCTGCATTCCTACTCCTACATCTACTCTGTTCAGATCTCTCATGATTTTAAACACCTCTATCAAATCTAATCTCAGTTTCTCTTCTCTGTGGAGAACAACCCCAGCTTCTCCAATCTATCCACGTAACTGAAGTCCCTCATCCCTGGAACCTTGCTCGTGAATCTTTTCTGCACCCTCTCTAATGCCCCCACATCCTTCCTAAAGTACGGTGTCCAGAATTGGACACAATACTGGATGAGGATGAACCAGTGTCTTTTTTAAGCTTCATCATAACCTCCTTGCTTTTATACTCTAAGCCTCTATTTACAAAGCCGTCTTCAAAGATTCTTCAAATATTTAAAGGCACAGCTCACGAAAAAATAACTGACCCTGCACAACAACTAAATTTTCTGGGAACATTGGAGCCAGCTGTGGCTCCGTGGGTAATAATACTGCCTCTGAGTGATACGTTTGTTGGTACAGGTCAGAACACAAAATCTAGTCTGATGCCACCCAACAGAAATTCAGAACTGACCAGCGAGACTCAGAAAAGGAAACTTGTGATAAATTTGTGAGCCCCACTTTTTGGAATGTTTTAGTGTTTGAGTAAATTTTTCATATTTACCGATGATACCAAACTTGGAGGAGATGCAAAGCGTGAGGATGACACCAATCGACTGCAACAGGACATTGATAGTTGAGCAGAATGGGCAGACAAGTGGCAGATGGAATTTAATACATGGAAATGTGAGGTGATGTATTTTGGCCGAAGTGATAAGAAGAGGCAATATAGACTTAATGGCACAATCCTAGAGAGTGTGCAGGGACAGAGGGACCTGGGGTTACATGTACATACATCTTTGAAGGTGGTAGGACATATTGAGAGAGTAGTCAGTGAAGCCTATGGGATCCTGGGCTTCATAGATCGAGGTGTTGAGTACAAAAGCATGGAGGTTATGCTGAACCTTTCCAAAGCTCTGGTTAGGCCACAACTAGAATAGTGCATCCAGTTCTGGTCACCACACATTAGGAAGGATGTGAGGGTCCTTCAGGGGGATCAGAGGAGGGAAGCTTATGTCAGATACAGATAGCTCAATACCACAGAAAGCCGAGAGGAGTGAAGAAAGTGATGGGGTGAAATTAAAAGGCAAATTAGGAAAGCAAAGAGATAGTCAGAAAATAATATAACCAAGTAAAATCAAGGAAAGCACTGAGATGTTTAATAAATACATGAAGAACAAGAGGATAACTAAGGATAGAGTATTCGGGATCAAAAAGGGAATTGGTGTATGGAGGTGGGATTTGTGGGCATGGCTCCCCTTAAAATCTCAACAACTTTGATCAAATCACCTTGATCCTCCTAAATTGTAGGGAATACCTCCCTAGTTTGTATAATATCACCTCGTAATTTAACCCTTGGAGTACAGTTATCATTCTGGTAAATCTACATTGCACTCAAATGGACATGGACGCCCTCGCCCGCAAGTCTCTTTGGACCTCCAGTGTTTCTAGTTTTTCACCATTTATAAAATACTCTGTTCTCGTCTTTTTTACTGACATTGAAATCTATCTACCACAGTATTGCCCATTTATTAAGATATTAATATCTTTAGTTTCGTTTAGTTATACCGCACTGAAACAGGCCCTTCGGCCCACCGAGTCTGTGCCGACCATCAACCACCCATTTATACTAATCCTGCACTAATTCCATATTCCTACCACATCCCCACCTGTTCTTATATTTCCCTACCACCTACCTAGACTTGTGCCAATTGATAATGGCCAATTTACCTGTCAACCTGCAAGTCTTTGGCATGTGGGCAGAAACCGGAGCACCCGGAGGAAACCCACGCAGACACAGGCAGAACTTGCAGAACAGGCAGTACCCAGAATTGAACCCGGGTTGCTGGAGCTCTGAGGCTGCGGTGCTAACCACTGCGCCACTGTGCCGTAATTTGATGCCTCCAGCTACACTGCTAACAATGCTGCCTATTTTGTGTCATTGGTAAACATGGGTATGTGGCATTCGACCCCATCATCTTAAATCGTTAATAAATACAGCAAAACTGAGACACACACGGACTTTGCACCAGTAGACAGGAGTCAATCATTCCATCCTAGAGGTTTTTCAATTACAGATTTATGTGTTTTTTATTTGGATAAAAACAGAATTCAAATTCACAACAGCCCAGTGTGGGATTTGAACTGCTTTTTCAATCATCAGCTCAGGCCTTCAAATTAAAACCCATAAAAATAGATTCATTTTCCTCCTGCTTTTGTCTGACCGTCTCAGGTTTTGTATATTGTTCCCTTTTCCTCTTCTTCCATGTGTCTGAAGTCTTTGAAGTTTGTCAGACATTGGTAAACTACTTCATGTGGTGTTCTGTAAATACCTTCAATTCTGTGCATCTGCAAGGGACACAATTCAAATTCTCACCTTATTGCAATAACCAAAACCTGCAGGTCCATTCAAACACCCCTATTTCCTGTCTCTGCAAAGATAGCTCACACTTCCACAATGTCGGAATGTCTGAATGGAAACAGCTTTTGACACATTTCCCAACATGTCTGCTGACACTTTTCAGGGTGAAGCTAAATTCAACTTACAGATTGCAAGCCCCAAATTGAATCTTGAAGAGAGAAGAAGTGACACAAATGAAATCCCAGGTCTCTCTGTCCCTGCACCCAATTTAACATTGTACCATTTAGTTGATATCGCTTCTCCTCAGCCTTCCTTCCAAAATGCATCATTTTACATTAATCAGCATTAAAGTTCACCTGCCATGTTTCTGACCATTTCCCCAGGCTATGTCTATCCTCCTGAAGTCTACTACTTTCCCTTCCCTGTTTATAACATTGCCCATGGCACAATGTTGAAGTTATGTCCTGTAAACCCTATTCCCAGTCATTCAAATATCAAAAAGATCAGTAGTCCGAATCCAAACCCCTGGGGAATATCCCTATACCACAATGTACACTGTATACAGTGAGTACAAAAGCAGGGAGGTTATGCTGAACATTTATCAAGCTCTAATTAGGCCCCAACTGGAGAATTGTGTTCAGTTCTGGTCACCACACTTTTAGAAGGAGGTGAGGGTCCTTGAGAGGGTGCAGAGGAGATTTACCAGAATGGTTTCAGAGATGGGGGGATTTTATCGACAAAGTTAGGTCTCCTTGGAACAAAGGAGATAGAGGGGAGATTGAATAGAAGTGTATAAGATTATGTCAGGCATAGATACCGCCCTCCAGTCTGAAGAAACCGTTCACCAGTTCTCTCTGTGTCCTGTCCCTTAGCCAATGTTGTATCCACTCTGTCCCTGTCCCGTTCATTCCATCAACATACCTTTCGTGAACTAGTCAATTATGAGGCACCATTAAGACGTCCCCATGAGGAAATTGGTCCCAGAGCACAGAAAAAAACACAGACAGGCAATGAGCATCTGCAACAAGAGAGAATCCAACCACCTCCCCTTGGCATTCAAAGCATTATCCCATCGTTGAATCCTCCAGCATCAACATCCTGGGGAGACAGTGACCAGGAACTGAATTGAAGAAATCACATCTGTACTGTGGCGACAAGTGACTCACCCCGACTCCCCAAAGCCTTTCCACCACCTCCAAGACACAAGTCAGGTGTGTGATGGTATCTCTCCACTTGCCTAGATGAGTGCAGGACCGACAATACTCCAGAAGCTCGACACCATCCAGCACAAAGCAGTCCACTTGATAGGCACCCCATCCACAACTTTAAACTTTGATTAGATCACCCCTTAACCTTCTAAATTCCAGCGATACAGAGTAAAGCTCCATCTACACTGTCCCATCAAATGCTGCCAAGCTATTAGTTAGCTATTGAGTAAATCTCTGTCCTCTCCATTCTATCAAACACTCCCAGGGCAGGTGCAGTGTGGGGATATTTACAGAGTAAAGCTGACTCGATATGTGCCTCTCTTTCCCTTCCTCCATCCAGATGGAGAGAGTAACAGTGAGAGAGACAGGGATAGATATGGAGAGAGTAAAACAGAGAGAGGGAGGGATAGCAATGGGGAGAGAGCACCAGTGAGAAAGTGGAAGAAATTGGGATGGAGAGTGTCGGTCAGTGTTACTGCAAAGCTGTGTTCAGCAGACTGGAAGATTTGACACAGCGAATATTGGGATTGAGAGGGGACAGAGGGAGATAGAGATAGAGAGAGAAGAGGAGAGATATAAATATGGAGAGATAGCAGAGTGAGTGAGTGAGTAAGGGAGAGGGGAAGACGGATATGGAGAGAGATTACCAGTAAGAGTAGCTTTCCACTTCTCTCTCCATGTATATCTCTCCCTTTCTCACTGTTACACTCTCTCCATCTTTATTTCTTCCTCTCTCCTGATCGTTCACACTCTATGCCGATTTCTTGTACCTCCGTGTGCACAGGATTACATCAAACCGTGATTATATTTGACATTTGCCCTTTCGATCTCTCCTAACAACGTGACTGTCTCCAACATTCTCTCTGCGTCTGTGAACAGCGGGACCTTGGAGTGAATGTTCACTGATTCCTTAGGGTAACAGACAGCGAGAGACTGGGATTCAGAGAATAACAGAGTGGCAGAGATTGGGATTCAGAGGGTAACAGAGAGGGAGAGATTGGGTATCAGAGGATAATAGAGTGGCAGAGATTGGGATTCAGAGGGTAACAGGGAAGGAGAGACTGGGATTCAGAGGGGAACAGAGGTTAACAGAGAGGGAGTGATTAGGATTCAGATGGTAACAGGGAGGGAGAGACTGGGAATCAAAGAGTAACATAGAGGGAGAGACTGGGATTCAAAGAGTAACAGAGAGGGAGAGACTGGGATTCAAAGAGTAACAGAGAGGGAGAAACCGGGATTCAGATGGAACAGAGAGGGAGAGACAGAGAGAGAGAAGGATAGAGGAAGAGGCAGTGATCGATGCAGAGACAGAGATAATGCCAGACAGATGGGGAGACACAGAGAGAGAGAGACAGAGAGAGCATCAGAGACAGAGATAGAAGGAGAGAGAAGGAGTGACGGGGGGTGGAAGACAGATGAAGAGACAGAGAGAGAGAAAGAGACAGAGAGAGGAGAGAGAGGGAGTGACAGGGAGGGAAGGACAGATGGAGGGATAGCGAGAGAGACAGAGAGAGAAGGAGAGAGATGGAGTGACAGGGAGGGAAGGACAGATGGAGGGATAGAGGGAGAGAGACAGAGATAGGAGAGAGAAGGAGTGACAGAGAGGGAAAGACAGATGGAGGGACAGATAGAGACAGAGAGAGAGGCGGAGACAGAGAGAGGGGGAGAGAGAGGGACAGAGAGGGAGGGATAATGAAGGAAGGAAAAATGGTTGAAACCATTGCTATCCTGGGAGCGTGGGAGGAAGGGAGAGATGAAAAGAGAAAGGGGGAAGAGAAAGGGAGAAAAGGTGTCAGAGGCACAGACAGAGTTATGGACAGAGGCAGAGAGAGAGAGGGAAAGAGGGAGATAAAGAGACAGAGAGACAGGAGAGGGAGACAGAAGGAGAGAGAGGGAGTGACAGGGAGGGAAAGACAGATGGAAGGACAGAGAGAGAGAAGGAGCGAGAGGGAGAGACAGAGAGATGGACAGAGGGTTGACTGAGAGGGAAAGACAGATGGAGGGACAGAGAGAGAAGGAGAGAGATGGAGTGTTAGGGAGGAAAAGACAGATGGAGGCACAGATCGAGTGACAGAGAGGAAGAGGCAGAAATAGAGAGGGAGACAGAGATATAGAGAGGAAGATACAGAGACAGTGAGAAAGAGAGAAAGAGAGCGAGAGATAGAGACATAGAAAGAGAGAGAGAGGTAGAGACACAGACAGAGAGAGAGAGATAGAGACACAGAGAGAGAGGCAGCTGCAGTGAGAAAGAGAGAGAGAGACAGAGACAGTGATAGCGAAAGACAACGAGAGGGAGAGATGGGGAGAGAAAGTTGTACGGGGAAGAGAGAGCGGGAGAGAGAGGGGGAGAGAGAGATAGAGGGGATAGTGGGAGAGAGAGTGCCAGAGAGAGATAGAGGGGGGAGTGAGAGATAGAGCGGGAATGAGAGATAGAGGGGGGAGTGAGAGATAGAGGGGTGAGTGAGAGATAGAGAGGGGAGTGAGAGATGGAGGGGGAGTGAGAGGGAGATAGTGGGGGAGAGGGAGATAGAGGCGAGAGGGAGTGACAGAGAGTGAAAGACAGATATAGGGACAGAGAGAGAGACAGAGATAGAAGGAGAGAGAGAGGGAGTGAGAAAGAGGGAAATACAGATGGAGGGACACAGACAGATGGAAGGAGAGAATGGGACAGATAGGAAGGGATACAGAAAGAGGGAGAGAAAGAGACCGACTGAGGGAGAGACAGTGGTACAGAGAACGAGAGAGGGAGGCACAGAGGGACAGAGACGGGGATTGGGAGAGACAGGGATTGGGAGATTGGGTGAGACTGAGAGAGAGAGAGGCAAAAGTAGAGGAAGAGCCAGTGATAGATGGAGAGACAGAGATAATGACAGAGACAGAGATGGAAGGAGAGAGAGGGAGTGACAGAGAGGGAAAGACAGATGGAGGGACAGAGACAGAGGGAGAGACAGAGATAGAATGAGAGAGAGGGAATGCCGGGGAAGGAAGACAGATGGAGAGACAGAGAGAGAGGCAGAGAGAGAAGGAGGGAAAGGGAGAGACAGAGAGGGAAAGACAGATGGGGAGACAGCGAGAGAGAGGCAGAGATGGAAGGAGAGAGAGGGAGTGATAGGGAGGGAAAGACAGATGGAGGGACAGAGAGACAGAGACAGAGATAGCGGCAGAGACAGAGATACAGGAGAGAGAAGGCGTGGCGGGGGGGGAGGTTGAAGACAGATGGAGTGACAGAGAGAGAGAGAGAAAGAGAGAGGAGAGAGAGGGAGTGACAGGGAGGGAGGGACAGATGGAGGGATAGAGAGAGAGAGACAGAGAGAGACGAAGTGACAGGGAGGGAAGGACAGATGGAGGGATAGAGAGAGAGAGACAGAGATAGAAGGAGAGAGATGGAGTGACAGAGAGTGAAAGACAGATGGAGGGACATATAGAGGCAGAGAGAGAGGCAGAGACAGAGAGATGGAAAGTGAGACGGACAGAGAGGGAGGGTTAAAGAAGGAAGGAAAAATGGTTTAAACCATTGCTGTCCTGGGAGCGAGGGAGGAAGGGAGAGATGAAAAGAGAGAGGGGGAAGAGAAAGGGAGAAATGGTGGCAGAGACACAGACAGAGTTATGGACAGAGGCAGAGAGAGAGAGGGAGATAAAGAGACAGAGGGACAGGAGATGGAGACAGAAGGAGAGAGAGGGAGTGACAGGGAGGGAAAGACAGATGGAAGGACAGAGAGAGAGAAGGAGAGAGAGGGAGAGACAGAGAGAAGGACAGAGGGAGTGACAGAGAGGGAAGGACAGATGGAGGGACAGAGAGAGAATGAGAGAGGATGAGTGTTAGGGTGGGAAAGACAGATGGAGGGACAGATAGAGAGACAGATAGGAAGAGGCAGAAATAGAGAGGGAGACAGATAAATAGAGAGGAAGATACAGAGACAGTGATCGAGAGAGAGTAACAGAGAGAGAGAGATAGAGACACAGACAGAGAGAGAGAGATAGAGACACAGAGAAAAACAGAGAGAGAGGCAGCGGCAGTGAGAAGAGAGAGACAGAGACAGTGATAGCGAAAGACAACAAGAGGGTGAGATGGGGGGAGAGAAAGTTGTACGGGGAACAGAGAGCGGGAGAGAGAGGGGGAGAGAGAGATAGAGGGGGGAGGGAGAGAGTTAGAGGGGGAGGAGAAGGAGATATCGGGGAGAGGGAGATAGAGGGTGAGAGGGAGATAGAGGGGGGAGGTGGTGATAGAGGGGGGAGGGGGAGATAGAGGGGGAGCTGGAGATATAGGGGGAGAGGGAGATAGAGAGGGGGAGGGGGAGAGATAGAGATAGAGGGGGAGAGGGGTATAGAGTGGGAGAGGGTGATAGAGGGGGAGAGGGAAGTAGAGGGGGTGGGGGAGATAGAGGGGGAGAGGCAGATGGAGCGTGAGTTGGAGATAGAGAGGGTGATGGAGATAGAGAGGGTGATGGGAGGGTGATGGAGATAGAGCGGGTGATGGAGATAGAGAGGGTGATGGAGATAGAGAGATAGAGGGTGAGAGGGAGATGGAGGGTGAGAGGGAGATAGAGCTGGAGATGGAGATAGAGAGGGAGATGGAGATCGAGGGGGAGATGGAGATCGTGGGAGAGTTAGAGATCGAGGGAGAGTTGGAGATCGAGGGGGAGTTTGAGATCGAGGGGGAGTTGGAGATCGAGGGGAGTTGGTGATCGAGGGGGAGAGGGAGATCAAGGGCGAGAGGGAGACAGAGAGAGAGAGGGAGACACGAGGGAGGGGGATACAGGGGGGGAGAGGGATACAAGGGGGAGAGGGATACAGGGGGAGAGAGGGATACAGTGGGGGAGAGGGGGACGCGGGGGAGAGGGAGGCAGGGGGAGAGGGAGACAGGGGGGAGAGAGGGAGCCGGGGGGAGAGAGGGAGACGGGGGGAGAGAGGGAGACGGGGGAGAGAGGGAGACGGGGGGGAGAGAGGGAGACGGGGGAGGAGAGAGGGAGACGGGGGGCAGAGAGGGAGATAGAGGGGGGAGAGGGAGATACTGTGGGGAGAGGGAGATTGAGGGGGGAGACAGAGATAGAATGGGAGAGAGAGAGAAGGGGAAGAGGGTGGTGAACCTGTGGAATTCTCTACCGCAGAAGGCAGTGGAGGCCATGTCATTAAATATATTCGTGGAGGAGAGAGATATATTTCTTAATGTCAAAGGGATCAAGGGGTATGGGGAGAAATTGGGAACAGGGTACTGAATTAGACCATCGGTCATAATCCTTATTGAATGGCAGAGCAGACCCGAGGGGCTGAATGGCCTGCTCCTGCTCCTATTTTCGATTTTTCTATGAGAGAAGCGGACTGAGAGAGGGAGAGGTAGAGCGAGAAGGAGAAACAGGGAGAGAAGGAGAGATAGAGATGCAGAGAGGTGACCCTGAGATTCTCTCTCTCTCACACACAAACATGCAGACACACACAGACACACACATAAAGGGACACACAGCCACACACACACACACACACACACACACACACACACACACACACACACACACACATACACACACACACACAGACAGATTTTGCAATCCACACTGATGACAGTAAAAATGGCCAACAGAACTTTGGTAACAATCCCCAGTGTCTGCCCAGATCTGAGAGACAGAGAGAGACAGAGAGAGAGATAGGGCAGTGACGGAGAGAGACCTTGGAAGGAGGAGGAGAAAACAGCTTGTCGGAGAAACTTCACATTTATTTGCGTTCTCCAGATTTTATTGAAAGTTGAAGGGGACTGGAGAATGGAAAAACTGTCAGCACACAACAACAACACTGAGAGACGATAGAAGTGAGGGAAGGGGAGGCACACTTTAAAATCCACACTGATGTCAGTAAAAATCCCCAAACACAAGCTCAGTAACAATGTTTGATATTTTCAAACTGCAGGGAAAGAATTAAAGGTTTGAAGTTAACTACGAGATGGCTGAAAGCATTGCTGTGTTGGGATGAACATATCAATGGACTGGAAGAGTCCGGATGGTCCTGACCTGGGATTAACATATCAATGGACAGACCCCCTCTCCCGCCCCTGAGGCAGGAGATTGAGAGACAGCCCAACATGTCAGAGGCTCTAGGTGGAGTTTGCAAACAGCTCACTCAGAATATAAACTGGGTTTGAAGATCTCAGTTCCAATCACAAAACCAACCTTTCACTCTCTATCCAGAGAGAGTGGACACATTCCCCAGTCAGATTCAGTGTGTGTGTCTGTGTATCTGTTTGTGTGCTCTCTCTGTCTCAATCTGGTTTATAACTGTGATTTGATTGCATTTGAATATTGCTGATTGTCTGTGTAACTGAGAGAGGAAACTCTGGGCTCTTGCTATCCTATTTTGTTGAAATATGTCCTCGTTTTGTATTTTAATCCATTTTTTTTCTCCTTCTTTCCCCTGAGGAATTTTCATTCTGAAAACTGCACCGTGAAGTTGAAAAGAGGGAAAGTTTGGGACGAGGAATCCTTGGACAGATTGAGGCCTTTTCCACAGGCTGCACCCAAAGGGCCCACGTGAGTTGTGTCCATATATTCGTCCGAGGTTCAATTTCCTCTCTGGGGCCCACTTCGCAAGACTCATTCTCACTCTCTATCTGTCTCTCTGAATGAGAGTAACAGGAGGGAGAGAGACGCAGGAGAGTGAGGGAAACATAGAGAGAATCAGCGGGGGAGTGGAGGGGTAGACGGCTGGTAGCCGGCTGTTTGTGTGATCTTGCTGTGCACCAATGGCCTGCAGTTTTTCCAACATTGTAACAGTGACGACCACTTTAAAAATTAACTCATTGAAGGTCAAAAGCTTGGAATTAAGTCACAAATCTGATAGTTTCTTAAGGCTTGTTATAATTCTAGAGTAATCCGTGTGCTTTGGGCAATGTCCGGAATCTTTACTGTTGAATAAGATGTACGGAGTTATATTCTTTAAAAATGCCTTTTAATCAATTTTCTCTCTTTCCCTCTTGCCTTCAGGAATTTTCATTCTGAAAACTGCATCGTGAAGATGAAAAGAGGGAAAGTTTGGACGAGGAATCTTTGGACTGGAGCATCCTCCCGAGGGGACGGACTGAGGCCTTGTCCACAGGCTGCACCCAAAGGGCCCACGTGGGATGTGTCTGTTTATTAGCCCGAGGTTTAATATCCTCTCTGGGGCCCTGGGTTATCTAATTCCTGTCGGATTGGGGCTCCTGGAGTTTTAAACATGTTGAAAGCCTGGGGTTAAAGGAGCAGCCCCAGGATGGAGTCCCATTTGCACTTGCTCCATCCAGCCCTGTCTGTGAGGTTTGCTGATGTTTTGGGCAATGCTTCGTGAACTTAGTGAAATAAGATGCATGGTGCCCATTTTAATTCATTTTACTGTAGTTATGAGGTTAGCTTTCCCTCTGTCTCCACATTCTTTCCCTGTGTCTCTATCTCCCCCCATGCTTTCTCTTTTCTGTCTCAGTTACACACTCTCCATCACCACTTAAACCTTTAATAAATAAAAATAAACATACCACACACAGCAATGTAATTTGTCGTTATTTGAAATGGTGAGACGGAATCAGCAGCTTGTTCGCAGTTTAAAGAGGGAGTTTCACCCTTTCTAGGGACTGAAATCTGGCTATTATCACATTGCTGCTTGTGGGATCTTGCTGTGCATCTAGTGGCCTGCAGCATTTCCTGCATGACAACAATGAGGACACTTCCCTCCCTGTCACACCATTTTAGAAGTGAATTCATTTTGTGTAAAGCTCCCCTGAAGGCCTGGAATTAAAGTCCTGAGCTTGGAGCCGGTATAATTCCAGAGTGTTGCTGGTATTTAGGGCAGTGACGTGAATTTGAGGGTGAAATAAATTGTGGGATCTTGCTGTGCACTTATGGCATGCAGTGTTTCCAACATTGCAATAGTGACGAGCACTTAAACAGTTCACTGAGTGTCAAAAGTTCCCGATTCAAACAATTCAGTTTACTGAAGTTCTGAGTTTCGAATTCTCTCTGTCTTTCTCCAGAATTATTTCCCTCTGTCCCTCTATTTAAACCTTTAATAGTTAAAAACACATACAGCTGTGTGATTTGTTGTTGGTTTAAATGGTGAGACAGAAATATTTCACAGCTATTTTCAGTCAAGATTACATATGAGATAGAGGGACAAAAACAGATATGGACGGAGAGAGAGAGACAGGGTAGAGAGATACAGAGACAGAGGAGAGAAATACACAGACAGGGAGAGAGATACAGAGACAGGAGAGAGAAATACAGGGACGGGGAGAGAGATACAGAGACAGGGGGGAGAGATACAGAGACAGGGGAGAGAGATACAGAGACAGGGAGAGAGATATAGAGACAGGGGAGAGAAATACAGAGACAGGGGAGAGAGATACAGAGACAGACACAGAAAGGTGGAGGTTGCTGTCTGAACACTTTTTTCATTTGGTTTATTAACTGTGATTTGTCTGTTTTAGGGTGTTGCTGAGAGAGTGTCTGTGTCACTGAGGGCAATTCCTGGGCTCTTGCTGTGCTATTTTGCTTCACAATGCATTTTAATCAATTGTGGGATCCTGCTGTGCATCTATTCCCTGCATCAACTCCTACATGACAACACTGAGGCAGAAACAGATGGAGAGTAAAAGAGGGAGAGTGAGAGTCAGCTGGAGGAGGCAGGTTAAATGCAGAGAGAGAGACAGGTGAGTGAGGGAGGGAAGTCAGAGAAAGATGGACAGAGACAGAGAGAGAGAAGGAGTGAGAAATCTGCACTCAAAACCTCGGTAACCTGAATATTGAAGTGTCACCATTGCTGGGATCTTGCTGTGCACTAAAAGCAGATTATCTGCAAATCAGATTTCTGCCTGTGGGATGTTGCTGTGTACACACTGCCTGCAGGTTTCCTGCATTGCAACAGTGGACCACTTTCAAAATTAATTCATTGAGTGTCAACTGCTACTGAGGGCCAATAATTACAAGAGCTGAACGTGAAGCTGCATAAAGGTTGGTTTCAATTTAAAGATGGAGTTTAGCATTTTCTGAGGTCTGTGATGGGATATTTGGCGATGATCACATTGTGGGATACTGCTGTGCATACATTCCCTGCATCAATTTCTACATCACAACACTGAGGCAGAAACAGGTGGAGAGAAAAAGAGGGAGAGTGCGAAACAGCTGGAGATGGCAGGTTAAACAAAGAGAGAGAGAGAGAGAGAGACAGGCGGAGTGTGGGTGAGGGAGGGAAGGCAGAGAAAGATGGAGAAAGACAGACAGAGAGAGAAATCCACACTCACACCTTGGTTGAAGTGTCACCATTGCTGGGATCTTGCTGTGCACAGCTTGCAGGCTGTTATCACACTGCTGCTTGTGGGATCTTGCTGTGTACCAATGTCCTGCAGCATTTCCAACATTGCAACAGTGACGAGCACTTTAAAAAGTAATTCATTGAGTGTCAAATACTTCTGTGAATCAGCAATGAAATGGGTGAAATGTGAAGGTTTGTCAAGGCTTGTTCTCATTCCCGAATAATACTGGTGTTTTAGGCTGTGGGCTGAATTTGACAGTGAAACGAAACACCTGGGGACCATTTGAATTCAGTTTTTCAGGGATGGGAATGTGGATTTCTCTCTCTATCCTTCTATAGGAGAGGGGATGGGGGTCACCAGTGTTTGTGTGTTTTTACAATGAGGCAGAAACAAATGTCGAGAGACACAGAGAGAAATAGAGAGAGAGAGAGAGAGAGAGAGAGAGAGAGAGAGAGAGAGAGAGAGAGCAGGAAATGACAGGGTTAACACATCCACACTTCCTCGTCTCTGGCTCTGTGTCGGGGGACGTGTTTGTAAGATGGGGAGTCACTGAGAGATTGTTTTATGTCAGTGAGTTTGAGAGAAAGAGCCCTGGGCTCTTGCTGTGTTTTATTTCTGTGCAAAAATGCTTTGCTTTGTTTGAATCAATTTTATTATTCTTATTCCCAAGGAGAATCTTTTCGGAAGCTGCATCTGTGATGATGCAGAGGGAGAATCTTTTGGCCACGTGGAATTCTCAGACAAGAGCTTGAACCAGGGAGGGAAAATAATAATACATATATATTTGTCATTGTCAAATTCATTTCTAAATACAGAAAAGAAAACTGATTGTGTTTTCGGGGCTGACAGAAAAACAAAGTGCTGGAAATGCTGAGTATTTCCAGAACAGTTTTTATTTCAGATTTCCAGCATCCTCAGTATTTTGATTTTGTGTTTTCGGGGGTCTGTGGATTTTTTTTACCACAAGGGAGGGGGCTGGAGGGTGCTCCGAATGGAATAGTTTGGGAAGCGCTGCTCCAGAAGTCAATGTAATCCCATAGTTTTCCCTCTCTCCATCTCTTGCTGCTACTTGTTCCCTGCACCTTCCTCCTTGTTCCTAGCTCTGTTTCTTCACATCTTTAAATCCCTATCTCTGTATCTCTCAACATCCTTTCTATCTCTGCCTGTCTCTAGAGACTCACAGGTTTCTATTGTCATTCTCTTTCTGCAACTCTCTGCATCTTTATCTGTCTCTCTCTCACTCCATTTCTTCTCTCACTCACCTCCAAATCCCTGAATCTTTCCATCGCTGCTCCTCCTTTCCTGCAAGATTATCTCTGCATTTCCTCCATCCCGCAGCATACCTTTCTATTCTGTAAACGCATCTTACTTTGTATCTCTGCCCCTCCACAACTTTCTGTCTCTGCGTCTCTCTCTTGGTCTGGGACCTTTCTCAATATCTCCATTTCTCTCTCTCTCTCTGCCCTTCTCAGTATTTCCGACCCTCTGTTCTCAGTTTCTCTCACTGGTGTCGGACTCCCTGCATCTCATTCTCCATCTCCCTTTCCATTTATTTTTCTCTCTCTCTGTTCTGTCCTAATCTCGGGATTTGTTTTCTGTATTTCTGTCCCTCTGTCAGGTGGTGGATTTGAACTCACAGCCTTGGTGTTGGACAGGGTGATTGTGAAGTGGGATCCTGCTTTCCATCTCTGCCCAGTGTTGCTCCCATTGAGGTAAAAACAGGATAGAGATTCTGAACGGACAGCCGATACACAACCACCCTCCTCCCCTCCACCCTGGCTTGCACCATTGGCACCAATTCCGAGTCCAGCCCAGTGTTTCTTTGAATCTCTGTGTATCTGCTCCCCGACTGTCTCTGCCTGTCTCCTTGTGGTTCAATGGGGGAAGGGACAAGTCAGACATTATCTAACATGGGTGGGACAGGATCAAAGTGCTGAATGGCCTCTTCCCGTCCCTGTGCAAAATCAATGTGTGATTGTTTGTGTTTGACTCCCTCTCTTTGATTCCCTGAAGCCGATGGGGAGAGCAGGTGTAACACCTTTCTGCAGAGAGGGCTGTGGCCTGTGCGTTAAAGGCTCAGAATGCCAGTTAGCCTCTGAAGGTCCTTGCTCTATGCCCGGCCCTGATTTTGGCCGGACAGGAGTTAAAGGTGCTGGGGATCTGGGAGCAAGATGTTGGAATTCCAGTGGCTTATCCAGATCTGGAATTAAAATGAACGGAAGATTGTCCGGAGATGGATCCAAACCCAGGAAAGTGATGGACGTGGGCAAAACACGGTGGGGGGCGAGGGGGGTAGGGGGCTGTTCACGGGGGCGATGATACAGGGTGGGAATTAGTAGAGGGGGACTTTTACATTACATGGAGGGCATTTAGAAACTGGGAGAGTTTACAGTGGAGAGCGGGGGGAGAATTAGATTGGGTTCAGTAAATGGGGGGGTATTTAGATGCGAGTCTGTTCACAGAACGGTGGGTATTTAGATGGGGGTCTGTTGCGGGCGGGTATAGAGATGGGAGTCTGTTCCCGGGGGGTATTTAGATGGGAGTTTGTTCCTGGGGGGTTATACAGAGGGGAGTTTGTTCCAGGAAGGTATTGAGATGGGAGTTTGTTCCTGGGGGTTATTCAGAGGGGAGTTTGTTCCCGGGGGGGGTATTTAGATGGTAGTTTGTTCATGGGGAGGTACTCAGATGGGAGTTTGTTCCTGGGGGGTTATCCAGAGGGGAGTTTGTTCCCGGGGGGGGGGGGGTATTTAGATGGTAGTTTGTTCATGGGGAGGTATTTAGATGGGAGTTTGTTCCTGGGGGTGTATTTAGATGGGAGTTTGTTCTGGGGATGTATTCAGTTGGGCGTTTGTTCCTGGGGTGTAGTTGGATGGCAGTTTGTTCTGGGGGTGTATTTAGATGGCAGTCTGTTCCAGGGGTGGGGGTATAAAGATGGGAGTTTGTTCCCGGGGGGTATATAGATGGGGGTCTGCTACTGGGGGGTGTTATTCAGATGGGAGTCAGTTACTGGGGGTGTAATTAGATGGGTGTTTGTTCCCGGGGGGGAATATAAATGGGTGTTTGTTCCCGGGGTCTATTTAGATGGGATTCTGTCCTGGGCGGGTGGTAGTTTGATGGGTTGTCTTGCAACAGAGGGAATGGGATAATTAGATGGGGTTCTGTTGATAATGAGGGTATTAGATGGGGGTCATTTAACATGGGATATCAGACAGTTGTCTGCAGATGAGGATTATTTAGATCGGGGGTGTCTGGACAAGGGGGGATGTTTTCTGGCGGGGGGAATTGCAGGAAAAAGATTTGCGTGGTGGATAAAAATTGCGGGCGGTGGATAAATTGACGGCTGTGGATAATTTCAGGGCGGTGGATAAATTGAGGGCGGTGGATAGGGTCAGGAAAAGACAGAAAAATTTGGAAAGAGATAGAAATGATAGAAAGAGAAATAGAGAAGACAGAAAGATACAAAGAAAGAGAGAGAAAAGGAGAAGGGAAAAAATGTGGCGAGAAATAACAGAGACACAAAGAAATTGAAGGCACCAAAGAGACAGACAGAAAGACAGTGAGAAAGACACAGAGAATCACAGAGAGATTGAGACAGAGGACAGAGAATCACAGAGAGATTGAGAAAGAGAACAGAGAATCACAGAGAGATTGTGAGAGAGGACAGAGAAAGCCATTGAGACAGAAAGACGCACAATCACTCAGAGAGAGAGAGAGAGAAACACAAAGTGAGGTAGAGGGAGAGATGGAGGAACAGAGAGAGAGAGAGAAAAACAGAGACAGAAATACAAGGTGAGGGAGAGATTGAGAAATAGAGTGAGAGAGAGATTCAGTGCGAGAGAGAGAGATTCAGTGCGAGAGAGATTCAGTGAGAGAGTGATTCTGTGAGAGAGAGATTCAGTGAGAGAGTTTCAGTGAGAGAGATTCAGTGAGAGAGATTGAGTGAGAGAGATTGAGTGAGAGAGAGATTGAGTGCTAGGGAGAGTCTGTGAGAGGAAGATTGAGTGCGAGAGAGAATGAGTGCGAGGGAGATTGAGTGCGAGGGAGATTGAGTGCGAGGGAGAGTCTGTGAGAGGGAGATTGAGCGAGAGGGAGATTGAGTGAGAGAGAGATTGAGTGAGAGAGTGATTGAGTGGGAGAGAGATTGAGTGGGAGAGAGATTGAGTGGGAGAGAGATTGAGTGGGAGAGAGGTTCAGTGAGAGAGAGATTGAGTGAGAGAGAGAGAGTGATTCAGAGAGAGATTCAGTGAGAGAGAGATTCAGTGAGAGAGAGATTGAGTGAGAGAGAGATTCAATGAGAAAGAGATTGAGTGAGAGAGATATTCAGTGAGAGAGAGATTCAATGAGAGAGAGATTGAGTGAGAGAGAGATTGAGTGAGAGAGAGATTGAGTGAGAGAGAGATTCAATGAGAGAGAGATTGAGATAGAGAGAGATTGAGTGAGAGAGTGATTGAGTGAGAGAGAGATTCAGTAGGAGAGAGATTCAGTGGGAGAGAGATTCAGTGGGAGAGAGATTAAGTGAAAGAGAGATTGAGAGAGAGAGCGAGAGAGATTCAGAGAGATATTGAGTGAGAGAGAGAGATTCAGTGAGAGAGAGAGTGAGTGAGAGAGAGATTCAGTGAGAGAGAGATTGAGTGTGAGAGAGATTCAGTG
Organism: Heterodontus francisci; assembly: GCF_036365525.1. Taxonomy (NCBI): domain Eukaryota; kingdom Metazoa; phylum Chordata; class Chondrichthyes; order Heterodontiformes; family Heterodontidae; genus Heterodontus; species Heterodontus francisci. The sequence goes on along the minus strand of NW_027141745.1, from coordinate 4,877,440 downwards.
AGAGAGACTTAGTGAAAGAGACTGAGTCAGAAGAAGGGAGGGAGAAAAGCAGAAACAGACAATAAAGATGTGATACTCACCATCCCACACCGTCTGCTTTCCACCGTTGGACTCTAACACCTTCCCGCCATCAGCTCATCCATGGGGAAGAGATCCTGGAGAGGGGCATTGTGGTGGGATTTAGAGAAAAGCGTCAGGACTGGGACAGAGAGTGTGGGGGATTCAGACTGGACTCTCTCACACACACACACTGTAATCAGTTCCAATTCACCTGGGCACAGAGATTGAGACACAGAAACTCACCTTCAGAAACCAGCCGCATGGAAGGAAAGAATGTCGTCTGATGTTGTCCTAATATATCCCAGAACCTGTCACTCAAAACAGACAGTCTACCCAAAATGCAGCTTACCCAACCAGCTCTCAGCTTCCTCCATCTGGACACTCCCTCCCAGGTATGGGACAGTCCAAGGTGAGTCTTTGTGTAAACAGCGAACGGGGGATGGAGGGATATTCCAGATATATCCCAAATGGACCATTCCAGACAGAAACCTGTCTGTCTCTCTCTCCCTCCCCCCAAAAACCTCATTAACAGAGCAGAAAAGCTGCTGTAATTTAAAACCTGGAGGGACTGGTTTGGATAATGACCATTTAACACTCATTGTATTAAATGTCTTTCACTATTCACCTCCGGTTAACAGAAAGTTCAGAAAATGACTCATTGCACCTTGAAACTCTGACAAAGTGTTATTGCTGGAGAGGCCTGTTTGAATGCAGTACAAACATGCGGTTTTTATTCGGTTTTTCATTTCCACTGTGTGACAAAGATTGAAACTAGAGCCAGCTTAATGAGGCAGCCAAGAGAACTTTTATAACCAGTGACATTTCACACAACATTTCTTACCCATATTTACAGTTATATTTGTCAATGATTCTTTGCACTGTATTTGATGCTGCTGTGTTTATGTATTAGCTGTAATCAATCAATAAAACCTTCTTAACATTTACCAGTTTAATGTTGCAAGGGTTTACAAAGCTGGGAAATGGCCATTTATCACAAATGGTATTAAAGATCTTCCACTTTTCACCTCCAGTTTATGTAAAGTTCAGCAATAAAGACCTCCACATTCTGACAAAGACTTTTTACTGCTGCAATAAAGTGTCACTTGTTCCCATTTGCTTCCTGACTGTTTCTATCCTCTGCTCTCCTGGGGGATTCAGAGGGATTTTTGTTCATTGTTTGTCCAAATTTAGGAGGTTCCAGATCCTCTGCAGCTGCTGTCCTGGAGAAATTAATTGCATTGCATTCAAAATCTTTCCCTCATTTTGGAGATATGAGGAGAGACTGTTTACACTAGTAGAGGCGTGAAACAATAGGCAGGGAGTTATTATGGTCTGGAATTCACTGTCTGACAGGTTTCTGAAAGCAGATTCAATATTAAGTTTCAAAGGACAATTGGAGTAAAATTTCAACTACTCGTAGTTATAGTAGAGAAGATACCAGCATAGAAAGAGAAGTGAGAGAGAGAGAGATGTCATAACGTAGGTGATCAAGAACTCAACACAACTTATATTGAGAGTTTTTATTTATAAATGACTGTTGGAGTTTTATTTGATCCTGTTGTTTTATTTATACATTACCTTTAATCACTCAATATAACTTTCCAAACAGGAATGAGTTTCATGTTACAAGTGTTCACACAGTAGAAAAATAGCCATTTTACAAACGTTGCATTGAAATTATTTTATTCAGCATCTCAAGTTTACAATAAAGTAAATTCTTCAGACTTGTGGAAACTTTCATACTCAGCAAGGGAATCTCCCATCAACAATGGCTCAGCATCTCCATCTGCTGGTGTCCCTGCCTCACTGCAGTTAATGTTCCTCTCTCACCATCTCCATCTGCTGGTACCCCTGCCTCACTGCAGATACTGTCCCACACTCACCATCTCCATCTGCTGGTGTCCCTGTCTTACTGCAGCTGCTGCCCTTCTCTCACCATCTCCATCTGCTGGTATCCCTGTCTTACTGCAGCTACTGTCCCCCTCTCACCATCTCCATCTGCTGGTGTCCCTGTCTCACTGCAGTTAATGTCCTTCTCTCACCATCTCCATCTGCTGGTGTCCCTGTCTTACTGCAGTTACTGCCCCCTCACACCATCTCCATCTGCTGGTGTCCCTGTGTCAATTCAGTTACTGTCCCTTCCTCACCATCTCCATCTCCTGGTGTACCCGTCTCATTGCAGTTATTGTCCCTCTCTCACCATCGACATCTGCTGGTAGTCCTGCCTCACTGCAGTTACTGTCCCACTCACCAGCTCACAATCCCTGCGATTTGCAGCTTTGTCCACTGGCTGCGGTTGTTGACAAAGCAACCAGTAGGTGTCGCTGTACTGGCACATGCGCAAATGTCGCCTGTTCCACTTGAACGTCATGGTCTGCCCACGCTCAGGCAGCTGCCAGGACTAAAGATGGCGCCGGTCAAATAATCACAGAGGCGGGTGGAGGGTGGGAGGTGGAGCTGGTGGTCTTGGGGAGGAGGAAGGGGAATGGGATTTAGTTCCAGTGTTTGAAACCCTTCAGCTCTTTCTATGATTTCACTAATTTAACATAGCGATTGAAAGGGTATTTCACCCCCTTCTTCAGCTCCTGTCTGAATTTAGTCTGGGTCACAATGTAAATACATGTGTTGGTGCAGGAACTGAGAAGCTGCAGCATCTTTGATGTGTGATTTGTGATAAAGACAGGGTCAGTGGGAGAGGAATAATAATAAATATCTGTAATTCTCCTATAAATGTTGTAAAAAAGCCGGGTCACTCATAACAGGAGAAAACTGCGGGATATAGTGAAGAGTAAAATAATTAATTTCCTGCGATTCTCCATCTCTGGGTCCTTGTGATTCTCTGCATTGCTGTGGCGCCGGAATCCCCTGCGGACTTTACTGGAGAATAAAATCCGTCTGACAGTCAGTACATTGAGCAGCAAAATCAGAAATACCGGGGTACAAGGGGTTAAAATGTAATTAAACAATTCAAATGCCCCCCATATTGGGGAATTAAAGAAGCTCAGTTTAGTAACACAACCCATGGGAACATTATCAATAATGTATTGTTGTTCCTGTGTAAAGTACCCGGGGAGAGACTCTAAACAGCCCAGCACACTCACTGTTCCCACAACCACAGCCGCCGTTTTCTCACTGCAGTATTTTGTTTTCAGCTTCTCACAACAAATGGCCACAAATCGATCAAAGGTGAAAGTGACTGTGAGCCAGACAGAAACAACTGTGGATGCAGAAAGCAGAACGGCAATGAGAGAACACACAGGAGTAATTCTCAGGAATGAATATGGGAAATAAATTCCAACAATCCACCTCAATATTGGATCAGTGATAACGACCAGGAGATCAGACACTGCCATTCCCACCAGGTAGACACTGATACATTTGGAGAGACCGCACTTTCCTCGGGACAGGATCACAATCGCCACCAAGTTAACTGGAAGAGAGAGAGAAAAGGAAGCAGAGAAATTACTGATCAGACCTGGAGACAAAGCAGCAGTTTTACAGGATCTGGGCTGAGATTTACAGCTTTGTTGCTGCATCGAGCAGTGAAAACTGATTCGTTGACACGGGCAGTGCTTTGTCACAGTGAAATGTTTGAAAACACAATTATTAATAATGAATTGGGAAATTGATGCAGAAAGTGAATAAAGTCAGCACCGGATCTACTGGAAGTACTGAATGAGGATGCAGTGTCAGTGGGGAATGAGAAGCTGTTTTACAGAGATGGAATCCAATGGGTTAATTGGGAATGTGTCTCCAGACTGTTGGTTGGGAAGGTTTGGGGAGAGTGGGATGTATAGCTGGTTTGTTGCTCTGGGTTCAGGGAACCGACAGGGACTGTTATCAAATGGGAAAATTCAGAAAACTGCAGCGCTAAGTTTGAGGATCAGCAATGAGCTAGAATGGTGGAGCAAGCTCGAAGGGCTGAATGGCCTCCTCCGACTCCCATGTTCCTGTATACCTATCAGGTTGGACGAGGCAGCTGGAGGTGGAGCCAGTGATTGAGATTGGGAGGGAGAGACGGTAAAGGATATGTTGGAGCAGGAGGGGAGACTGGAGCAGATGGTTTGGGAAAGTGGACAAACTGAAGCAATGGATGAGGAGACTGAGGATTGAATCCAGTGAGAGGAGAGGCTGAGATTCACAGGGAGAGACTGCAGCAGAGTGTTAGAGGAAATCTAATCTATGTATCCCAGTAATACAACTCAATTAATACATTCAAACAATAATCCCTGTGGTTATGGGTGTTGGAGAACAGTTCATTGTTTCTACAGTATATTCAATATATTTAGTTTGTACAGGCTATTAAATATAAATTTAAATATATTTCTGATATCAGCCTCGCTCTTCATTTAATTCAGCAGTCGCAGATATTTAAAAGTGCAGTATTTAAATAATGAAATACCATCAGTGATGAACTGATTCTATTCTGTTTATTCAGTCACTAAGTAAGGAATAGGAACTTTCTGCAAAACAAAATGATGACCTGACAGAAATCAACACAGAGGATCAAGTCCAACAGGAAAATGAACACAATCTGACAACAGACAACTTCAACTCACAGTTTCTCTCACTAATTGTTCTGGACATTCCAGCACTTCATGATAGTGAATTTTTACACTGCTGCTTCTTTCTCTTTCTTTTTCCTTCTGCTTTTCTTTTCCAATCGGTTTCTTTCTCCCTGCTCATTTTCTCCTTCCCTATCTCTCCGGAGTACTCACACCCTGTAAATTGTTACTTCATGCTGCTTTTCACATATGATTTATTCCTCACATTCTGCGTCTGTGTTCTGTTCACCAGCCCCAGGTTCAATGATTCTATTCTCAGAGTCAGTTTGTTCAATGGTGAAACCTCTGTGAATAATTTACTGTATCTACAGAACACCTAAGTCTCCACCTGTTCACCTGCACTCTTGACTTCATCTTTATTTTGGGCCTCCTTATCTCGAGAGACAATGGATACGCGCCTGGAGGTGGTCAGTGGTTTGTGAAGCAGCGCCTGGAGTGGCTATAAAGGCCAATTCTGGAGTGACAGGCTCTTCCACAGGTGCTGCAGAGATATTTGTTTGTTGGGGCTGTTGCACAGTTGGCTCTCCCCTTGCGCCTCTGTCTTTTTTCCTGCCAACTACTAAGTCTCTTCGACTCGCCACAATTTAGCCCTGTCTTTATGGCTGCCCGCCAGCTCTGGCGAATGCTGGCAACTGACTCCCACGACTTGTGATCAATGTCACACGATTTCATGTCGCGTTTGCAGACGTCTTTATAACGGAGACATGGACGGCCGGTGGGTCTGATACCAGTGGCGAGCTCGCTGTACAATGTGTCTTTGGGGATCCTGCCATCTTCCATGCGGCTCACATGGCCAAGCCATCTCAAGCGCCGCTGACTCAGTAGTGTGTATAAGCTGGGGGTGTTGGCCGCTTCAAGGACTTCTGTGTTGGAGATATAGTCCTGCCACCTGATGCCAAGTATTCTCCGAAGGCAGCGAAGATGGAATGAATTGAGACGTCGCTCTTGGCTGGCATACGTTGTCCAGGCCTCGCTGCCGTAGAGCAAGGTACTGAGGACACAGGCCTGATACACTCGGACTTTTGTGTTCCGTGTCAGTGCGCCATTTTCCCACACTCTCTTGGCCAGTCTGAACATAGCAGTGGAAGCCTTACCCATGCGCTTGTTGATTTCTGCATCTAGAGACAGGTTACTGGTGATAGTTGAGCCTAGGTAGGTGAACTCTTGAACCACTTCCAGAGCGTGGTCGCCAATATTGATGGATGGAGCATTTCTGACATCCTGCCCCATGATGTTCGTTTTCTTGAGGCTGATGGTTAGGCCAAATTCATTGCAGGCAGACGCAAACCTGTCGATGAGACTCTGCAGGCATTCTTCAGTGTGAGATGTTAAAGCAGCATCGTCAGCAAAGAGGAGTTCTCTGATGAGGACTTTCCGTACTTTGGACTTCGCTCTTAGACGGGTAAGGTTGAACAACCTGCCCCCTGATCTTGCAGGGAGTGGTCGGTATCGCAGTCCGCACTGTGGAAGCTGCGTGTGATTTGAACACTGTTTAAGGCGGCTCGCCTTGTGACAATGAGGTCTAGCTGGTGCCAACGACGTGAAGAGGAAAATTCCTTCTTCAGAGGATTTGAACGCATGTGAAAGCAGCAGGGAGAAGAAAATCCCAAAAAGTGTGGGTGCGAGAACACAGCCCTGTTTCACACCACTCAGGATAGGAAAGGGCTCTGATGAGGAGCCACCATGTTGAATTGTGCCTTTCATATTGTCATGGAATGAGGTGATGATACTTAGTAGCTTTGGTGGACATCCGATCTTTTCTAGTAGTCTGAAGAGACCACGTCTGCTGACGAGGTCAAAGGCTTTGGTGAGATCAATGAAAGCAATGTAGAGGGGCATCTGTTGTTCACGGCATTTCTCCTGTATCTGACGAAGGGAGAACAGCATGTCAATAGTCGATCTCTCTGCACGAAAGCCACACTGTGCCTCAGGGTAGACGCGCTCGGCCAGCTTCTGGAGCCTGTTCAGAGCGACTCGAGCAAAGACTTTCCCCACTATGCTGAGCAGGGAGATTCCACGGTAGTTGTTGCAGTCACCGCGATCACCTTTGTTTTTATAGAGGGTGATGATGTTGGCATCGCGCATGTCCTGGGGTACTGCTCCCTCGTCCCAGCACAGGCATAGCAGTTCATGTAGTGCTGAGAGTATAGCAGGCTTGGCACTCTTGATTATTTCAGGGGTAATGCTGTCCTTCCCAGGGGCTTTTCCGCTGGCTAGGGAATCAATGGCATCACTGAGTTCCGATTTGGTTTCCTGTATGTCCAGCTCATCCATGACTGGTAGAGGCTGGGCTGCATTGAGGGCAGTCTCAGTGACAGCATTCTCCCTGGAGTACAGTTCTAGGTAGTGCTCAACCCAGCGGTCCATCTGTTTGCGTTGGTCAGTGATTATGTCCCCCGATTTAGATTTGAGGGGGGTGATCTTCTTGATGGTTGGCCCAAGAGCTCTCTTCATGCCATCATACATTCCTCTGATGTTTCCGGTGTCTGAGGCCAGCTGAATATGACTGCATAGGTGTTGCCAGTAGTCGTTTGCGCAACGCCTAGCTGTTCTTTGTGCAGTACTTCTGGCTGCTTTAAGTGCTGCGGATGTTAAATCGCTGGGGGCTTTCTTGTAGTTCAAAAGTGCAATGCGCTTAGCGGCTATGACAGGTTCCAGCTCTTCATTATGAGATTGAAACCAGTCTGCATTTCTCTTCGCACTTTTGCCGTAGGTGGTCAAAGCTGACTCATAGATGGCGTCTCTGATGTGGGCCCACTTGGTCTCAGCATCCCCTGTGGGAGTGTTTTGAAGGGCTGTTACAAGTGAATTTAGAAATTTTTGTAACAGCTGTGGGTGAGAAATTCTGCTCGTGTTGATGCGCGGATGGCCCTTCTGCTTGGAATGATGCAACTTCTTTGGTCTGAGTCTAACCTTGCTGCACACCAGGGAGTGGTCGGTATCGCAGTCCGCACTGTGGAAGCTGCGTGTGATTTGAACACTGTTTAAGGCGGCTCGCCTTGTGACAATGAGGTCTAGCTGGTGCCAACGACGTGATCTTGGGTGCCTCCATGAAACCTGGTGACAGGGTTTAGTGTGAAAGAACGAGTTGGTGATGCAGAGGTTATGATAGGTACACAACTCAAGCAGTCTCTGCCCGTTCTCATTCATCCTTCCAACGCCATAGCGCCCAAGGCAGGAGGGCCATGAGTCATGGTCGGCCCCAACCCTGGCATTAAAGTCCCCCAGCAGGAATAGGTGTTCGGTGTTGGGGATGCTGCTAATGATTTTATGGAGTTGTTCATAGAACTGGTCTTTAGCTTCAGGTGCGGAACAGAGTGTTGGAGCATAGATGCTGAGTAGGTGTACTGGACCAGAGGTGGTGAGCAGTCGGATGGACAGTATGCGTTCCGAGCCATTTGAGGGAGGCTCTATCATGCTGAGCAAGGAGTTTCTGATGGCGAAGCCCACTCCATGCTGTCTTGGTTCTTCAGGATCCCTGCCCTGCCAGAAGAAGGTGTAGTCTTGCTCTGCTAGAGAGCCACTCGCGGGGAGGCGAGTCTCCTGAAGTGCTGCAATGTCCACATTGAGTCTACTGAGCTCGTTGTTAATGATGGCGGTCTTCCGAGAATCGTTGATTTGTGTAAGGTCTTCCGACAGGCCAGGACACATAGTTCTGACGTTCCAGCTTGCAAGACGAAGGGCTGGTACCTTCTTTCCTTTTTTCATGTTGTTTGGTGCGGTGTATCAGTCCACCTTTCGGGCAATGACCCTGAGCTCCAAGCACCCATTGAAGCAGGCAGACTGTGGCGGGACAGAACCTTATTGACCGGGGGCTGCACGGTTTGAGGCGGGCGGTAGCTGTCCAGTGAGGTGCAATGACCTCTCCCACCGACAAAGGCAACCCGTGGCGCCCAGTTTCTACGCCAATTTATCTGGACTTATAACCCGTAACTGCTGCCTTCCGTGTTGTTTCAGTCGCTGTGAGGCAACTATGGAGTGACCTCTCCATGGCGCATGCCTGGGCAAATTTATGGAGGTTGAGAGTTGCCCAGTCGTCAAAACCCCGCTCTCGGCCTTTCTGGTGGGGTCCAAAGGAGTGCAGGACACGACGTTTGGCACCAGTATGGCTGCAGGAACTGCCGGAAACATGCCAAAGGTGACACATGACCGCCTACGGGGTTCCGCTCCGGATTTTCTGTTAGGGTTTACTCCCTTAGCCTTGGTCTCTCCCGAGACGCCCACAAGGCAGTGGGGTTGTTGGGGCCCCTACACAGGTGTAGGATGGTGCCGGTGGGAGGAGGGGATGCAAGGGGGAGGGGTAGAGGGAGGGGGTGGGGGGGGTGCAGGGGAAGGGGGTGCGGGGTGAAGATGGTGCGAGGGGGGGCGGGCTGGGACGGGGTTGTGAGGGGGTGAGCTGAGAGGGTGGAGCAGGGAAGGGGATGGGGGTGGGGGGGGTGGAAAGGGGGTAAAGGGGGGGGGGAGGGGGGGTGGAATCTGGTGCAGGTAATAAGCCATTTCCTCAGTGCCCACCATCGACGTCCGGAAAGCTCATCCACGTCCTTCGGGAGGTGAAGCATCATTTGGCAGATGTAGAGGTGATTACATTTGCTAAGGGTTTTTTTTTTTTTGCAGTGGTTTAAATAAAGGCATGCAGCATTGCCGACAGTGCGCTGCAGATGCTCTCCGAGCCATCTCCCGCGGGCGCTTTGATGTTGCGGCCGGGGGGGCCGTTCGTGGATGTTTTGGGTGTTCGGGGCACCTTTTCACAGGTCTTCTCTCGGGTCCCGCAGCTCCTTCTTCACCTCAATGGACTTACCGCATGCCGTGGCTGCAGACACTCTGGACTGTGAAGACAGCAGGATCGGAGATTAAAGTATCGGCAGCTGTTCTCGTCAGTTTCATCCGGATCAATTTCATTGAGAAAACAAAGAGCAGGTGTGGCTGGGGGAGGGCAGTGGGCCCAGGTAACATACACTAAACTAACTGTTAACTTTTAGATAGGGCTAAAATGAACTGATTTAAAGAGCCAGGGGAATTTAAACAGTTTAAGAGGGCAGATTGGGGGAGTAAACGTTAGGGATGGGAGCAGATGGCCATGGATAGAGTTGAACAGCAAGGGAGCTTCCTAGGGAGCTTCCAGCCCAGGAGCCATCTTGGATCTCTGCAATAACCTGCATCTAACTTCATCTACAATACATGGAATAGACAGGATCGAAAGCTACTTCCAGACACACCTCACAATCATTGAAATTCCTTCTCCTGGAATTATAAAGTCATCTGTTAGAATGTGGGATTGTTTAATTAATAAAACACCAACATCAGCGCTGCAGCTGATAATCTACAGATAAATGGAAAGTCTCTTGTTTCCAACTGATGGAGTGAAAACCAATAAAACATCACATCAATCCTATTTTACAATGTAGTCCAGTGACAGTGAAGTGTCCACAGTGAAGCAGAGAAGGAGATGTGAAAGTGTCAGCAGCAAACTCAGTTCAGTAGCCAAACCTCTGAAGCAGCGTCAGACACACACAGAATGAAATAATATTTGATAACAGTGATAATCAATAAATACATTGAAATCCCAGTTAAACTGAGCCATGTTATTGGGGAGGGGGGACATTGTTCTGTCCCCTTGTAACACTGAGACTGTGAGATGTCTCATTATCAATCACTGAAAAAACAATCGTAAAATTATTCCAGGACTGGTTAAATCCACATCATGAAACTGTTAAAAGCTCCTGATGGTCTGATTCTTATCCTAACCAAGACCTGTCCTTCAAATACATTCCATACACAGAATAATCCAGTAACAATGCGAGGGTTGCTTCAGGCAATACCATTAAAGATATAATGCAGCTCCTGCAAGAATGGAAGTGTAGACATTGAGGAGATTCCATCAGTCAATAGCTTGAAAAGAGCAGGGGTATGTGGAACACACACATTGAGAAATAATACCCAGTACAGCAGCACAGTTAACATCGATTTACACCATTAACAGGTGCGATGCTGCCTTACCAGCAACTCCAATTGCTGCAAGTACAGGAGAGTAAATGTCTTGTATCTGATACATTACTGGATATCCCATTTCTGTGAGAAGCAGAGACTTCTATTAGCCTGGAATCCACAGCTCCACCAGGCACTCTGAGCTGATCCATTCCAATGGGTATTGATTTATACAGGGGATAAGTCTCCACTGACATGGTTATACCCCTGATCATTGCTATTAGTTGCACTCACCTGAATAGACACATTACATCAGCAGCTTTGACTCTGGTGTAAATAATGTGTTGGATAAAACACAATCATTTCAATGTCAATGACATTTTCTGAGTAAGACGTCTCTCGGGAATAAACCTGAAATCTGTACTCATGCGGCATGGCTGTTACAATTACTAGTGGCGTAATTTATATTTTCCATATTATTGCATTGACCGTGTTCACTCCTGGCGTTTCAATTGTAAATGTAACTGATCTGTCTGAAGTGGACACTGAATCCAGGGGCAAAAACATTCCCGCTTCACTCTGTTCCTGCCTTTTCCCAGTTAAAATGTGAACTTTGAGTCTCTGCATTGGGACCATGTTGAGGGTTAGAAGCCTAAAAAAATACTGTGAGTGATATTAGGGGACGGACACAGTACATATCCTTTAAGGAAGCAGTCGCATGGTGATAATATCAATAGTCAAGTAATCCAGAGGCCCAACCTAATGGCCTAGGGACAGAGGCTCCAATCCCACCATAACAGGTGTATAGATTAGAGGGTGCTCCCCTTCAACGTATAAACGGGACGGAACTCCCTCTCTATGCATAAAGTGGAGGGAGGTCCCTCTCTATGTATAAAGTGGAGGGAGGTCCCTTTCTGTGTGCAAAGTGGAGGGAGCTCCCTCTATGTATAAAGTGGAGGCAGGTCCCTCTCTATGTATAAAGTGGAGGGAGCTCCCTCTCTACGTATAAAGTGTTTAATATTTTAAAACTGCAGTGACATTTAATGTTGTTGAAAAAATATAATCAGAAATTGACAAACTTTAGAAACAGGGGAGAGGGGAGACAGGGTGTGAGCGGACCTTGACAGAACCTCAGTAACAATCCCCATTATCTGCACAGTCCTGTATTGGGGGTTTAGTGTGAGAGTTTAGGGGGCGAGTGTTGATCAGTGTTTGATATTTTCAAAGTGAAATGACGTTCCCAGCGAGGGCAAGAATTGCAGGTTCAAAATTAGCCAAGAAATGGATTAAAACATTTCTGTCCAAGGGGAGAGAGAGAAGGAGAGATGCTGTGAGAGTGGCACAGGCACAGTCAAGGACTGAGGTGGAGAAAGAGGGATAAGAAGATAGAGAGAGAGAGAGAGAGAAATGGAGAGAGACAGACGTGAGAGGGAGAGACAGATAGAGGATGAGACAAGATGTAACAATAAGTAACAATCCTCATTATTTGCCCAATCCTGTATTGGGAGTTTAGTGTGAATGTTTTACGAGTGAGTGTTGGTTGGATCAGTGTTTGATATTTTCAAACTGCAGTGACCTTCCCAACAAGGCAGGTATAGAATAGCAGAGCAGGGAGGTTACGCTGAAACTGTATAACTCATTGGTGAGACCACAACTCGAGTACTGTGTGCAGTTCTGGTCACATCATTACAGAAAGGATGTAATTGCACTAGAGAGGGTACAGAGGAGATTTACGAGGATGTTGCCAGGACTGGAAAGATGAAGATATGAGGAAAGATTTGATAGGCTAGGCTTGTTCTCCCTCAAACAGAGAAATCTGAGGGGAGATCTGATTGAAATGTGAGGGGCTTGGATAGAGCGGAGGTGAAGGGTCTATTCACCTTAGCAGAGAGCTCAGTGACGAAGGGACATAGACTTAAAGTGATTGGTAGAAAGATTAGAGGGGTGATAGGGAAAATGTTTTTCACCCAGAGGGTGGTTCCCACTTGTGAAAGGATCGAGAATGCGATTAGTCAGATAGAAAATATATGGTAAGAGAAGCAAAAGTGACATGGAGAAAAACTTTTTCATGCAGTGAGTGCTTAAGGTCTGGAACAAGCTGCCTGAGAACGTGGTGGAGGCAAGTTTAATTGAAGCATTCAAAAGAGAATTAGACAGTTATATGAAAAGGAAGCATGCGCAGCGTTATGGGGAGAAGGCAGGGGAATGGAACTGAGTGACTTGCACTCGGGGAAAACCTGTGCAGAAATGATAGGACAGATGGAGGGATAGAGAGAAGCAGAGACAGAGAGAAAAGGAGAGAGTAGGAGAGACAGATAGGGAAAGGCAGTTGGAGAGACAGAGAGTGAGAGAGGCAGCGATGGAAGGAGACAGAGGGAGTGACAGGAAGGGAAAGACAGATGGAAAGACAGAGAGCGAGAGAGATAGAGATAGAAGGAGATTGTGGAGAGACAGAGAGGGAAAGACAGATGGAGGGACAGACAGAGAGAGACAGGGAGAGAGAGGGAGAGACAGAGAGGGAAAGACAGATGGAGGGACAGAGAGAGAGACAGAGAGAGTGGCAGAGACAGAGATAGAAGGAGCGAGAGGGAATGACGGGTGGTGGTGGGGGGGAAAGACAGATGGAGGGACAGAGAGAGAGAGAAGGAGAGAGTTGCAGAGACAGAGAGAGAAGGAGAGAGAGGGAGTGTCAGAGAGGGGAAGACAGATGGAGGGACAGAGTGAGAAACAGAGAGAAGGAGAGAGATGTAGTGACAGGGAGGGAAGGACAGATGGAGGGATAGAGAGAGGCAGAGACAGAGAGAGAGAAAGGAGAGAGTGGGAGAGACAGAGAGGGAAAGGCAGTTGGAGAGACAGAGAGAGAGAGAGGCAGCGATGGAAGGAGAGTATGGAGAGACAGAGAGGGAAAGACAGATGGAGGGACAGAGAGAGAGACAGGGAGAGAAATGGAGTGACAGGTAGGGTAGCACAGATGGAGGGACAGAGAGAGAGAGGCAGAGATGGAAGGAGAGAGAGGGAGTGATAGGGAGGGAAATACAGATGGAGAGACAGAGAGAAAGACAGAGATAGAAGGAGAGAGAGGGAGTGACAGGGAGGGAAAGACAGATGGAGGGACAAAGAGAGAGACAGAGAGAGAAGGAGAGAGATGGAGTGACAGGGCAGGGAAAGACAGATGATGGGACATAGAGAGAGACAGAGAGAGGCAGAGATAGAGGAAGAAGGAGAGAGAGCGAGTGACAGGGGGTGGGGAAGATGGATGGATCGACAGATAGAGAGACAGAGAGAGAAGGAAAGAGAGGGAGAGACAGAGAGGGAACGACAGATGGAGAGACAGAGAGAGAGAAAGAGACCTCTTGCAATGTTTCTGTCTCCATACCTATCTCTTAAATGTTTGTGCACACAGCAGTGAAGGATTACATCAAATTAATTTCTCTTACATTCTCCCTTTCAATCGACCCCGCATTCTCTCTCTCTCTCCAACCCTGTCCCTCTCCACAGCACTCCCTCTGTCTGCAGACCTACCCCTCTCTACCTCTGTTTCTCTCCTCGTGTCAGAGAGAGCAGGAGGGAGAGACAGAGTGAGAATGTTGAAGGAACTATACTCTATTCCGAAGCTGTTCTCAAACTGCTCTGGGAGTGTTTGATGGGCTACATTAATCGGTCGTGCACAGTCCTGGATCAGGGTGTGAAGAAGCACAGCTTGTTCAGTGTACAACGGGTCAAAGGGAATGATACACTTCTGTCTGCTGCTGGGAAGAGAGACTGACCTTAACATCAAGGCAACGTTTGACCGAGTGTGACATCGAGGAGCCCGAGTAAAACTGAAGTCAGTGGGAATCAGCTGGTTGGACTCAAACCGAGCACAAAGGAAGATGGTTGTGGTTGTTGGAGGTCAATCATCTCAGTCCCAGGACATCACTGCAGGAGTTCCTCAGGGAAGTGTCCGAGGCTCAACCATGTTCAGCTGAGATACCAGGAGGAAATACTGAGCAGGTCAAGCAGCATCTGCGGAGAGCAAAACAGAGTTAGTGATTCAGCTCGATGCTTTCCAGATTTCCAGAATCCACAGTATTTTGCCTCAGATAATAAAGCAATCCAGAGCCACATGCACCGAGACCCGAGCAGCATTCAGGCTTGGGCCGACCAGTGGGAAGGAACATTCATGTCACACAAGTGCCAGGCAATGACCATCTGCAACAAGAGAGAATCCAACCACCTCCCCTTGACATTCAAAGCATTATCCCATCGCTGAATCACCCAGCGTCAACATCCTGGGGAAACATTGACATCAAACTTAACAGAATGAAACACATCAATAGTTTCTTCACCCAGTGGCTGGTGGGTGTCTGGACCTCACTGCCTGAAAGGATTAGTATAAAATGGGTGGTTGATGGCCGGCACAGACTGGCGGGCCGAAGGGCCTGTATAAGTGCTGGATCTCTCTGTGACTCTAAAGGATGGTAGAGGCAGAAACCATCATCACACTTAAAACAATCTCCTGGATATTCAATACTCCATATTTAAAATGGGTGAGGAATAACTCTCCTCGTCTGCACTGCCCCATCAAACAATCTCAGACAAGGTACAGCACAGTTTAGATACAGAGTACAGTTCAGTTTAAACTGTCCCTCGAGTGTTGGATTAACCCGGGTCACTCACTGTGCCCGGCTCAGCCTCAAGACTCACCTGCCTCAGTCACTGAGACGCTCCTGTATCACTTGCCTTAATGTAAGTGGATGCCGGGTTTGGGAGCAGGACAGGCACACGGGATTAGGACGACTGCTCATGTGGAGGATAAGCATCAGTAATCCCTCAGAGAATCAGAACAGACCAGCGCGACTCAGAAAAGGAAACTTGTGTTCAATTTGTGAGTCTTGCATTGTGGAATGCTTTAGTATTTGGTGGTAACGTTGAGCCAGTGAAATTTTGCCCCACTGGGATGAATAGATACTGTATGACTTTATTACAATAGTAAGGTACCGTGTGTACTGTAAAAATGGACTGAAATGACTGAAATAACAATGTAACTGATCAATTTGCAGCCGAATTCTATGACGACAGTTAGAGTCATAGAGTTATACAGCACAGAAACAGGCCGTTCGGCCCATCGTGTCTGTGCCCACCATCAAGCACCTACCTATTCGAGTCCCATTTTCCAGCACTTCGCCCGTAGCCTTGTATGCTACGGCATTTCATCTGAATACTTCTTAAATGTTGTGAGGGTCCCTGCCTCTCCCACCCCTTCAGGCAGAGTGTTCCAGATTCCAACCACGCTCTGGGTGAAAAATCATTTCCTCAAATCCCCTCTAAACCTCCTGCCTTTTGCCTTCAATCTATGCTCCCTGGTTATTGACCCCTCCGCGAAGGGAAAATGTTTCTTCCTATCTAACCTATCAATGCCCCTCATAATTTTGTCGACCTCAATCAGGTCCCCCCTCAGCCTTCTCTGCTCGAAGGAAAACAACTCCAGCCTTTTCAGTCTCTCTTCATAGCTGAAATGCTCCAGCCCAGGCAACATCCTGGTCAATCTCCTCTGCATCCTCTCCAGTGCAATCAAATCCTTCCTATAGTGTGGTGCCCAGAACTGCCCACAGTACTCCAGCTGTGGCCGAACCAGTGTTTTTTATAGCTCCAACATAACCTCCCTGTTCTTATATTCTATGCCTCAACTAATAAAGGCAAGTATTCCACATACCTTCCTAACCACCTTGTCTACCTGCGCTTCAGCCTCCAGTGATCTGTGGACAAGTGCACCAATATCGATCTGACACTCGGTACTTCCTATGATCCGACCATTCATTGGATATTTCCTAGCCTTGTTAGTCCTTCCAAAATTCTATGTAACCGAACCTTCGCATAATCTTTAATCT
Source organism: Heterodontus francisci (assembly GCF_036365525.1). Lineage (NCBI taxonomy): Eukaryota > Metazoa > Chordata > Chondrichthyes > Heterodontiformes > Heterodontidae > Heterodontus > Heterodontus francisci. The sequence continues at coordinate 4,861,020 of NW_027141745.1, read as the reverse complement.
TGCAGTGCATGTGTGATGTTTAATTTCTGAAAGCCAGACAGAGTAAAGCTTAACGTACTACAAAAAACTCCAGACTTTTGGCATTTATTACCATATCGGGTCAAATCTGTCGTTAAGTTGGACTGGACTTGTGAATAATTCTTTTGAACTTGTTTTTCCGACAGTACGAGTGTAAATCGATTTGCAGCATCCCATCAGATAATATATTTTGCTGTGTACATCACTGTGATCATGTCTGAATACAGACATAAAATAGACACACATTTTGCTATTTATTCCGGGGCAGACAGGTGAAGTATTTATTTTGTCTGTGATTTAACTCAACCCCCAATGATAACCAACATGGTGGAAGAGAGTGATAGACAGAGAGAGAGGAACAGAGGTAGAGTATCAGACAGATAGGGGGAGATAGAAATGGAGAGAGAACAGAGAGATAGTGAGGGATAGAGAGAGAAGCAGAGAGCTAGAAAGTGCCAGGAGACCCTGAGACACATTAGAAGCAGGGGGACGGGGAGACAGGCTGTGTGGAGACCCTGGGACATCGTTATAGATAGACAGGGGAGATGCAGGTAAGATGATTCTCCTGGTTGAGGAGTCTAGAAGCAGGGGACACAATTCCAAAATAAGGGGGAAGCCACTTGGGACAGAGATGAGGAGAAATGTCATTACTCAGAGGGTTGTGAATCTTAGGAATTCTCTATCACAGAGGGCTGTGGAAGTTCAGTCATTGAGTATGTTTAAAGCAGAGATTGACTGATTGCTGAATACCAATGACATAAAGGGTATGAGGATAGTCTGGGAAAAACACATTGAAGTGGATGATCAGTCATGATCGTCTTGAATGGCAGAGCAGGCTCGATGGGCTGAATGGCCTACTCCTGCTCAGATATTCCAAAGCTGCCGAATTAGTTTCTCTCAAACTACCCCATCAGGACCCCTTAATATCGCAACAACTTTGATCAAATCACCATGATCCTCCTAAATTCCAGGGAATAAATCCCTAGTTTGTGTCATATCACCTTGTAATTTAACCCTTGGAGTCCAGTTATCATTCTGGTAAATCTACTCTGCACTCAAATGGACATGGACCCCGCAAGTCTCTTTGGACCTCCAGTGTTTCGATCTTTTCACCATTTATAGAGTACACTGTTCTAGTCTTTTTTACTGACATGGAAACCTATCTTCCACAGCTTTACCCATTCACTTCAGATATCTCTTTGCATTGTTCTGCTTTCAGCTAAACTGCTTACAATGCTGCCTATTTTTGTATGACTGGTAAACTTGGGTATGTTGCATTCTACCACATCATCTTAAATCGTTCATAAATACAGCAAAACTGAGACACACACGGGCTTTGCACTAGTAGACAGGAGTGAATCATTCCATCCTAGAGGTTTTTTTAATTCCAGATTTTTTTTTTCAGAAAAATCAAAATTCAAATTCACAACATCCCAGCGTGGGATTTGAACTCTTACTTTTTCAATCATCAGCTCAGGCCTTCAAAGTAAAACCGATAAAAAGAGATTCATTTTCCTCTTGCTGTTGTCTGACTGACTGAGGTTTTGGAAATTGTTCCCTTCTCCTCTTCTCCCATGTGTTTGAAGTCTTTGAAGTTTGTCAGACATTGGTAAGCTACTTCATGTGGTGTTCTGTAAGTACCTTCAATTCTGTGTAGCTGCAAGGGACACAATTCAAATTCTCACCTCATTGCATCAACCAATACGTGCAGGTCCATTCAAACAACTCTATTTACTGTCTCTGCAAAGACAGCTCACACTTCCACAATGCAGGAATGTCTGAATGGAAACAGCTTTTGACACATTTCCAAACACGTCTGCGAACACTTTTCAGGATGAAGCTAAATTCAACTCACAGTTTCCAAGCGCCAAATTGAGCTTTTGGGTAGAACAGGTAACATTGATGAAATCCCAGATCTCTCTGTCCTGCCACCCATTCTAACATTGTACCATTTAGTTTATATCACTCAGTCTTCCTTCCAAAATGCATCACTTCACATTTAGAAATCGAGAAAAGACAAAGTCAGAAATAGAGAAAAGACAAAGTCAGAAATAGAGACAAGACAAAGTCAGAAAAAGACAGAAAGTCAGAAATAGAGAAAAGACAAAGTCAGAAATAGAGAAAAGGCAGAAAATCAGAAAACCAGAAAAGACAAAGTCAGACAATTAGAGAAAAGACAAAGTAAGAAATAGAGAAAAGGCAGAAAGTCAGAAACACAGAGAAGACAAAGTCAGAGAAATAGAGAAAAGATAAAGTCAGAGAAATAGAGAAAAGACAAAGTCAGAAATAGAGAAAAGACAAAGTCAGAAATAGAGAAACGACCAAGTCAGAGAAATAGAGAAAAGACAAAGTTAGAAATAGAGAAAAGACAGAAAGTCAGAAACACAGAAAAGAGAAAGTCAGAAAAAGGCAGAAAGTCAGAAACACAGAAAAGACAGAAAGTCAGAAACACAGAAAATACAAAATCAGAAAAAGACAGAAAGTCAGAAATAGAGAAAAGACAAACTCAGAGAAATAGAGAAAAGACAATGTCAGGGAAATAGAGAAAAAACAAAGTCAGAAACACAGAAAAGGCAAAGTCAGAAAAAGACAGAAAGTCAGAAATACAGTAAAGACAAAGTCAGAAAAAGACAGAAAGTCAGAAACACAGAAAAAGACAAATTCAGAAGAAGACAGAAAGTCAGAAACACAGAAAAGACAAAGTCAGAAAAAGACAGAAACTCAGAATTAGAGAAAAGACAAACTCAGAGAAATAGAGAAAAGACAAAGTCAGAAATACAGTAAAGAGAAAGTCAGAAAAAGACAGAATGTCAGAAACACAGAAAAGACAGAAAGTCAGAAAGACAGAAAAGACAAAGTCAGAAGAAGACAGGAAGTCAGAAACACAGAAAAGACAAAGTCAGAAAAAGACAGAAACTCAGAAATAGAGAAAAGACAAACTCAGAGAAAGAGAGAAAAGACAAAGTCAGAAATAGAGAAAAGACAAAGTCAGAAAAAGACAGAAAGTCAGAAATAGAGAAAATACAAACTCAGAGAAATAGAGAAAAGACAAAGTCAGGGAAATAGAGAAAAAACAAAGTCAGAAATAGAGAAAAGACAGAAAGTCAGAAAAAGACAGAAAGTCAGAAACACAGAAAAGACAAATTCAGAAAAAAGCAGAAAGTCAGAAATACAGTAAAGACAGAAAATCAGAAACACAGAAAAGACAAAGTCAGAAAAAGACAGAAAGTCAGAAATAGAGAAAAGACAAAGTCAGAGAAATAGAGAAAAGACAAAGTCAGAGAAATAGAGAAAAGACAAAGTCCGAAATAGAGAAAAGACAGAAAGTCAGAAAAAGACAGAAACTCAGAAATAGAGAAAAGACAAATTCAGAGAAATAGAGAAAAGACAAAGTCAGAAAAAGACAGAAAGTCAGAAACACAGAAAAGACAAAGTCAGAAAAAGAGAAAAGACAAAGTCAGAAATAGAGAAAAGACAAATTCAGAGAAATAGAGAAAAGACAAAGTCAGAAAAAGACAGAAAGTCAGAAACACAGAAAAGACAAAGTCAGAAACACAGAAAAGACAAAGTCAGAAAAAGACAGAAAGCCAGAAACACAGAAAAGACAGAAAGTCAGAAACACAGAAAAGACAGAAAGTCAGAAAAAGACAGAAAGTCAGAAATAGAGAAAAGACAAACTCAGAGAAAGAGAGAAAAGACAAAGTCAGAAATAGAGAAAAGACAAAGTCAGAAAAGGCAGAAAATCAGAAAACCAGAAAAGACAAAGTCAGACAATTAGAGAAAAGACAAAGTCAGAAATAGAGAAAAGACAAACTCAGAGAAAGAGAGAAAAGACAAAGTCAGAAATAGAGAAAAGACAAAGTCAGAAAAGGCAGAAAATCAGAAAACCAGAAAAGACAAAGTCAGACAATTAGAGAAAAGACAAAGTCAGAAATAGAGAAAAGGCAGAAAGTCAGAAACACAGAGAAGACAAAGTCAGAGAAATAGAGAAAAGACAAAGTCAGAGAAATAGAGAAAAGGCAAAGTCAGAAATAGAGAAAAGACAAAGTCAGAAATAGAGAAACGACCAAGTCAGAGAAATAGAGAAAAGACAAAGTTAGAAATAGAGAAAAGACAGAAAGTCAGAAACACAGAAAAGAGAAAGTCAGAAAAAGGCAGAAAGTCAGAAACACAGAAAAGACAGAAAGTCAGAAACACAGAAAAGACAAAATCAGAAAAAGACAGAAAGTCAGAAATAGAGAAAAGACAAACTCAGAGAAATAGAGAAAAGACAAACTCAGAGAAATAGAGAAAAGACAAAGTCAGAAGGAGAGAAAAGACAGAAAGTCAGAAAAAGGCAGAAAGTCAGAAACACAGAAAAGACAGAAAGTCAGAAGCACAGAAAAGACAAAGTTAGAAGAAGACAGAAAGTCAGAAACACAGAAAAGACAAAGTCAGAAAAAGAGAAAAGTCAAAGTGAGAAATAGAGAAACGACAGTCAGATAAATAGAGAATAGACAATGTCAGAAATAGAGAAAAGACAGAAAGTCAGAAACACAGAAAAGACAAAGTCAGAAAAAGACAGAAAGTCAGAAACACAGAAAAGACAGAAAGTCAGAAACACAGAAAAGACAAAGTCAGAAAAAGACAGAAAGTCAGAAATAGAGAAAAGACAAAGTCAGAAAAAGACACAAAGTCAGAAATAGAGAACAGACAAACTCAGAGAAATAGAGAAAAGACAAAGTCAGGGAAATAGAGAAAAAACAAAGTCAGAAATAGAGAAAAGACAGAAAGTCAGAAAAAGACAGAAAGTCAGAAACACAGAAAAGACAAAGTCAGAAAAAGACAGAAAGTCAGAAATAGAGAAAAGACAAACTCAGAGAAATAGAGAAAAGACAAAGTCAGAGAAATAGAGAAAAGACAAAGTCAGAAATAGAGAAAAGACAGAAAGTCAGAAAAAGACAGAAACTCAGAAATAGAGAAAAGACAAATTCAGAGAAATAGAGAAAAGACAGAGTCAGAAATAGAGAAAAGACAAAGTCAGAAAAAGACAGAAAGTCAGAAACACAGAAAAGACAAAGACAGAAAAAGAGAAAAGACAAAGTCAGAAATAGAGAAACGACAAAGTCAGATAAATAGAGAAAAGACAGTGTCAGAAATAGAGAAAAGACAGAAAGGCAGAAACACAGAAAAGACAAAGTCAGAAAAAGACAGAAAGTCAGAAATAGAGAAAAGACAAAGTCAGGGAAATAGAGAAAAAAACAAAGTCAGAAATAGAGAAAAGACAGAAAGTCAGAAAAAGACAGAAAGTCAGAAACACAGAAAATACAAAGTCAGAAAAAGACAGAAAGTCAGAAATAGAGAAAAGACAAACTCAGAGAAATAGAGAAAAGACAAAGTCAGGGAAATAGAGAAAAACAAAGTCAGAAATAGAGAAAAAACAGAGTCAGAAAAAAGACAGAAAGTCAGAAACACAGAAAAGACAAAGTCAGAAAAAGACAGAAAGTCAGAAATACAGTAAAGACAAAGTCAGAAAAAGACAGAAAGTCAGAAACACAGAACAGACAAATTCAGAAGAAGACAGAAAGTCAGAAACACAGAAAAGACAAGGTCAGAAAAAGACAGAAACTCAGAATTAGAGAAAAGACAAACTCAGAGAAATAGAGAAAAGACAAAGTCAGAAATACAGTAAAGAGAAAGTCAGAAAAAGACAGAAAGTCAGAAACACAGAAAAGACAGAAAGTCAGAAAGACAGAAAAGACAAAGTCAGAAGAAGACAGGAAGTCAGAAACACAGAAAAGACAAAGTCAGAAAAAGGCAGAAACTCAGAAATAGAGAAAAGACAAATTCAGAGAAAGAGAGAAAAGACAAAGTCAGAAATAGAGAAAAGACAAAGTCAGAAAAAGAGAAAAGACAAAGTCAGAAAAAGAGAAACGACAAAGTCAGATAAATAGAGAAAAGACAAAGTCAGAAAAAGACAGAAAGTCAGAAACACAGAAAAGACAGAAAGTCAGAAAAAGACAGAAACTCAGAAATAGAGAAAAGACAAATTCAGAGAAATAGAGAAAAGACAGAGTCAGAAATAGAGAAAAGACAAAGTCAGAAAAAGACAGAAAGTCAGAAACACAGAAAAGACAAAGACAGAAAAAGAGAAAAGACAAAGTCAGAAATAGAGAAACGACAAAGTCAGATAAATAGAGAAAAGACAGTGTCAGAAATAGAGAAAAGACAGAAAGTCAGAAACACAGAAAAGACAAAGTCAGAAAAAGACAGAAAGTCAGAAATAGAGAAAAGACAAAGTCAGGGAAGTAGAGAAAAAACAAAGTCAGAAATAGAGAAAAGACAGAAAGTCAGAAAAAGACAGAAAGTCAGAAACACAGAAAAGACAAAGTCAGAAAAAGACAGAAGGTCAGAAATAGAGAAAAGACAAACTCAGAGAAATAGAGAAAAGACAAAGTCAGGGAAATAGAGAAAAACAAAGTCAGAAATAGAGAAAAAACAGAGTCAGAAAAAAGACAGAGAGTCAGAAACACAGAAAAGACAAAGTCAGAAAAAGACAGAAAGTCAGATATACAGTAAAGACAAAGTCAGAAAAAGACAGAAAGTCAGAAACACAGAACAGACAGAAAGTCAGAAAGACAGAAAAGACAAAGTCAGAAGAAGACAGGAAGTCAGAAACACAGAAAAGACAAAGTCAGAAAAAGGCAGAAACTCAGAAATAGAGAAAAGACAAATTCAGAGAAAGAGAGAAAAGACAAAGTCAGAAATAGAGAAAAGACAAAGTCAGAAAAAGACAGAAAGTCAGAAACACAGAAAAGACAAAGTCAGAAAAAGAGAAAAGACAAAGTCAGAAAAAGAGAAACGACAAAGTCAGATAAATAGAGAAAAGACAAAGTCAGAAAAAGACAGAAAGTCAGAAACACAGAAAAGACAGAAAGTCAGAAAAAGACAGAAACTCAGAAATAGAGAAAAGACAAATTCAGAGAAATAGAGAAAAGACAGAGTCAGAAATAGAGAAAAGACAAAGTCAGAAAAAGACAGAAAGACAGAAACACAGAAAAGACAAAGACAGAAAAAGTGAAAAGACACAGTCAGAAATAGAGAAACGACAAAGTCAGATAAATAGAGAAAAGACAGTGTCAGAAATAGAGAAAAGACAGAAAGTCAGAAACACAGAAAAGACAAAGTCAGAAAAAGACAGAAAGTCAGAAATAGAGAAAAGACAAAGTCAAGGAAGTAGAGAAAAAACAAAGTCAGAAATAGAGAAAAGACAGAAAGTCAGAAAAAGACAGAAAGTCAGAAACACAGAAAAGACAAAGTCAGAAAAAGACAAAAAGTCAGAAATAGAGAAAAGACAAACTCAGAGAAATAGAGAAAAGACAAAGTCAGGGAAATGGAGAAAAACAAAGTCAGAAATAGAGAAAAAACAGAGTCAGAAAAAAGACAGAAAGTCAGAAACACAGAAAAGACAAATTCAGAAGAAGACAGAAAGTCAGAAACACAGAAAAGACAAGGTCAGAAAAAGACAGAAACTCAGAATTAGAGAAAAGACAAACTCAGAGAAATAGAGAAAAGACAAAGTCAGAAATACAGTAAAGAGAAAGTCAGAAAAAGACAGAAAGTCAGAAACAAAGAAAAGACAGAAAGTCAGAAAGACAGAAAAGACAAAGTCAGAAGAAGACAGGAAGTCAGAAACACAGAAAAGACAAAGTCAGAAAAAGGCAGAAACTCAGAAATAGAGAAAAGACAAATTCAGAGAAAGAGAGAAAAGACAAAGTCAGAAATAGAGAAAAGACAAAGTCAGAAAAAGACAGAAAGTCAGAAACACAGAAAAGACATAGTCAGAAAAAGAGAAAAGACAAAGTCAGAAATAGAGAAACGACAAAGTCAGATAAATAGAGTTAAGACAAAGTCAGAAAAAGACAGAAAGTCAGAAACACAGAAAAGACAAAAAGTCAGAAACACAGAAAAGACAAAGTCAGAAAAAGACAGAAAGTCAGAAATAGAGAAAAGACAAACTCAGAGAAAGAGAGAAAAGACAAAGTCAGAAATAGAGAAAAGACAAAGTCAGAAAAGGCAGAAAATCAGAAAACCAGAAAAGACAAAGTCAGACAGTTAGAGAAAAGACAAAGTCAGAAATTAAGAAAAGGCAGATAGTCAGAAACACAGAGAAGACAAAGTCAGAGAAATAGAGAAAAGACAAAGTCAGAGAAATAGAGAAAAGACAAAGTCAGAAATAGAGAAAAGACAAAGTCAGAAATAGAGAAACGACCAAGTCAGAGAAATAGAGAAAAGACAAAGTTAGAAATAGAGAAAAGACAGAAAGTCAGAAACACAGAAAAGAGAAAGTCAGAAAAAGGCATAAAGTCAGAAACACAGAAAAGACAGAAAGTCAGAAACACAGAAAAGACAAAATCAGAAAAAGACAGAAAGTCAGAAATAGAGAAAAGACAAACTCAGAGAAATAGAGAAAAGACAAACTCAGAGAAATAGAGAAAAGACAAAGTCAGAAGGAGAGAAAAGACAGAAAGTCAAAAAGAAGACAGAAACTCAGAAAGAGAGAAAGAACAAATTCAGAGAAATACAGAAAAGACAAAGTCAGAAATAGAGAAAAGACAAAGTCAGAAAAAGACAGAAAGTCAGAAACACAGAAAAGACAGAAAGTCAGAAGCACAGAAAAGACAAAGTCAGAAAAAGACAGAAAGTCAGAAATAGAGAAAAGACAAACTCAGAGAAATTGAGAAAAGACAAAGTCAGGGAAATAGAGAAAAAACAAAGTCAGAAATAGAGAAAAAACAGAGTCAGAAAAAAGACAGAAAGTCAGAAATACAGAAAAGACAAAGTCAGAAAAAGACAGAAAGTCAGAAATACAGTAAAGACAAATTCAGAAAAAGACAGAAAGTCAGAAACACAGAACAGACAAATTCAGAAGAAGACAGAAAGTCAGAAACACAGAAAAGACAAAGTCAGAAAAAGACAGAAACTCAGAATTAGAGAAAAGACAAACTCAGAGAAATAGAGAAAAGACAAAGTCAGAAATACAGTAAAGAGAAAGTCAGAAAAAGACAGAAAGTCAGAAACACAGAAAAGACAGAAAGTCAGAAAGACAGAAAAGACAAAGTCAGAAGAAGACAGGAAGTCAGAAACACAGAAAAGACAAAGTCAGAAAAAGAGAAAAGACAAAGTCAGAAATAGAGAAACGACAAAGTCAGATAAATAGAGAAAAGACAAAGTCAGAAAAAGACAGAAAGTCAGAAACACAGAAAAGACAGAAAGTCAGAAACACAGCAAAGACAAAGTCAGAAAAAGGCAGAAAGTCAGAAATAGAGAAAAGACAAACTCAGAGAAAGAGAGAAAAGACAAAGTCAGAAATAGAGAAAAGACAAAGTCAGAAAAGGCAGAAAATCAGAAAACCAGAAAAGACAAAGTCAGACAGTTAGAGAAAAGACAAAGTCAGAAATAGAGAAAAGGCAGAAAGTCAGAAACACAGAGAAGACAAAGTCAGAGAAATAGAGAAAAGACAAAGTCAGAGAAATAGAGAAAAGACAAAGTCAGAAATAGAGAAAAGACAAAGTCAGAAATAGAGAAACGACCAAGTCAGAGAAATAGAGAAAAGACAAAGTTAGAAATAGAGAAAAGACAAAAAGTCAGAAACACAGAAAAGAGAAAGTCAGAAAAAGGCAGAAAGTCAGAAACACAGAAAAGACAGAAAGTCAGAAACACAGAAAAGACAAAATCAGAAAAAGACTGAAAGTCAGAAATAGAGAAAAGACAAACTCAGAGAAATAGAGAAAAGACAAACTCAGAGAAATAGAGAAAAGACAAAGTCAGAAGGAGAGAAAAGACAGAAAGTCAGAAAAAAGACAGAAACTCAGAAAGAGAGAAAAAACAAATTCAGAGAAATACAGAAAAGACAAAGTCAGAAATAGAGAAAAGACAAAGTCAGAAAAAGACAGAAAGTCAGAAACACAGAAAAGACAGAAAGTCAGAAGCACAGAAAAGACAAAGTCAGAAGAAGACAGAAAGTCAGAAACACAGAAAAGACAAAGTCAGAAAAAGAGAAAAGTCAACGTCAGAAATAGAGAAACGACAGTCAGATAAATAGAGAAAAGACAATGTCAGAAATAGAGAAAAGACAGAAAGTCAGAAACACAGAAAAGACAAAGTCAGAAAAAGACAGAAAGTCAGAAACACAGAAAAGACAGAAAGTCAGAAACACAGAAAAGACAAAGTCAGAAAAAGACAGAAAGTCAGAAATAGAGAAAAGACAAACTCAGAGAAATAGAGAAAAGACAAAGTCAGGGAAATAGAGAAAAAACAAAGTCAGAAATAGAGAAAAAACAGAGTCAGAAAAAAGACAGAAAGTCAGAAACACAGAAAAGACAAAGTCAGAAAAAGACAGAAAGTCAGAAATACAGTAAAGACAAAGTCAGAAAAAGACAGAAAGTCAGAAACACATAACAGACAAATTCAGAAGAAGACAGAAAGTCAGAAACACAGAAAAGACAAAGTCAGAAAAAGACAGAAACTCAGAATTAGAGAAAAGACTAACTCAGAGAAATAGAGAAAAGACAGAGTCAGAAATAGAGAAAAGACAAAGTCAGAAAAAGACAGAAAGTCAGAAACACAGAAAATACAAAGTCAGAAAAAGAGAAAAGACAAAGTCAGAAATAGAGAAACGACAAACTCAGAGAAAGAGAGAAAAGACAAAGTCAGAAATAGAGAAAAGACAAAGTCAGAAAAAGACAGAAACTCAGAAATAGAGAAAAGACAAATTCAGAGAAATAGAGAAAAGACAGAGTCAGAAATAGAGAAAAGACAAAGTCAGAAAAAGACAGAAAGTCAGAAACACAGAAAATACAAAGTCAGAAAAAGAGAAAAGACAAAGTCAGAAATAGAGAAACGACAAATTCAGATAAATAGAGAAAAGACAACGTCAGAAAAAGACAGAAAGTCAGAAATACAGAAAAGACAGAAAGTCAGAAACACAGAAAAGACAAAGTCAGAAAAAGACAGAAAGTCAGAAATAGAGAAAAGACAAAGTCAGGGAAATAGAGAAAAAACAAAGTCAGAAATAGAGAAAAGACAGAAAGTCAGAAAAAGACAGAAAGTCAGAAACACAGAAAAGACAAAGTCAGAAAAAGACAGAAAGTCAGAAATAGAGAAAAGACAAACTCAGAGAAATAGAGAAAAGACAAAGTCAGAGAAATAGAGAAAAGACAAAGTCAGAAATAGAGAAAAGACAGAAAGTCAGAAAAAGACAGAAACTCAGAAATAGAGAAAAGACAAGTTCAGAGAAATAGTGAAAAGACAGAGTCAGAAATAGAGAAAAGACAAAGTCAGAAAAAGACAGAAAGTCATAAACACAGAAAAGACAAAGTCAGAAAAAGAGAAAAGACAAAGTCAGAAATAGAGAAACGACAAAGTCAGATAAATAGAGAAAAGACAATGTCAGAAATAGAGAAAAGACAGAAAGTCAGAAACACAGAAAAGACAAAGTCAGAAAAAGACAGAAAGTCAGAAACACAGAAAAGACAAAGTCAGAAAAAGACAGAAACTCAGAATTAGAGAAAAGACTAACTCAGAGAAATAGGGAAAAGACAAAGTTAGAAATACAGTAAAGAGAAAGTCAGAAAAAGACAGAAAGTGAGAAACACAGAAAAGACAGAAAGACAGAAAGACAGAAAAGACAAAGTCAGAAGAAGACAGGAAGTCAGAAACACAGAAAAGACAAAGTCAGAAAAAGACAGAAAGTCAGAAATAGAGAAAAGACAAACTCAGAGAAATAGAGAAATGACAAATTCAGAGAAATAGAGAAAAGACAAAGTCAGAAATAGAGAAAAGACAGAAAGTCAGAAAAAGACAGAAACTCAGAAATAGAGAAAAGACAAATTCAGAGAAATAGAGAAAAGACAGAGTCAGAAATAGAGAAAAGACAAAGTCAGAAAAAGACAGAAAGTCAGAAACACAGAAAATACAAAGTCAGAAATAGAGAAAAGACAAAGTCAGAAAAAGACAGAAAGTCAGAAATAGAGAAAAGACAAACTCAGAGAAATAGAGAAAAGACAAATTCAGAGAAATAGAGAAAAGACAAAGTCAGAAATAGAGAAAAGACAGAAAGTCAGAAAAAGACAGAAACTCAGAAATAGAGAAAAGACAAATTCAGAGAAATAGAGAAAAGACAGAGTCAGAAATAGAGAAAAGACAAAGTCAGAAAAAGACAGAAAGTCAGAAACACAGAAAATACAAAGTCAGAAAAAGAGAAAAGACAAAGTCAGAAATAGAGAAACGACAAACTCAGAGAAAGAGAGAAAAGACAAAGTCAGAAATAGAGAAAAGACAAAGTCAGAAAAAGACAGAAACTCAGAAATAGAGAAAAGACAAATTCAGAGAAATAGAGAAAAGACAGAGTCAGAAATAGAGAAAAGACAAAGTCAGAAAAAGACAGAAAGTCAGAAACACAGAAAATACAAAGTCAGAAAAAGAGAAAAGACAAAGTCAGAAATAGAGAAACGACAAATTCAGATAAATAGAGAAATGACAACGTCAGAAAAAGACAGAAAGTCAGAAACACAGAAAAGACAGAAAGTCAGAAACACAGAAAAGACAAAGTCAGAAAAAGACAGAAAGTCAGAAATAGAGAAAAGACAAAGTCAGGGAAATAGAGAAAAAAGAAAGTCAGAAATAGAGAAAAGACAGAAAGTCAGAAAAAGACAGAAACTCAGAAATAGAGAAAAGACAAAGTCAGAAAAAGACAGAAAGTCAGAAACACAGAAAATACAAAGTCAGAAAAAGAGAAAAGACAAAGTCAGAAATAGAGAAAAGACAAAGTCAGAAAAAGACAGAAAGTCAGAAATAGAGAAAAGACAAACTCAGAGAAATAGAGAAAAGACAAATTCAGAGAAATAGAGAAAAGACAAAGTCAGAAATAGAGAAAAGACAGAAAGTCAGAAAAAGACAGAAACTCAGAAATAGAGAAAAGACAAACTCAGAGAAATAGAGAAAAGACAAAGTCAGAGAAATAGAGAAAAGACAAAGTCAGAAATAGAGAAAAGACAGAAAGTCAGAAAAAGACAGAAACTCAGAAATAGAGAAAAGACAAGTTCAGAGAAATAGAGAAAAGACAGAGTCAGAAATAGAGAAAAGACAAAGTCAGAAGAAGACAGGAAGTCAGAAACACAGAAAAGACAAAGTCAGAAAAAGACAGAAAGTCAGAAATAGAGAAAAGACAAACTCAGAGAAATAGAGAAATGACAAATTCAGAGAAATAGAGAAAAGACAAAGTCAGAAATAGAGAAAAGACAGAAAGTCAGAAAAAGACAGAAACTCAGAAATAGAGAAAAGACAAATTCAGAGAAATAGAGAAAAGACAGAGTCAGAAATAGAGAAAAGACAAAGTCAGAAAAAGACAGAAAGTCAGAAACACAGAAAATACAAAGTCAGAAAAAGAGAAAAGACAAAGTCAGAAATAGAGAAAAGACAAAGTCAGAAAAAGACAGAAAGTCAGAAATAGAGAAAAGACAAACTCAGAGAAATAGAGAAAAGACAAATTCAGAGAAATAGAGAAAAGACAAAGTCAGAAATAGAGAAAAGACAGAAAGTCAGAAAAAGACAGAAACTCAGAAATAGAGAAAAGACAAATTCAGAGAAATAGAGAAAAGACAGAGTCAGAAATAGAGAAAAGACAAAGTCAGAAAAAGACAGAAAGTCAGAAACACAGAAAATACAAAGTCAGAAAAAGAGAAAAGACAAAGTCAGAAATAGAGAAACGACAAACTCAGAGAAAGAGAGAAAAGACAAAGTCAGAAATAGAGAAAAGACAAAGTCAGAAAAAGACAGAAACTCAGAAATAGAGAAAAGACAAATTCAGAGAAATAGAGAAAAGACAGAGTCAGAAATAGAGAAAAGACAAAGTCAGAAAAAGACAGAAAGTCAGAAACACAGAAAATACAAAGTCAGAAAAAGAGAAAAGACAAAGTCAGAAATAGAGAAACGACAAATTCAGATAAATAGAGAAATGACAACGTCAGAAAAAGACAGAAAGTCAGAAACACAGAAAAGACAGAAAGTCAGAAACACAGAAAAGACAAAGTCAGAAAAAGACAGAAAGTCAGAAATAGAGAAAAGACAAAGTCAGGGAAATAGAGAAAAAAGAAAGTCAGAAATAGAGAAAAGACAGAAAGTCAGAAAAAGACAGAAACTCAGAAATAGAGAAAAGACAAAGTCAGAAAAAGACAGAAAGTCAGAAACACAGAAAATACAAAGTCAGAAAAAGAGAAAAGACAAAGTCAGAAATAGAGAAAAGACAAAGTCAGAAAAAGACAGAAAGTCAGAAATAGAGAAAAGACAAACTCAGAGAAATAGAGAAAAGACAAATTCAGAGAAATAGAGAAAAGACAAAGTCAGAAATAGAGAAAAGACAGAAAGTCAGAAAAAGACAGAAACTCAGAAATAGAGAAAAGACAAATTCAGAGAAATAGAGAAAAGACAGAGTCAGAAATAGAGAAAAGACAAAGTCAGAAAAAGACAGAAAGTCAGAAACACAGAAAATACAAAGTCAGAAAAAGAGAAAAGACAAAGTCAGAAATAGAGAAAAGACAAAGTCAGAAAAAGACAGAAAGTCAGAAATAGAGAAAAGACAAACTCAGAGAAATAGAGAAAAGACAAATTCAGAGAAATAGAGAAAAGACAAAGTCAGAAATAGAGAAAAGACAGAAAGTCAGAAAAAGACAGAAACTCAGAAATAGAGAAAAGACAAATTCAGAGAAATAGAGAAAAGACAGAGTCAGAAATAGAGAAAAGACAAAGTCAGAAAAAGACAGAAAGTCAGAAACACAGAAAATACAAAGTCAGAAAAAGAGAAAAGACAAAGTCAGAAATAGAGAAACGACAAACTCAGAGAAAGAGAGAAAAGACAAAGTCAGAAATAGAGAAAAGACAAAGTCAGAAAAAGACAGAAACTCAGAAATAGAGAAAAGACAAATTCAGAGAAATAGAGAAAAGACAGAGTCAGAAATAGAGAAAAGACAAAGTCAGAAAAAGACAGAAAGTCAGAAACACAGAAAATACAAAGTCAGAAAAAGAGAAAAGACAAAGTCAGAAATAGAGAAACGACAAACTCAGAGAAAGAGAGAAAAGACAAAGTCAGAAATAGAGAAAAGACAAAGTCAGAAAAAGACAGAAACTCAGAAATAGAGAAAAGACAAATTCAGAGAAATAGAGAAAAGACAGAGTCAGAAATAGAGAAAAGACAAAGTCAGAAAAAGACAGAAAGTCAGAAACACAGAAAATACAAAGTCAGAAAAAGAGAAAAGACAAAGTCAGAAATAGAGAAACGACAAATTCAGATAAATAGAGAAATGACAACGTCAGAAAAAGACAGAAAGTCAGAAACACAGAAAAGACAGAAAGTCAGAAACACAGAAAAGACAAAGTCAGAAAAAGACAGAAAGTCAGAAATAGAGAAAAGACAAAGTCAGGGAAATAGAGAAAAAAGAAAGTCAGAAATAGAGAAAAGACAGAAAGTCAGAAAAAGACAGAAACTCAGAAATAGAGAAAAGACAAAGTCAGAAAAAGACAGAAAGTCAGAAACACAGAAAATACAAAGTCAGAAAAAGAGAAAAGACAAAGTCAGAAATAGAGAAAAGACAACGTCAGAAAAAGACAGAAAGTCAGAAATAGAGAAAAGACAAACTCAGAGAAATAGAGAAAAGACAAATTCAGAGAAATAGAGAAAAGACAAAGTCAGAAATAGAGAAAAGACAGAAAGTCAGAAAAAGACAGAAACTCAGAAATAGAGAAAAGACAAACTCAGAGAAATAGAGAAAAGACAAAGTCAGAGAAATAGAGAAAAGACAAAGTCAGAAATAGAGAAAAGACAGAAAGTCAGAAAAAGACAGAAACTCAGAAATAGAGAAAAGACAAGTTCAGAGAAATAGAGAAAAGACAGAGTCAGAAATAGAGAAAAGACAAAGTCAGAAGAAGACAGGAAGTCAGAAACACAGAAAAGACAAAGTCAGAAAAAGACAGAAAGTCAGAAATAGAGAAAAGACAAACTCAGAGAAATAGAGAAATGACAAATTCAGAGAAATAGAGAAAAGACAAAGTCAGAAATAGAGAAAAGACAGAAAGTCAGAAAAAGACAGAAACTCAGAAATAGAGAAAAGACAAATTCAGAGAAATAGAGAAAAGACAGAGTCAGAAATAGAGAAAAGACAAAGTCAGAAAAAGACAGAAAGTCAGAAACACAGAAAATACAAAGTCAGAAAAAGAGAAAAGACAAAGTCAGAAATAGAGAAAAGACAAAGTCAGAAAAAGACAGAAAGTCAGAAATAGAGAAAAGACAAACTCAGAGAAATAGAGAAAAGACAAATTCAGAGAAATAGAGAAAAGACAAAGTCAGAAATAGAGAAAAGACAGAAAGTCAGAAAAAGACAGAAACTCAGAAATAGAGAAAAGACAAATTCAGAGAAATAGAGAAAAGACAGAGTCAGAAATAGAGAAAAGACAAAGTCAGAAAAAGACAGAAAGTCAGAAACACAGAAAATACAAAGTCAGAAAAAGAGAAAAGACAAAGTCAGAAATAGAGAAACGACAAACTCAGAGAAAGAGAGAAAAGACAAAGTCAGAAATAGAGAAAAGACAAAGTCAGAAAAAGACAGAAACTCAGAAATAGAGAAAAGACAAATTCAGAGAAATAGAGAAAAGACAGAGTCAGAAATAGAGAAAAGACAAAGTCAGAAAAAGACAGAAAGTCAGAAACACAGAAAATACAAAGTCAGAAAAAGAGAAAAGACAAAGTCAGAAATAGAGAAACGACAAATTCAGATAAATAGAGAAATGACAACGTCAGAAAAAGACAGAAAGTCAGAAACACAGAAAAGACAGAAAGTCAGAAACACAGAAAAGACAAAGTCAGAAAAAGACAGAAAGTCAGAAATAGAGAAAAGACAAAGTCAGGGAAATAGAGAAAAAAGAAAGTCAGAAATAGAGAAAAGACAGAAAGTCAGAAAAAGACAGAAACTCAGAAATAGAGAAAAGACAAAGTCAGAAAAAGACAGAAAGTCAGAAACACAGAAAATACAAAGTCAGAAAAAGAGAAAAGACAAAGTCAGAAATAGAGAAAAGACAAAGTCAGAAAAAGACAGAAAGTCAGAAATAGAGAAAAGACAAACTCAGAGAAATAGAGAAAAGACAAATTCAGAGAAATAGAGAAAAGACAAAGTCAGAAATAGAGAAAAGACAGAAAGTCAGAAAAAGACAGAAACTCAGAAATAGAGAAAAGACAAATTCAGAGAAATAGAGAAAAGACAGAGTCAGAAATAGAGAAAAGACAAAGTCAGAAAAAGACAGAAAGTCAGAAACACAGAAAATACAAAGTCAGAAAAAGAGAAAAGACAAAGTCAGAAATAGAGAAAAGACAAAGTCAGAAAAAGACAGAAAGTCAGAAATAGAGAAAAGACAAACTCAGAGAAATAGAGAAAAGACAAATTCAGAGAAATAGAGAAAAGACAAAGTCAGAAATAGAGAAAAGACAGAAAGTCAGAAAAAGACAGAAACTCAGAAATAGAGAAAAGACAAATTCAGAGAAATAGAGAAAAGACAGAGTCAGAAATAGAGAAAAGACAAAGTCAGAAAAAGACAGAAAGTCAGAAACACAGAAAATACAAAGTCAGAAAAAGAGAAAAGACAAAGTCAGAAATAGAGAAACGACAAACTCAGAGAAAGAGAGAAAAGACAAAGTCAGAAATAGAGAAAAGACAAAGTCAGAAAAAGACAGAAACTCAGAAATAGAGAAAAGACAAATTCAGAGAAATAGAGAAAAGACAGAGTCAGAAATAGAGAAAAGACAAAGTCAGAAAAAGACAGAAAGTCAGAAACACAGAAAATACAAAGTCAGAAAAAGAGAAAAGACAAAGTCAGAAATAGAGAAACGACAAATTCAGATAAATAGAGAAATGACAACGTCAGAAAAAGACAGAAAGTCAGAAACACAGAAAAGACAGAAAGTCAGAATCACAGAAAAGACAAAGTCAGAAAAAGACAGAAAGTCAGAAATAGAGAAAAGACAAAGTCAGGGAAATAGAGAAAAAAGAAAGTCAGAAATAGAGAAAAGACAGAAAGTCAGAAAAAGACAGAAACTCAGAAATAGAGAAAAGACAAAGTCAGAAAAAGACAGAAAGTCAGAAACACAGAAAATACAAAGTCAGAAAAAGAGAAAAGACAAAGTCAGAAATAGAGAAAAGACAAAGTCAGAAAAAGACAGAAAGTCAGAAATAGAGAAAAGACAAACTCAGAGAAATAGAGAAAAGACAAATTCAGAGAAATAGAGAAAAGACAAAGTCAGAAATAGAGAAAAGACAGAAAGTCAGAAAAAGACAGAAACTCAGAAATAGAGAAAAGACAAATTCAGAGAAATAGAGAAAAGACAGAGTCAGAAATAGAGAAAAGACAAAGTCAGAAAAAGACAGAAAGTCAGAAACACAGAAAATACAAAGTCAGAAAAAGAGAAAAGACAAAGTCAGAAATAGAGAAACGACAAACTCAGAGAAAGAGAGAAAAGACAAAGTCAGAAATAGAGAAAAGACAAAGTCAGAAAAAGACAGAAACTCAGAAATAGAGAAAAGACAAATTCAGAGAAATAGAGAAAAGACAGAGTCAGAAATAGAGAAAAGACAAAGTCAGAAAAAGACAGAAAGTCAGAAACACAGAAAATACAAAGTCAGAAAAAGAGAAAAGACAAAGTCAGAAATAGAGAAACGACAAATTCAGATAAATAGAGAAAAGACAACGTCAGAAAAAGACAGAAAGTCAGAAACACAGAAAAGACAGAAAGTCAGAAACACAGAAAAGACAAAGTCAGAAAAAGACAGAAAGTCAGAAATAGAGAAAAGACAAAGTCAGGGAAATAGAGAAAAAACAAAGTCAGAAATAGAGAAAAGACAGAAAGTCAGAAAAAGACAGAAAGTCAGAAACACAGAAAAGACAAAGTCAGAAAAAGACAGAAAGTCAGAAATAGAGAAAAGACAAACTCAGAGAAATAGAGAAAAGACAAAGTCAGAGAAATAGAGAAAAGACAAAGTCAGAAATAGAGAAAAGACAGAAAGTCAGAAAAAGACAGAAACTCAGAAATAGAGAAAAGACAAGTTCAGAGAAATAGAGAAAAGACAGAGTCAGAAATAGAGAAAAGACAAAGTCAGAAAAAGACAGAAAGTCATAAACACAGAAAAGACAAAGTCAGAAAAAGAGAAAAGACAAAGTCAGAAACAGAGAAACGACAAAGTCAGATAAATAGAGAAAAGACAATGTCAGAAATAGAGAAAAGACAGAAAGTCAGAAACACAGAAAAGACAAAGTCAGAAAAAGACAGAAAGTCAGAAACACAGAAAAGACAGAAAGTCAGAAACACAGAAAAGACAAAGTCAGAAAAAGACAGAAAGTCAGAAATACAGTAAAGACAAAGTCAGAAAAAGACAGAAAGTCAGAAACACAGAAAAGACAAATTCAGAAGAAGACAGAAAGTCAGAAACACAGAAAAGACAGTCAGAAAAAGACAGAAACTCAGAATTAGAGAAAAGACAAACTCAGAGAAATATAGAAAAGACAAAGTCAGAAAGACAGAAAAGACAAAGTCAGAAGAAGACAGGAAGTCAGAAACACAGAAAAGACAAAGTCAGAAAAAGACAGAAACTCAGAAATAGAGAAAAGACAAACTCAGAGAAAGAGAGAAAAGACAAAGTCAGAAATAGAGAAAAGACAAAGTCAGAAAAAGACAGAAAGTCAGAAATAGAGAACAGGCAAACTCAGAGAAATAGAGAAAAGACAAAGTCAGGGAAATAGAGAAAAAGCAAAGTCAGAAATAGAGAAAAGACAGAAAGTCAGAAAAAGACAGAAAGTCAGAAACACAGAAAAGACAAAGTCAGAAAAAGACAGAAAGTCAGAAATACAGTAAAGACAGAAAATCAGAAACACAGAAAAGACAAAGTCAGAAAAAGACAGAAAGTCAGAAATAGAGAAAAGACAAACTCAGAGAAATAGAGAAAAGACAAAGTCAGAGAAATGGAGAAAAGACAAAGTCAGAAATAGAGAAAAGACAGAAAGTCAGAAAAAGACAGAAACTCAGAAATAGAGAAAAGACAAATTCAGAGAAATAGAGAAAAGACAGAGTCAGAAATAGAGAAAAGACAAAGTCAGAAAAAGACAGAAAGTCAGAAACACAGAAAAGACAAAGTCAGAAAAAGAGAAAAGACAAAGTCAGAAATAGAGAAACGACAAAGTCAGATAAATAGAGAAAAGACAATGTCAGAAATAGAGAAAAGACAGAAAGTCAGAAACACAGAAAAGACAAAGTCAGAAAAAGACAGAAAGTCAGAAACACAGAAAAGACAGAAAGTCAGAAACACAGAAAAGACAAAGTCAGAAAAAGGCAGAAAGTCAGAAATAGAGAAAAGACAAAGTCAGGGAAATAGAGAAAAAACAAAGTCAGAAATAGAGAAAAGACAGAAAGTCAGAAAAAGACAGAAAGTCAGAAACACAGAAAAGACAAAGTCAGAAAAAGACAGAAAGTCAGAAATAGAGAAAAGACAAACTCAGAGAAATAGAGAAAAGACAAAGTCAGGGAAATAGAGAAAAAACAAAGTCAGAAATAGAGAAAAAACAGAGTCAGAAAAAAGACAGAAAGTCAGAAACACAGAAAAGACAAAGTCAGAAAAAGACAGAAAGTCAGAAACACAGAACAGACAAATTCAGAAGAAGACAGAAAGTCAGAAACACAGAAAAGACAAAGTCAGAAAAAGACAGAAACTCAGAATTAGAGAAAAGACAAACTCAGAGAAATAGAGAAAAGACAAAGTTAGAAATACAGTAAAGAGAAAGTCAGAAAAAGACAGAAAGTCAGAAACACAGAAAAGACAGAAAGTCAGAAAGACAGAAAAGACAAAGTCAGAAGAAGACAGGAAGTCAGAAACACAGAAAAGACAAAGTCAGAAAAAGACAGAAACTCAGAAATAGAGAAAAGACAAACTCAGAGAAAGAGAGAAAAGACAAAGTCAGAAATAGAGAAAAGACAAAGTCAGAAAAAGACAGAAAGTCAGAAATAGAGAAAAGACAAACTCAGAGAAATAGAGAAAAGACAAAGTCAGGGAAATAGAGAAAAAACAAAGTCAGAAATAGAGAAAAGACAGAAAGTCAGAAAAAGACAGAAAGTCAGAAACACAGAAAAGACAAAGTCAGAAAAGGACAGAAAGTCAGAAATACAGTAAAGACAGAAAATCAGAAACACAGAAAAGACAAAGTCAGAAAAAGACAGAAAGTCAGAAATAGAGAAAAGACAAGCTCAGAGAAATAGAGAAAAGACAAAGTCAGAGAAATATTGAAAAGACAAAGTCAGAAATAGAGAAAAGACGGAAAGTCAGAAAAAGACAGAAAGTCAGAAACACAGAAAAGACAAAGTCAGAAAAAGACAGAAAGTCAGAAATAGAGAAAAGACAAACTCAGAGAAAGAGAGAAAAGACAAAGTCAGAAATAGAGAAAAGACAAAGTCAGAAAAAGACAGAAAGTCAGAAATAGAGAACAGGCAAACTCAGAGAAATAGAGAAAAGACAAAGTCAGGGAAATAGAGAAAAAACAAAGTCAGAAATAGAGAAAAGACAGAAAGTCAGAAAAAGACAGAAAGTCAGAAACACAGAAAAGACAAAGTCAGAAAAAGACAGAAAGTCAGAAATACAGTAAAGACAGAAAATCAGAAACACAGAAAAGATAAAGTCAGAAAAAGACAGAAAGTCAGAAATAGAGAAAAGACAAACTCAGAGAAATAGAGAAAAGACAAAGTCAGAGAAATAGAGAAAAGACAAAGTCAGAAATAGAGAAAAGACAGAAAGTCAGAAAAAGACAGAAACTCAGAAATAGAGAAAAGACAAATTCAGAGAAATAGAGAAAAGACAGAGTCAGAAATAGAGAAAAGACAAAGTCAGAAAAAGACAGAAAGTCAGAAACACAGAAAAGACAAAGTCAGAAAAAGAGAAAAGACAAAGTCAGAAATAGAGAAACGACAAAGTCAGATAAATAGAGAAAAGACAATGTCAGAAATAGAGAAAAGACAGAAAGTCAGAAACACAGAAAAGACAAAGTCAGAAAAAGACAGAAAGTCAGAAACACAGAAAAGACAGAAAGTCAGAAACACAGAAAAGACAAAGTCAGAAAAAGACAGAAAGTCAGAAATACAGTAAAGACAAAGTCAGAAAAAGACAGAAAGTCAGAAACACAGAAAAGACAAATTCAGAAGAAGACAGAAAGTCAGAAACACAGAAAAGACAGTCAGAAAAAGACAGAAAGTCAGAATTAGAGAAAAGACAAACTCAGAGAAATAGAGAAAAGACAAAGTCAGAAAGACAGAAAAGACAAAGTCAGAAGAAGACAGGAAGTCAGAAACACAGAAAAGACAAAGTCAGAAAAAGACAGAAACTCAGAAATAGAGAAAAGACAAACTCAGAGAAAGAGAGAAAAGACAAAGTCAGAAATAGAGAAAAGACAAAGTCAGAAAAAGACAGAAAGTCAGAAATAGAGAAGAGACAAACTCAGAGAAATAGAGAAAAGACAAAGTCAGGGAAATAGAGAAAAAACAAAGTCAAAAATAGAGAAAAGACAGAAAGTCAGAAAAAGACAGAAAGTCAGAAACACAGAAAAGACAGTCAGAAAAAGACAGAAAGTCAGAAATACAGTAAAGACAGAAAATCAGAAACACAGAAAAGACAAAGTCAGAAAAAGACAGAAAGTCAGAAACACAGAAAATACAAAGTCAGAAAAAGAGAAAAGACAAAGTCAGAAATAGAGAAACGACAAACTCAGAGAAAGAGAGAAAAGACAAAGTCAGAAATAGAGAAAAGACAAAGTCAGAAAAAGACAGAAACTCAGAAATAGAGAAAAGACAAATTCAGAGAAATAGAGAAAAGACAGAGTCAGAAATAGAGAAAAGACAAAGTCAGAAAAAGACAGAAAGTCAGAAACACAGAAAATACAAAGTCAGAAAAAGAGAAAAGACAAAGTCAGAAATAGAGATACGACAAATTCAGATAAATAGAGAAATGACAACGTCAGAAAAAGACAGAAAGTCAGAAACACAGAAAAGACAGAAAGTCAGAAACACAGAAAAGACAAAGTCAGAAAAAGACAGAAAGTCAGAAATAGAGAAAAGACAAAGTCAGGGAAATAGAGAAAAAACAAA
Organism: Heterodontus francisci; assembly: GCF_036365525.1. Lineage (NCBI taxonomy): Eukaryota > Metazoa > Chordata > Chondrichthyes > Heterodontiformes > Heterodontidae > Heterodontus > Heterodontus francisci. Next base: position 4,837,802 of record NW_027141745.1, on the reverse strand, counting down.
GTCAGAAATAGAGAAAAGACAGAAAGTCAGAAAAAGACAGAAACTCAGAAATAGAGAAAAGACAAATTCAGAGAAATAGAGAAAAGACAGAGTCAGAAATAGAGAAAAGACAAAGTCAGAAAAAGACAGAAAGTCAGAAACACAGAAAATACAAAGTCACAAAAAGAGAAAAGACAAAGTCAGAAATAGAGAAAAGACAAAGTCAGAAAAAGACAGAAAGTCAGAAATAGAGAAAAGACAAACTCAGAGAAATAGAGAAAAGACAAATTCCGAGAAATAGAGAAAAGACAAAGTCAGAAATAGAGAAAAGACAGAAAGTCAGAAAAAGACAGAAACTCAGAAATAGAGAAAAGACAAATTCAGAGAAATAGAGAAAAGACAGAGTCAGAAATAGAGAAAAGACAAAGTCAGAAAAAGACAGAAAGTCAGAAACACAGAAAATACAAAGTCAGAAAAAGAGAAAAGACAAAGTCAGAAATAGAGAAACGACAAACTCAGAGAAAGAGAGAAAAGACAAAGTCAGAAATAGAGAAAAGACAAAGTTAGAAAAAGACAGAAACTCAGAAATAGAGAAAAGACAAATTCAGAGAAATAGAGAAAAGACAGAGTCAGAAATAGAGAAAAGACAAAGTCAGAAAAAGACAGAAAGTCAGAAACACCGAAAATACAAAGTCAGAAAAAGAGAAAAGACAAAGTCAGAAATAGAGAAACGACAAATTCAGATAAATAGAGAAAAGACAACGTCAGAAAAAGACAGAAAGTCAGAAACACAGAAAAGACAGAAAGTCAGAAACACAGAAAAGACAAAGTCAGAAAAAGACAGAAAGTCAGAAATAGAGAAAAGACAAAGTCAGGGAAATAGAGAAAAAACAAAGTCAGAAATAGAGAAAAGACAGAAAGTCAGAAAAAGACAGAAAGTCAGAAACACAGAAAAGACAAAGTCAGAAAAAGACAGAAAGTCAGAAATAGAGAAAAGACAAACTCAGAGAAAGAGAGAAAAGACAAAGTCAGAAATAGAGAAAAGACAAAGTTAGAAAAAGACAGAAACTCAGAAATAGAGAAAAGACAAATTCAGAGAAATAGAGAAAAGACAGAGTCAGAAATAGAGAAAAGACAAAGTCAGAAAAAGACAGAAAGTCAGAAACACAGAAAATACAAAGTCAGAAAAAGAGAAAAGACAAAGTCAGAAATAGAGAAACGACAAATTCAGATAAATAGAGGAAAGACAACGTCAGAAAAAGACAGAAAGTCAGAAACACAGAAAAGACAGAAAGTCAGAAACACAGAAAAGACAAAGTCAGAAAAAGACAGAAAGTCAGAAATAGAGAAAAGACAAAGTCAGGGAAATAGAGAAAAAACAAAGTCAGAAATAGAGAAAAGACAGAAAGTCAGAAAAAGACAGAAAGTCAGAAACACAGAAAAGACAAAGTCAGAAAAAGACAGAAAGTCAGAAATAGAGAAAAGACAAACTCAGAGAAATAGAGAAAAGACAAAGTCAGAGAAATAGAGAAAAGACAAAGTCAGAAATAGAGAAAAGACAGAAAGTCAGAAAAAGACAGAAACTCAGAAATAGAGAAAAGACAAGTTCAGAGAAATAGAGAAAAGACAGAGTCAGAAATAGAGAAAAGACAAAGTCAGAAAAAGACAGAAAGTCATAAACACAGAAAAGACAAAGTCAGAAAAAGAGAAAAGACAAAGTCAGAAATAGAGAAACGGCAAAGTCAGATAAATAGAGAAAAGACAATGTCAGAAATAGAGAAAAGACAGAAAGTCAGAAACACAGAAAAGACAAAGTCAGAAAAAGACAGAAAGTCAGAAACACAGAAAAGACAGAAAGTCAGAAACACAGAAAAGACAAAGTCAGAAAAAGACAGAAAGTCAGAAATACAGTAAAGACAAAGTCAGAAAAAGACAGAAAGTCAGAAACACAGAAAAGACAAATTCAGAAGAAGACAGAAAGTCAGAAACACAGAAAAGACAGTCAGAAAAAGACAGAAACTCAGAATTAGAGAAAAGACAAACTCAGAGAAATAGAGAAAAGACAAAGTCAGAAAGACAGAAAAGACAAAGTCAGAAGAAGACAGGAAGTCAGAAACACAGAAAAGACAAAGTCAGAAAAAGACAGAAACTCAGAAATAGAGAAAAGACAAACTCAGAGAAAGAGAGAAAAGACAAAGTCAGAAATAGAGAAAAGACAAAGTCAGAAAAAGACAGAAAGTCAGAAATAGAGAACAGACAAACTCAGAGAAATAGAGAAAAGACAAAGTCAGGGAAATAGAGAAAAGACAAAGTCAGAAATAGAGAAAAGACAGAAAGTCCGAAAAAGACAGAAACTCAGAAATAGAGAAAAGACAAATTCAGAGAAATAGAGAAAAGACAGAGTCAGAAATAGAGAAAAGACAAAGTCAGAAAAAGACAGAAAGTCAGAAACACAGAAAAGACAAAGTCAGAAAAAGACAGAAAGTCAGACATACAGTAAAGACAGAAAATCAGAAACACAGAAAAGACAAAGTCAGAAAAAGACAGAAAGTCAGAAATAGAGAAAAGACAAACTCAGAGAAATAGAGAAAAGACAAAGTCAGAGAAATGGAGAAAAGACAAAGTCAGAAATAGAGAAAAGACAGAAAGTCAGAAAAAGACAGAAACTCAGAAATAGAGAAAAGACAAATTCAGAGAAATAGAGAAAAGACAGAGTCAGAAATAGAGAAAAGACAAAGTCAGAAAAAGACAGAAAGTCAGAAACACAGAAAAGACAAAGTCAGAAAAAGAGAAAAGACAAAGTCAGAAATAGAGAAACGACAAAGTCAGATCAATCGAGAAAAGACAATGTCAGAAATAGAGAAAAGACAGAAAGTCAGAAACACAGAAAAGACAAAGTCAGAAAAAGACAGAAAGTCAGAAACACAGAAAAGACAGAAAGTCAGAAACACAGAAAAGACAAAGTCAGAAAAAGGCAGAAAGTCAGAAATAGAGAAAAGACAAAGTCAGGGAAATAGAGAAAAAACAAAGTCAGAAATAGAGAAAAGACAGAAAGTCAGAAAAAGACAGAAAGTCAGAAACACAGAAAAGACAAAGTCAGAAAAAGACAGAAAGTCAGAAATAGAGAAAAGACAAACTCAGAGAAATAGAGAAAAGACAAAGTCAGGGAAATAGAGAAAAAACAAAGTCAGAAATAGAGAAAAAACAGAGTCAGAAAAAAGACAGAAAGTCAGAAACACAGAAAAGACAAAGTCAGAAAAAGACAGAAAGTCAGAAACACAGAACAGACAAATTCAGAAGAAGACAGAAAGTCAGAAACACAGAAAAGACAAAGTCAGAAAAAGACAGAAACTCAGAATTAGAGAAAAGACAAACTCAGAGAAATAGAGAAAAGACAAAGTTAGAAATACAGTAAAGAGAAAGTCAGAAAAAGACAGAAAGTCAGAAACACAGAAAAGACAGAAAGTCAGAAAGACAGAAAAGACAAAGTCAGAAGAAGACAGGAAGTCAGAAACACAGAAAAGACAAAGTCAGAAAAAGACAGAAACTCAGAAATAGAGAAAAGACAAACTCAGAAAAAGAGAGAAAAGACAAAGTCAGAAATAGAGAAAAGACAAACTCAGAGAAATAGAGAAAAGACAAAGTCAGGGAAATAGAGAAAAAACAAAGTCAGAAATAGAGAAAAGACAGAAAGCCAGAAAAAGACAGAAAGTCAGAAACACAGAAAAGACAAAGTCAGAAAAGGACAGAAAGTCAGAAATACAGTAAAGACAGAAAATCAGAAACACAGAAAAGACAAAGTCAGAAAAAGACAGAAAGTCAGAAATAGAGAAAAGACAAACTCAGAGAAATAGAGAAAAGACAAAGTCAGAGAAATATTGAAAAGACAAAGTCAGAAATAGAGAAAAGACGGAAAGTCAGAAAAAGACAGAAAGTCAGAAACACAGAAAAGACAAAGTCAGAAAAAGACAGAAAGTCAGAAATAGAGAAAAGACAAACTCAGAGAAATAGAGAAAAGACAAAGTCAGAGAAATAGAGAAAAGACAAAGTCAGACATAGAGAAAAGACAGAAAGTCAGAAAAAGACAGAAACTCAGAAATAGAGAAAAGACAAGTTCAGAGAAATAGAGAAAAGACAGAGTCAGAAATAGAGAAAAGACAAAGTCAGAAAAAGACAGAAAGTCATAAACACAGAAAAGACAAAGTCAGAAAAAGAGAAAAGACAAAGTCAGAAATAGAGAAACGACAAAGTCAGATAAATAGAGAAAAGACAATGTCAGAAATAGAGAAAAGACAGAAAGTCAGAAACACAGAAAAGACAAAGTCAGAAAAAGACAGAAAGTCAGAAACACAGAAAAGACAGAAAGTCAGAAACACAGAAAAGACAAAGTCAGAAAAAGACAGAAAGTCAGAAATACAGTAAAGACAAAGTCAGAAAAAGACAGAAAGTCAGAAACATAGAAAAGACAAATTCAGAAGAAGACAGAAAGTCAGAAACACAGAAAAGACAGTCAGAAAAAGACAGAAACTCAGAATTAGAGAAAAGACAAACTCAGAGAAAGAGAGAAAAGACAAAGTCAGAAATAGAGAAAAGACAAAGTCAGAAAAAGACAGAAAGTCAGAAATAGAGAACAGACAAACTCAGAGAAATAGAGAAAAGACAAAGTCAGGGAAATAGAGAAAAAACAAAGTCAGAAATAGAGAAAAGACAGAAAGTCAGAAAAAGACAGAAAGTCAGAAACACAGAAAAGATAAAGTCAGAAAAAGACAGAAAGTCAGAAATACAGTAAAGAAAGAAAATCAGAAACACAGAAAAGACAAAGTCAGAAAAAGACAGAAAGTCAGAAATAGAGAAAAGACAAAGTCAGAGAAACAGAGAAAAGACAAAGTCAGAAAAAGAGAAAAGACAAAGTCAGAAATAGAGAAACGACAAAGTCAGATAAATAGAGAAAATACAATGTCAGAAATAGAGAAAAGACAGAAAGTCAGAAACACAGAAAAGACAAAGTCAGAAAAAGACAGAAAGTCAGAAACACAGAAAAGACAGAAAGTCAGAAACACAGAAAAGACAAAGTCAGAAAAAGACAGAAAGTCAGAAATACAGTAAAGACAAAGTCAGAAAAAGACAGAAAGTCAGAAACACAGAAAAGACAAATTCAGAAGAAGACAGAAAGTCAGAAACACAGAAAAGACAAAGTCAGAAAAAGACAGAAACTCAGAATTAGAGAAAAGACAAACTCAGAGAAATAGAGAAAAGACAAAGTCAGAAATACAGTAAAGAGAAAGTCAGAAAAAGACAGAAAGTCAGAAACACAGAAAAGACAGAAAGTCAGAAAGACAGAAAAGACAAAGTCAGAAGAAGACAGGAAGTCAGAAACACAGAAAAGACAAAGTCAGAAAAAGACAGAAAGTCAGAAATAGAGAAAAGACAAACTCAGAGAAATAGAGAAAAGACAAATTCAGAGAAATAGAGAAAAGACAAAGTCAGAAATAGAGAAAAGACAGAAAGTCAGAAAAAGACAGAAACTCAGAAATAGAGAAAAGACAAATTCAGAGAAATAGAGAAAAGACAGAGTCAGAAATAGAGAAAAGACAAAGTCAGAAAAAGACAGAAAGTCAGAAACACAGAAAATACAAAGTCAGAAAAAGAGAAAAGACAAAGTCAGAAATAGAGAAACGACAAACTCAGAGAAAGAGAGAAAAGACAAAGTCAGAAATAGAGAAAAGACAAAGTCAGAAAAAGACAGAAACTCAGAAATAGAGAAAAGACAAATTCAGAGAAATAGAGAAAAGACAGAGTCAGAAATAGAGAAAAGACAAAGTCAGAAAAAGACAGAAAGTCAGAAACACAGAAAATACAAAGTCAGAAAAAGAGAAAAGACAAAGTCAGAAATAGAGAAACGACAAATTCAGATAAATAGAGAAAAGACAACGTCAGAAAAAGACAGAAAGTCAGAAACACAGAAAAGACAGAAAGTCAGAAACACAGAAAAGACAAAGTCAGAAAAAGACAGAAAGTCAGAAATAGAGAAAAGACAAAGTCAGGGAAATAGAGAAAAAACAAAGTCAGAAATAGAGAAAAGACAGAAAGTCAGAAAAAGACAGAAAGTCAGAAACACAGAAAAGACAAAGTCAGAAAAAGACAGAAAGTCAGAAATAGAGAAAAGACAAACTCAGAGAAATAGAGAAAAGACAAAGTCAGAGAAATAGAGAAAAGACAAAGTCAGAAATAGAGAAAAGACAGAAAGTCAGAAAAAGACAGAAACTCAGAAATAGAGAAAAGACAAGTTCAGAGAAATAGAGAAAAGACAGAGTCAGAAATAGAGAAAAGACAAAGTCAGAAAAAGACAGAAAGTCATAAACACAGAAAAGACAAAGTCAGAAAAAGAGAAAAGACAAAGTCAGAAACAGAGAAACGACAAAGTCAGATAAATAGAGAAAAGACAATGTCAGAAATAGAGAAAAGACAGAAAGTCAGAAACACAGAAAAGACAAAGTCAGAAAAAGACAGAAAGTCAGAAACACAGAAAAGACAGAAAGTCAGAAACACAGAAAAGACAAAGTCAGAAAAAGACAGAAAGTCAGAAATACAGTAAAGACAAAGTCAGAAAAAGACAGAAAGTCAGAAACACAGAAAAGACAAATTCAGAAGAAGACAGAAAGTCAGAAACACAGAAAAGACAGTCAGAAAAAGACAGAAACTCAGAATTAGAGAAAAGACAAACTCAGAGAAATATAGAAAAGACAAAGTCAGAAAGACAGAAAAGACAAAGTCAGAAGAAGACAGGAAGTCAGAAACACAGAAAAGACAAAGTCAGAAAAAGACAGAAACTCAGAAATAGAGAAAAGACAAACTCAGAGAAAGAGAGAAAAGACAAAGTCAGAAATAGAGAAAAGACAAAGTCAGAAAAAGACAGAAAGTCAGAAATAGAGAACAGGCAAACTCAGAGAAATAGAGAAAAGACAAAGTCAGGGAAATAGAGAAAAAGCAAAGTCAGAAATAGAGAAAAGACAGAAAGTCAGAAAAAGACAGAAAGTCAGAAACACAGAAAAGACAAAGTCAGAAAAAGACAGAAAGTCAGAAATACAGTAAAGACAGAAAATCAGAAACACAGAAAAGACAAAGTCAGAAAAAGACAGAAAGTCAGAAATAGAGAAAAGACAAACTCAGAGAAATAGAGAAAAGACAAAGTCAGAGAAATGGAGAAAAGACAAAGTCAGAAATAGAGAAAAGACAGAAAGTCAGAAAAAGACAGAAACTCAGAAATAGAGAAAAGACAAATTCAGAGAAATAGAGAAAAGACAGAGTCAGAAATAGAGAAAAGACAAAGTCAGAAAAAGACAGAAAGTCAGAAACACAGAAAAGACAAAGTCAGAAAAAGAGAAAAGACAAAGTCAGAAATAGAGAAACGACAAAGTCAGATAAATAGAGAAAAGACAATGTCAGAAATAGAGAAAAGACAGAAAGTCAGAAACACAGAAAAGACAAAGTCAGAAAAAGACAGAAAGTCAGAAACACAGAAAAGACAGAAAGTCAGAAACACAGAAAAGACAAAGTCAGAAAAAGGCAGAAAGTCAGAAATAGAGAAAAGACAAAGTCAGGGAAATAGAGAAAAAACAAAGTCAGAAATAGAGAAAAGACAGAAAGTCAGAAAAAGACAGAAAGTCAGAAACACAGAAAAGACAAAGTCAGAAAAAGACAGAAAGTCAGAAATAGAGAAAAGACAAACTCAGAGAAATAGAGAAAAGACAAAGTCAGGGAAATAGAGAAAAAACAAAGTCAGAAATAGAGAAAAAACAGAGTCAGAAAAAAGACAGAAAGTCAGAAACACAGAAAAGACAAAGTCAGAAAAAGACAGAAAGTCAGAAACACAGAACAGACAAATTCAGAAGAAGACAGAAAGTCAGAAACACAGAAAAGACAAAGTCAGAAAAAGACAGAAACTCAGAATTAGAGAAAAGACAAACTCAGAGAAATAGAGAAAAGACAAAGTTAGAAATACAGTAAAGAGAAAGTCAGAAAAAGACAGAAAGTCAGAAACACAGAAAAGACAGAAAGTCAGAAAGACAGAAAAGACAAAGTCAGAAGAAGACAGGAAGTCAGAAACACAGAAAAGACAAAGTCAGAAAAAGACAGAAACTCAGAAATAGAGAAAAGACAAACTCAGAGAAAGAGAGAAAAGACAAAGTCAGAAATAGAGAAAAGACAAAGTCAGAAAAAGACAGAAAGTCAGAAATAGAGAAAAGACAAACTCAGAGAAATAGAGAAAAGACAAAGTCAGGGAAATAGAGAAAAAACAAAGTCAGAAATAGAGAAAAGACAGAAAGTCAGAAAAAGACAGAAAGTCAGAAACACAGAAAAGACAAAGTCAGAAAAGGACAGAAAGTCAGAAATACAGTAAAGACAGAAAATCAGAAACACAGAAAAGACAAAGTCAGAAAAAGACAGAAAGTCAGAAATAGAGAAAAGACAAGCTCAGAGAAATAGAGAAAAGACAAAGTCAGAGAAATATTGAAAAGACAAAGTCAGAAATAGAGAAAAGACGGAAAGTCAGAAAAAGACAGAAAGTCAGAAACACAGAAAAGACAAAGTCAGAAAAAGACAGAAAGTCAGAAATAGAGAAAAGACAAACTCAGAGAAAGAGAGAAAAGACAAAGTCAGAAATAGAGAAAAGACAAAGTCAGAAAAAGACAGAAAGTCAGAAATAGAGAACAGGCAAACTCAGAGAAATAGAGAAAAGACAAAGTCAGGGAAATAGAGAAAAAACAAAGTCAGAAATAGAGAAAAGACAGAAAGTCAGAAAAAGACAGAAAGTCAGAAACACAGAAAAGACAAAGTCAGAAAAAGACAGAAAGTCAGAAATACAGTAAAGACAGAAAATCAGAAACACAGAAAAGATAAAGTCAGAAAAAGACAGAAAGTCAGAAATAGAGAAAAGACAAACTCAGAGAAATAGATAAAAGACAAAGTCAGAGAAATAGAGAAAAGACAAAGTCAGAAATAGAGAAAAGACAGAAAGTCAGAAAAAGACAGAAACTCAGAAATAGAGAAAAGACAAATTCAGAGAAATAGAGAAAAGACAGAGTCAGAAATAGAGAAAAGACAAAGTCAGAAAAAGACAGAAAGTCAGAAACACAGAAAAGACAAAGTCAGAAAAAGAGAAAAGACAAAGTCAGAAATAGAGAAACGACAAAGTCAGATAAATAGAGAAAAGACAATGTCAGAAATAGAGAAAAGACAGAAAGTCAGAAACACAGAAAAGACAAAGTCAGAAAAAGACAGAAAGTCAGAAACACAGAAAAGACAGAAAGTCAGAAACACAGAAAAGACAAAGTCAGAAAAAGACAGAAAGTCAGAAATACAGTAAAGACAAAGTCAGAAAAAGACAGAAAGTCAGAAACACAGAAAAGACAAATTCAGAAGAAGACAGAAAGTCAGAAACACAGAAAAGACAGTCAGAAAAAGACAGAAAGTCAGAATTAGAGAAAAGACAAACTCAGAGAAATAGAGAAAAGACAAAGTCAGAAAGACAGAAAAGACAAAGTCAGAAGAAGACAGGAAGTCAGAAACACAGAAAAGACAAAGTCAGAAAAAGACAGAAACTCAGAAATAGAGAAAAGACAAACTCAGAGAAAGAGAGAAAAGACAAAGTCAGAAATAGAGAAAAGACAAAGTCAGAAAAAGACAGAAAGTCAGAAATAGAGAAGAGACAAACTCAGAGAAATAGAGAAAAGACAAAGTCAGGGAAATAGAGAAAAAACAAAGTCAAAAATAGAGAAAAGACAGAAAGTCAGAAAAAGACAGAAAGTCAGAAACACAGAAAAGACAGTCAGAAAAAGACAGAAAGTCAGAAATACAGTAAAGACAGAAAATCAGAAACACAGAAAAGACAAAGTCAGAAAAAGACAGAAAGTCAGAAACACAGAAAATACAAAGTCAGAAAAAGAGAAAAGACAAAGTCAGAAATAGAGAAACGACAAACTCAGAGAAAGAGAGAAAAGACAAAGTCAGAAATAGAGAAAAGACAAAGTCAGAAAAAGACAGAAACTCAGAAATAGAGAAAAGACAAATTCAGAGAAATAGAGAAAAGACAGAGTCAGAAATAGAGAAAAGACAAAGTCAGAAAAAGACAGAAAGTCAGAAACACAGAAAATACAAAGTCAGAAAAAGAGAAAAGACAAAGTCAGAAATAGAGATACGACAAATTCAGATAAATAGAGAAATGACAACGTCAGAAAAAGACAGAAAGTCAGAAACACAGAAAAGACAGAAAGTCAGAAACACAGAAAAGACAAAGTCAGAAAAAGACAGAAAGTCAGAAATAGAGAAAAGACAAAGTCAGGGAAATAGAGAAAAAACAAAGTCAGAAATAGAGAAAAGACAGAAAGTCAGAAAAAGACAGAAACTCAGAAATAGAGAAAAGACAAATTCAGAGAAATAGAGAAAAGACAGAGTCAGAAATAGAGAAAAGACAAAGTCAGAAAAAGACAGAAAGTCAGAAACACAGAAAATACAAAGTCACAAAAAGAGAAAAGACAAAGTCAGAAATAGAGAAAAGACAAAGTCAGAAAAAGACAGAAAGTCAGAAATAGAGAAAAGACAAACTCAGAGAAATAGAGAAAAGACAAATTCCGAGAAATAGAGAAAAGACAAAGTCAGAAATAGAGAAAAGACAGAAAGTCAGAAAAAGACAGAAACTCAGAAATAGAGAAAAGACAAATTCAGAGAAATAGAGAAAAGACAGAGTCAGAAATAAAGAAAAGACAAAGTCAGAAAAAGACAGAAAGTCAGAAACACAGAAAATACAAAGTCAGAAAAAGAGAAAAGACAAAGTCAGAAATAGAGAAACGACAAACTCAGAGAAAGAGAGAAAAGACAAAGTCAGAAATAGAGAAAAGACAAAGTTAGAAAAAGACAGAAACTCAGAAATAGAGAAAAGACAAATTCAGAGAAATAGAGAAAAGACAGAGTCAGAAATAGAGAAAAGACAAAGTCAGAAAAAGACAGAAAGTCAGAAACACCGAAAATACAAAGTCAGAAAAAGAGAAAAGACAAAGTCAGAAATAGAGAAACGACAAATTCAGATAAATAGAGAAAAGACAACGTCAGAAAAAGACAGAAAGTCAGAAACACAGAAAAGACAGAAAGTCAGAAACACAGAAAAGACAAAGTCAGAAAAAGACAGAAAGTCAGAAATAGAGAAAAGACAAAGTCAGGGAAATAGAGAAAAAACAAAGTCAGAAATAGAGAAAAGACAGAAAGTCAGAAAAAGACAGAAAGTCAGAAACACAGAAAAGACAAAGTCAGAAAAAGACAGAAAGTCAGAAATAGAGAAAAGACAAACTCAGAGAAAGAGAGAAAAGACAAAGTCAGAAATAGAGAAAAGACAAAGTTAGAAAAAGACAGAAACTCAGAAATAGAGAAAAGACAAATTCAGAGAAATAGAGAAAAGACAGAGTCAGAAATAGAGAAAAGACAAAGTCAGAAAAAGACAGAAAGTCAGAAACACAGAAAATACAAAGTCAGAAAAAGAGAAAAGACAAAGTCAGAAATAGAGAAACGACAAATTCAGATAAATAGAGAAAAGACAACGTCAGAAAAAGACAGAAAGTCAGAAACACAGAAAAGACAGAAAGTCAGAAACACAGAAAAGACAAAGTCAGAAAAAGACAGAAAGTCAGAAATAGAGAAAAGACAAAGTCAGGGAAATAGAGAAAAAACAAAGTCAGAAATAGAGAAAAGACAGAAAGTCAGAAAAAGACAGAAAGTCAGAAACACAGAAAAGACAAAGTCAGAAAAAGACAGAAAGTCAGAAATAGAGAAAAGACAAACTCAGAGAAATAGAGAAAAGACAAAGTCAGAGAAATAGAGAAAAGACAAAGTCAGAAATAGAGAAAAGACAGAAAGTCAGAAAAAGACAGAAACTCAGAAATAGAGAAAAGACAAGTTCAGAGAAATAGAGAAAAGACAGAGTCAGAAATAGAGAAAAGACAAAGTCAGAAAAAGACAGAAAGTCATAAACACAGAAAAGACAAAGTCAGAAAAAGAGAAAAGACAAAGTCAGAAATAGAGAAACGGCAAAGTCAGATAAATAGAGAAAAGACAATGTCAGAAATAGAGAAAAGACAGAAAGTCAGAAACACAGAAAAGACAAAGTCAGAAAAAGACAGAAAGTCAGAAACACAGAAAAGACAGAAAGTCAGAAACACAGAAAAGACAAAGTCAGAAAAAGACAGAAAGTCAGAAATACAGTAAAGACAAAGTCAGAAAAAGACAGAAAGTCAGAAACACAGAAAAGACAAATTCAGAAGAAGACAGAAAGTCAGAAACACAGAAAAGACAGTCAGAAAAAGACAGAAACTCAGAATTAGAGAAAAGACAAACTCAGAGAAATAGAGAAAAGACAAAGTCAGAAAGACAGAAAAGACAAAGTCAGAAGAAGACAGGAAGTCAGAAACACAGAAAAGACAAAGTCAGAAAAAGACAGAAACTCAGAAATAGAGAAAAGACAAACTCAGAGAAAGAGAGAAAAGACAAAGTCAGAAATAGAGAAAAGACAAAGTCAGAAAAAGACAGAAAGTCAGAAATAGAGAACAGACAAACTCAGAGAAATAGAGAAAAGACAAAGTCAGGGAAATAGAGAAAAGACAAAGTCAGAAATAGAGAAAAGACAGAAAGTCCGAAAAAGACAGAAACTCAGAAATAGAGAAAAGACAAATTCAGAGAAATAGAGAAAAGACAGAGTCAGAAATAGAGAAAAGACAAAGTCAGAAAAAGACAGAAAGTCAGAAACACAGAAAAGACAAAGTCAGAAAAAGACAGAAAGTCAGACATACAGTAAAGACAGAAAATCAGAAACACAGAAAAGACAAAGTCAGAAAAAGACAGAAAGTCAGAAATAGAGAAAAGACAAACTCAGAGAAATAGAGAAAAGACAAAGTCAGAGAAATGGAGAAAAGACAAAGTCAGAAATAGAGAAAAGACAGAAAGTCAGAAAAAGACAGAAACTCAGAAATAGAGAAAAGACAAATTCAGAGAAATAGAGAAAAGACAGAGTCAGAAATAGAGAAAAGACAAAGTCAGAAAAAGACAGAAAGTCAGAAACACAGAAAAGACAAAGTCAGAAAAAGAGAAAAGACAAAGTCAGAAATAGAGAAACGACAAAGTCAGATCAATCGAGAAAAGACAATGTCAGAAATAGAGAAAAGACAGAAAGTCAGAAACACAGAAAAGACAAAGTCAGAAAAAGACAGAAAGTCAGAAACACAGAAAAGACAGAAAGTCAGAAACACAGAAAAGACAAAGTCAGAAAAAGGCAGAAAGTCAGAAATAGAGAAAAGACAAAGTCAGGGAAATAGAGAAAAAACAAAGTCAGAAATAGAGAAAAGACAGAAAGTCAGAAAAAGACAGAAAGTCAGAAACACAGAAAAGACAAAGTCAGAAAAAGACAGAAAGTCAGAAATAGAGAAAAGACAAACTCAGAGAAATAGAGAAAAGACAAAGTCAGGGAAATAGAGAAAAAACAAAGTCAGAAATAGAGAAAAAACAGAGTCAGAAAAAAGACAGAAAGTCAGAAACACAGAAAAGACAAAGTCAGAAAAAGACAGAAAGTCAGAAACACAGAACAGACAAATTCAGAAGAAGACAGAAAGTCAGAAACACAGAAAAGACAAAGTCAGAAAAAGACAGAAACTCAGAATTAGAGAAAAGACAAACTCAGAGAAATAGAGAAAAGACAAAGTTAGAAATACAGTAAAGAGAAAGTCAGAAAAAGACAGAAAGTCAGAAACACAGAAAAGACAGAAAGTCAGAAAGACAGAAAAGACAAAGTCAGAAGAAGACAGGAAGTCAGAAACACAGAAAAGACAAAGTCAGAAAAAGACAGAAACTCAGAAATAGAGAAAAGACAAACTCAGAAAAAGAGAGAAAAGACAAAGTCAGAAATAGAGAAAAGACAAACTCAGAGAAATAGAGAAAAGACAAAGTCAGGGAAATAGAGAAAAAACAAAGTCAGAAATAGAGAAAAGACAGAAAGTCAGAAAAAGACAGAAAGTCAGAAACACAGAAAAGACAAAGTCAGAAAAGGACAGAAAGTCAGAAATACAGTAAAGACAGAAAATCAGAAACACAGAAAAGACAAAGTCAGAAAAAGACAGAAAGTCAGAAATAGAGAAAAGACAAACTCAGAGAAATAGAGAAAAGACAAAGTCAGAGAAATATTGAAAAGACAAAGTCAGAAATAGAGAAAAGACGGAAAGTCAGAAAAAGACAGAAAGTCAGAAACACAGAAAAGACAAAGTCAGAAAAAGACAGAAAGTCAGAAATAGAGAAAAGACAAACTCAGAGAAATAGAGAAAAGACAAAGTCAGAGAAATAGAGAAAAGACAAAGTCAGACATAGAGAAAAGACAGAAAGTCAGAAAAAGACAGAAACTCAGAAATAGAGAAAAGACAAGTTCAGAGAAATAGAGAAAAGACAGAGTCAGAAATAGAGAAAAGACAAAGTCAGAAAAAGACAGAAAGTCATAAACACAGAAAAGACAAAGTCAGAAAAAGAGAAAAGACAAAGTCAGAAATAGAGAAACGACAAAGTCAGATAAATAGAGAAAAGACAATGTCAGAAATAGAGAAAAGACAGAAAGTCAGAAACACAGAAAAGACAAAGTCAGAAAAAGACAGAAAGTCAGAAACACAGAAAAGACAGAAAGTCAGAAACACAGAAAAGACAAAGTCAGAAAAAGACAGAAAGTCAGAAATACAGTAAAGACAAAGTCAGAAAAAGACAGAAAGTCAGAAACATAGAAAAGACAAATTCAGAAGAAGACAGAAAGTCAGAAACACAGAAAAGACAGTCAGAAAAAGACAGAAACTCAGAATTAGAGAAAAGACAAACTCAGAGAAAGAGAGAAAAGACAAAGTCAGAAATAGAGAAAAGACAAAGTCAGAAAAAGACAGAAAGTCAGAAATAGAGAACAGACAAACTCAGAGAAATAGAGAAAAGACAAAGTCAGGGAAATAGAGAAAAAACAAAGTCAGAAATAGAGAAAAGACAGAAAGTCAGAAAAAGACAGAAAGTCAGAAACACAGAAAAGATAAAGTCAGAAAAAGACAGAAAGTCAGAAATACAGTAAAGAAAGAAAATCAGAAACACAGAAAAGACAAAGTCAGAAAAAGACAGAAAGTCAGAAATAGAGAAAAGACAAAGTCAGAGAAACAGAGAAAAGACAAAGTCAGAAAAAGAGAAAAGACAAAGTCAGAAATAGAGAAACGACAAAGTCAGATAAATAGAGAAAATACAATGTCAGAAATAGAGAAAAGACAGAAAGTCAGAAACACAGAAAAGACAAAGTCAGAAAAAGACAGAAAGTCAGAAACACAGAAAAGACAGAAAGTCAGAAACACAGAAAAGACAAAGTCAGAAAAAGACAGAAAGTCAGAAATACAGTAAAGACAAAGTCAGAAAAAGACAGAAAGTCAGAAACACAGAAAAGACAAATTCAGAAGAAGACAGAAAGTCAGAAACACAGAAAAGACAAAGTCAGAAAAAGACAGAAACTCAGAATTAGAGAAAAGACAAACTCAGAGAAATAGAGAAAAGACAAAGTCAGAAATACAGTAAAGAGAAAGTCAGAAAAAGACAGAAAGTCAGAAACACAGAAAAGACAGAAAGTCAGAAAGACAGAAAAGACAAAGTCAGAAGAAGACAGGAAGTCAGAAACACAGAAAAGACAAAGTCAGAAAAAGACAGAAACTCAGAAATAGAGAAAAGACAATCTCAGAGAAAGAGAGAAAAGACAAAGTCAGAAATAGAGAAAAGACAAAGTCAGAAAAAGACAGAAAGTCAGAAATAGAGAACAGGCAAACTCAGAGAAATAGAGAAAAGACAAAGTCAGGGAAATAGAGAAAAAACAAAGTCAGAAATAGAGAAAAGACAGAAAGTCAGAAAAAGACAGAAAGTCAGAAACACAGAAAAGACAAAGTCAGAAAAAGACAGAAAGTCAGAAATACAGTAAAGACAGAAAATCAGAAACACAGAAAAGATAAAGTCAGAAAAAGACAGAAAGTCAGAAATAGAGAAAAGACAAACTCAGAGAAATAGAGAAAAGACAAAGTCAGAGAAATAGAGAAAAGACAAAGTCAGAAATAGAGAAAAGACAGAAAGTCAGAAAAAGACAGAAACTCAGAAATACAGAAAAGACAAATTCAGAGAAATAGAGAAAAGACAGAGTCAGAAATAGAGAAAAGACAAAGACAGAAAAAGACAGAAAGTCAGAAACACAGAAAAGACAAAGTCAGAAAAAGAGAAAAGACAAAGTCAGAAATAGAGAAACGACAAAGTCAGATAAATAGAGAAAAGACAATGTCAGAAATAGAGAAAAGACAGAAAGTCAGAAACACAGAAAAGACAAAGTCAGAAAAAGACAGAAAGTCAGAAACACAGAAAATTCAGAAAGTCAGAAACACAGAAAAGACAAAGTCTGAAAAAGACAGAAAGTCAGAAATACAGTAAAGACAAAGTCAGAAAAAGACAGAAAGTCAGAAACACAGAAAAGACAAATTCAGAAGAAGACAGAAAGTCAGAAACACAGAAAAGACAGTCAGAAAAAGACAGAAACTCAGAATTAGAGAAAAGACAAACTCAGAGAAATAGAGAAAAGACAAAGTCAGAAAGACAGAAAAGACAAAGTCAGAAGAAGACAGGAAGTCAGAAACACAGAAAAGACAAAGTCAGAAAAAGACAGAAACTCAGAAATAGAGAAAAGACAAACTCAGAGAAAGAGAGAAAAGACAAAGTCAGAAATAGAGAAAAGACAAAGTCAGAAATAGAGAAAAGACAGAAAGTCAGAAACACAGAAAAGACAAAGTCAGAAAAAGACAGAAAGTCAGAAACACAGAAAAGACAGAAAGTCAGAAACACAGAAAAGACAAAGTCAGAAAAAGACAGAAAGTCAGAAATACAGTAAAGACAAAGTCAGAAAAAGACAGAAAGTCAGAAACACAGAAAAGACAAATTCAGAAGAAGACAGAAAGTCAGAAACACAGAAAAGACAAAGTCAGAAAAAGACAGAAACTCAGAATTAGAGAAAAGACAAACTCAGAGAAATAGAGAAAAGACAAAGTCAGAAATACAGTAAAGAGAAAGTCAGAAAAAGACAGAAAGTCAGAAACACAGAAAAGACAGAAAGTCAGAAAGACAGAAAAGACAAAGTCAGAAGAAGACAGGAAGTCAGAAACACAGAAAAGACAAAGTCAGAAAAAGACAGAAACTCAGAAATAGAGAAAAGACAAACTCAGAGAAAGAGAGAAAAGACAAAGTCAGAAATAGAGAAAAGACAAAGTCAGAAAAAGACAGAAAGTCAGAAATAGAGAACAGACAAACTCAGAGAAATAGAGAAAAGACAAAGTCAGGGAAATAGAGAAAAAACAAAGTCAGAAATAGAGAAAAGACAGAAAGTCAGAAAAAGACAGAAAGTCAGAAATACAGTAAAGACAGAAAATCAGAAACACAGAAAAGACAAAGTCAGAAAAAGACAGAAAGTCAGAAATAGAGAAAAGACAAACTCAGAGAAATAGAGAAAAGACAAAGTCAGAGAAATAGAGAAAAGACAAAGTCAGAAATAGAGAAAAGACAGAAAGTCAGAAAAAGACAGAAAGTCAGAAATAGAGAAAAGACAAACTCAGAGAAATAGAGAAAAGACAGAGTCAGAAATAGAGAAAAGACAAAGTCAGAGAAACAGAGAAAAGACAAAGTCAGAAAAAGAGAAAAGACAAAGTCAGAAATAGAGAAACGACAAAGTCAGATAAATAGAGAAAAGACAATGTCAGAAATAGAGAAAAGACAGAAAGTCAGAAACACAGAAAAGACAAAGTCAGAAAAAGACAGAAAGTCAGAAACACAGAAAAGACAGAAAGTCAGAAATACAGAAAAGGCAAAGTCAGAAAAAGACAGAAAGTCAGAAATACAGTAAAGACAAAGTCAGAAAAAGACAGAAAGTCAGAAACACAGAAAAGACAAATTCAGAAGAAGACAGAAAGTCAGAAACACAGAAAAGACAGTCAGAAAAAGACAGAAACTCAGAATTAGAGAAAAGACAAACTCAGAGAAATAGAGAAAAGACAAAGTCAGAAAGACAGAAAAGACAAAGTCAGAAGAAGACAGGAAGTCAGAAACACAGAAAAGACAAAGTCAGAAAAAGACAGAAACTCAGAAATAGAGAAAAGACAAACTCAGAGAAAGAGAGAAAAGACAAAGTCAGAAATAGAGAAAAAACAAAGTCAGAAATAGAGAAAAGACAGAAAGTCAGAAAAAGACAGAAAGTCAGAAACACAGAAAAGACAAAGTCAGAAAAAGACAGAAAGTCAGAAATACAGTAAAGACAGAAAATCAGAAACACAGAAAAGACAAAGTCAGAAAAAGACAGAAAGTCAGAAATAGAGAAAAGACAAAGTCAGAGAAACAGAGAAAAGACAAAGTCAGAAAAAGAGAAAAGACAAAGTCAGAAATAGAGAAACGACAAAGTCAGATAAATAGAGAAAAGACAATGTCAGAAATAGAGAAAAGACAGAAAGTCAGAAACACAGAAAAGACAAAGTCAGAAAAAGACAGAAAGTCAGAAACACAGAAAAGACAGAAAGTCAGAAATACAGAAAAGGCAAAGTCAGAAAAAGACAGAAAGTCAGAAATACAGTAAAGACAAAGTCAGAAAAAGACAGAAAGTCAGAAACACAGAAAAGACAAATTCAGAAAAAGACAGAAACTCAGAATTAGAGAAAAGACAAACTCAGAGAAATAGAGAAAAGACAAAGTCAGAAAGACAGAAAAGACAAAGTCAGAAGAAGACAGGAAGTCAGAAACACAGAAAAGACAAAGTCAGAAAAAGACAGAAACTCAGAAATAGAGAAAAGACAAACTCAGAGAAATAGAGAAAAGACAAAGTCTGAGAAATAGAGAAAAGACAAAGTCAGAAATAGAGAAAAGACAGAAAGTCAGAAAAAGACAGAAAATCAGAAATAGAGAAAAGACAAACTCAGAGAAATAGAGAAAAGACAGAGTCAGAAATAGAGAAAAGACAAAGTCAGAGAAACAGAGAAAAGACAAAGTCAGAAAAAGAGAAAAGACAGAAAGTCAGAAACACAGAAAAGACAAAGTCAGAAAAAGACAGAAAGTCAGAAACACAGAAAAGACAGAAAGTCAGAAACACAGAAAAGACAAAGTCAGAAAAAGACAGAAAGTCAGAAATAGAGAAAAGACAAAGTCAGGGAAATAGAGAAAAAACAAAGTCAGAAATAGAGAAAAGACAGAAAGTCAGAAAAAGACAGAAAGTCAGAAATAGAGAAAAGACAAACTCAGAGAAATAGAGAAAAGACAAAGTCAGAGAAATAGAGAAAAGACAAAGTCAGAAATAGAGAAAAGACAGAAAGTCAGAAAAAGACAGAAACTCAGAAATAGAGAAAAGACAAGTTCAGAGAAATAGAGAAAAGACAGAGTCAGAAATAGAGAAAAGACAAAGTCAGAAAAAGACAGAAAGTCATAAACACAGAAAAGACAAAGTCAGAAAAAGAGAAAAGACAAAGTCAGAAATAGAGAAACGACAAAGTCAGATAAATAGAGAAAAGACAATGTCAGAAATAGAGAAAAGACAGAAAGTCAGAAACACAGAAAAGACAAAGTCAGAAAAAGGCAGAAAGTCAGAAATAGAGAAAAGACAAAGTCTGGGAAATAGAGAAAAAACAAAGTCAGAAATAGAGAAAAGACAGAAAGTCAGAAACACAGAAAAGACAAAGTCAGAAAAAGACAGAAAGTCAGAAATAGAGAAAAGACAAACTCAGAGAAATAGAGAAAAGACAAAGTCAGGAAAATAGAGAAAAAACAAAGTCAGAAATAGAGAAAAAACAGAGTCAGAAAAAAGACAGAAAGTCAGAAACACAGAAAAGACAAAGTCAGAAAAAGACAGAAAGTCAGAAACACAGAACAGACAAATTCAGAAGAAGACAGAAAGTCAGAAACACAGAAAAGACAAAGTCAGAAAAAGACAGAAACTCAGAATTAGAGAAAAGACAAACTCAGAGAAATAGAGAAAAGACAAAGTTTGAAATACAGTAAAGAGAAAGTCAGAAAAAGAGAGAAAGACAGAAACACAGAAAAGACAGAAAGTCAGAAAGACAGAAAAGACAAAGTCAGAAGAAGACAGGAAGTCAGAAACACAGAAAAGACAAAGTCAGAAAAAGACAGAAACTCAGAAATAGAGAAAAGACAAACTCAGAGAAATAGAGAAAAGACAAAGTCAGAAATACAGTAAAGAGAAAGTCAGAAAAAGACAGAAAGTCAGAAACACAGAAAAGACAGAAAGTCAGAAAGACAGAAAAGACAAAGTCAGAAGAAGACAGGAAGTCAGAAACACAGAAAAGACAAAGTCAGTAAAAGACAGAAACTCAGAAATAGAGAAAAGACAAACTCAGAGAAAGAGAGAAAAGACAAAGTCAGAAATAGAGAAAAGACAAAGTCAGAAAAAGACAGAAAGTCAGAAATAGAGAACAGGCAAACTCAGAGAAATAGAGAAAAGACAAAGTCAGGGAAATAGAGAAAAAACAAAGTCAGAAATAGAGAAAAGACAGAAAGTCAGAAAAAGACAGAAAGTCAGAAACACAGAAAAGACAAAGTCAGAAAAAGACAGAAAGTCAGAAATACAGTAAAGACAGAAAATCAGAAACACAGAAAAGATAAAGTCAGAAAAAGACAGAAAGTCAGAAATAGAGAAAAGACAAACTCAGAGAAATAGAGAAAAGACAAAGTCAGAGAAATAGAGAAAAGACAAAGTCAGAAATAGAGAAAAGACAGAAAGTCAGAAAAAGACAGAAACTCAGAAATAGAGAAAAGACAAATTCAGAGAAATAGAGAAAAGACAGAGTCAGAAATAGAGAAAAGACAAAGTCAGAAAAGACAGAAAGTCAGAAACACAGAAAAGACAAAGTCAGAAAAAGAGAAAAGACAAAGTCAGATAAATAGAGAAAAGACAATGTCAGAAATAGAGAAAAGACAGAAAGTCAGAAACACAGAAAAGACAAAGTCAGAAAAAGACAGAAAGTCAGAAACACAGAAAATTCAGAAAGTCAGAAACACAGAAAAGACAAAGTCAGAAAAAGACAGAAAGTCAGAAATACAGTAAAGACAAAGTCAGAAAAAGACAGAAAGTCAGAAACACAGAAAAGACAAATTCAGAAGAAGACAGAAAGTCAGAAACACAGAAAAGACAGTCAGAAAAAGACAGAAACTCAGAATTAGAGAAAAGACAAACTCAGAGAAATAGAGAAAAGACAAAGTCAGAAAGACAGAAAAGACAAAGTCAGAAGAAGACAGGAAGTCAGAAACACAGAAAAGACAAAGTCAGAAAAAGACAGAAACTCAGAAATAGAGAAAAGACAAACTCAGAGAAAGAGAGAAAAGACAAAGTCAGAAATAGAGAAAAGACAAAGTCAGAAAAAGACAGAAAGTCAGAAATAGAGAACAGACAAACTCAGAGAAATAGAGAAAAGACAAAGTCAGGGAAATAGAGAAAAAACAAAGTCAGAAATAGAGAAAAGACAGAAGGTCAGAAAAAGACAGAAAGTCAGAAACACAGAAAAGACAAAGTCAGAAAAAGACAGAAAGTCAGAAATACAGTAAAGACAGAAAATCAGAAACACAGAAAAGACAAAGTCAGAAAAAGACAGAAAGTCAGAAATAGAGAAAAGACAAAGTCAGAGAAACAGAGAAAAGACAAAGTCAGAAAAAGAGAAAAGACAAAGTCAGAAATAGAGAAACGACAAAGTCAGATAAATAGAGAAAAGACAATGTCAGAAATAGAGAAAAGACAGAAAGTCAGAAACACAGAAAAGACAAAGTCAGAAAAAGACAGAAAGTCAGAAACACAGAAAAGACAGAAAGTCAGAAACACAGAAAAGACAAAGTCAGAAAAAGACAGAAAGTCAGAAATACAGTAAAGACAAAGTCAGAAAAAGACAGAAAGTCAGAAACACAGAAAAGACAAATTCAGAAGAAGACAGAAAGTCAGAAACACAGAAAAGACAAAGTCAGAAAAAGACAGAAACTCAGAATTAGAGAAAAGACAAACTCAGAGAAATAGAGAAAAGACAAAGTCAGAAATACAGTAAAGAGAAAGTCAGAAAAAAACAGAAAGTCAGAAACACAGAAAAGACAGAAAGTCAGAAAGACAGAAAAGACAAAGTCAGAAGAAGACAGGAAGTCAGAAACACAGAAAAGACAAAGTCAGAAAAAGACAGAAACTCAGAAATAGAGAAAAGACAAACTCAGAGAAAGAGAGAAAAGACAAAGTCAGAAATAGAGAAAAGACAAAGTCAGAAAAAGACAGAAAGTCAGAAATAGAGAACAGACAAACTCAGAGAAATAGAGAAAAGACAAAGTCAGGGAAATAGAGAAAAAACAAAGTCAGAAATAGAGAAAAGACAGAAAGTCAGAAAAAGACAGAAAGTCAGAAATACAGTAAAGACAGAAAATCAGAAACACAGAAAAGACAAAGTCAGAAAAAGACAGAAAGACAGAAATAGAGAAAAGACAAACTCAGAGAAATAGAGAAAAGACAAAGTCAGAGAAATAGAGAAAAGACAAAGTCAGAAATAGAGAAAAGACAGAAAGTCAGAAAAAGACAGAAAGTCAGAAATAGAGAAAAGACAAACTCAGAGAAATAGAGAAAAGACAGAGTCAGAAATAGAGAAAAGACAAAGTCAGAGAAACAGAGAAAAGACAAAGTCAGAAAAAGAGAAAAGACAAAGTCAGAAATAGAGAAACGACAAAGTCAGATAAATAGAGAAAAGACAATGTCAGAAATAGAGAAAAGACAGAAAGTCAGAAACACAGAAAAGACAAAGTCAGAAAAAGACAGAAAGTCAGAAACACAGAAAAGACAGAAAGTCAGAAATACAGAAAAGGCAAAGTCAGAAAAAGACAGAAAGTCAGAAATACAGTAAAGACAAAGTCAGAAAAAGACAGAAAGTCAGAAACACAGAAAAGACAAATTCAGAAGAAGACAGAAAGTCAGAAACACAGAAAAGACAGTCAGAAAAAGACAGAAACTCAGAATTAGAGAAAAGACAAACTCAGAGAAATAGAGAAAAGACAAAGTCAGAAAGACAGAAAAGACAAAGTCAGAAGAAGACAGGAAGTCAGAAACACAGAAAAGACAAAGTCAGAAAAAGACAGAAACTCAGAAATAGAGAAAAGACAAACTCAGAGAAATAGAGAAAAGACAAAGTCTGAGAAATAGAGAAAAGACAAAGTCAGAAATAGAGAAAAGACAGAAAGTCAGAAAAAGACAGAAAATCAGAAATAGAGAAAAGACAAACTCAGAGAAATAGAGAAAAGACAGAGTCAGAAATAGAGAAAAGACAAAGTCAGAGAAACAGAGAAAAGACAAAGTCAGAAAAAGAGAAAAGACAGAAAGTCAGAAACACAGAAAAGACAAAGTCAGAAAAAGACAGAAAGTCAGAAACACAGAAAAGACAGAAAGTCAGAAACACAGAAAAGACAAAGTCAGAAAAAGACAGAAAGTCAGAAATAGAGAAAAGACAAACTCAGAGAAATAGAGAAAAGACAAAGTCAGAGAAATAGAGAAAAGACAAAGTCAGAAATAGAGAAAAGACAGAAAGTCAGAAAAAGACAGAAACTCAGAAATAGAGAAAAGACAAATTCAGAGAAATAGAGAAAAGACAGAGTCAGAAATAGAGAAAAGACAAAGTCAGAAAAAGACAGAAAGTCAGAAACACAGAAAAGACAAAGTCAGAAAAAGAGAAAAGACAAAGTCAGAAATAGAGAAACGACAAAGTCAGATAAATAGAGAAAAGACAATGTCAGAAATAGAGAAAAGACAGAAAGTCAGAAACACAGAAAAGACAAAGTCAGAAAAAGACAGAAAGTCAGAAACACAGAAAAGACAGAAAGTCAGAAACACAGAAAAGACAAAGTCAGAAAAAGGCAGAAAGTCAGAAATAGAGAAAAGACAAAGTCAGGGAAATAGAGAAAAAACAAAGTCAGAAATAGAGAAAAGACAGAAAGTCAGAAACACAGAAAAGACAAAGTCAGAAAAAGACAGAAAGTCAGAAATAGAGAAAAGACAAACTCAGAGAAATAGAGAAAAGACAAAGTCAGGGAAATAGAGAAAAAACAAAGTCAGAAATAGAGAAAAAACAGAGTCAGAAAAAAGACAGAAAGTCAGAAACACAGAAAAGACAAAGTCAGAAAAAGACAGAAAGTCAGAAACACAGAACAGACAAATTCAGAAGAAGACAGAAAGTCAGAAACACAGAAAAGACAAAGTCAGAAAAAGACAGAAACTCAGAATTAGAGAAAAGACAAACTCAGAGAAATAGAGAAAAGACAAAGTTAGAAATACAGTAAAGAGAAAGTCAGAAAAAGACAGAAAGACAGAAACACAGAAAAGACAGAAAGTCAGAAAGACAGAAAAGACAAAGTCAGAAGAAGACAGGAAGTCAGAAACACAGAAAAGACAAAGTCAGAAAAAGACAGAAACTCAGAAATAGAGAAAAGACAAACTCAGAGAAAGAGAGAAAAGATAAAGTCAGAAATAGAGAAAAGACAAAGTCAGAAAAAGACAGAAAGTCAGAAATAGAGAAAAGACAAACTCAGAGAAATAGAGAAAAGACAAAGTCAGGGAAATAGAGAAAAAACAAAGTCAGAAATAGAGAAAAGACAGAAAGTCAGAAAAAGACAGAAAGTCAGAAACACAGAAAAGACAAAGTCAGAAAAAGACAGAAAGTCAGAAATACAGTAAAGACAGAAAATCAGAAACACAGAAAAGACAAAGTCAGAAAAAGACAGAAAGTCAGAAATAGAGAAAAGACAAACTCAGAGAAATAGAGAAAAGACAAAGTCAGAGAAATAGAGAAAAGACAAAGTCAGAAATAGAGAAAAGACAGAAAGTCAGAAAAGGACAGAAACTCAGAAATAGAGAAAAGACAAATTCAGAGTAATAGAGAAAAGTCAGAGTCAGAAATAGAGAAAAGACAAAGTCAGAAAAAGACAGTAAGTCAGAAACACAGAAAAGACAAAGTCAGAAAAAGAGAAAAGACAAAGTCAGAAATAGAGAAACGACAAAGTCAGATAAATAGAGAAAAGACAACGTCAGAAAAAGACAGAAAGTCAGAAACACAGAAAAGACAGAAAGTCAGAAACACAGAAAAGACAAAGTCAGAAAAAGACAGAAAGTCAGAAATAGAGAAAAGACAAACTCAGAGAAATAGAGAAAAGACAAAGTCAGAGAAATAGAGAAAAGACAAAGTCAGAAATAGAGAAAAGACAGAAAGTCAGTAAAAGACAGAAACTCAGAAATAGAGAAAAGACAAATTCAGAGAAATAGAGAAAAGACAGAGTCAGAAATAGAGAAAAGACAAAGTCAGAAAAAGACAGAAAGTCATAAACACAGAAAAGACAATGTCAGAAACACAGAAAAGACAAAGTCAGAAATAGAGAAACGACAAAGTCAGATAAATAGAGAAAAGACAATGTCAGAAATAGAGAAAAGACAGAAAGTCAGAAACACAGAAAAGACAAAGTCAGAAACACAGAAAAGACAAAGTCAGAAAAAGACAGAAAGTCAGAAATAGAGAAAAGACAAACTCAGAGAAATAGAGAAAAGACAAAGTCAGAGAAATAGAGAAAAGACAAAGTCAGAAATAGAGAAAAGACAGAAAGTCAGAAACACAGAAAACACAAAGTCAGAAAAGGACTGAAAGTCAGAAACACAGAAAAGACAGAAAGTCAGAAAAAGACAGAAAGTCAGAACCACAGAAAAGACAGAAAGTCAGAAAAAGACAGAAAGTCAGAACCACAGAAAAGACAGAGTCAGAAATAGAGAAAAGACTGAAAGTCAGAAACACAGAAAAGACAAAGTCAGAGAAAGAGAGAAAAGACAAAGTCAGAAATAGAGAAAAGACAGAAAGTCAGAAACACAGAAAAGACAACGTCTGAGAAAAAGAGGAAAGACAAAGTGAGAAATAGAGAAAAGACAGAAAGTCAGAAACATAGAAAAGACAAAGTCAGAGAAATAGAGAAAAGACAAAGTCAGAAATACAGAAAAGACAGCAAGTCAGAAACACAGAAAAAACAAAGTCAGAAATAGAGAAAAGACAGAAAGTCAGAAACACAGAAAAGACAAAGTCTGAGAAAAAGAGTAAAGACAAAGTGAGAAATAGAGAAAAGACAGAAAGTCAGAAACACAGAAAAGACAAAGTCAGAGAAATAGAGAAAAGACAAACTCAGAGAAATAGAGAAAAGACAAAGTCAGAGAAATAGAGAAAAGACAAACTCAGAGAAATAGAGAAAAGACAAAGTCAGAGAAATAGAGAAAAGACAAAGTCAGAAAAAGAGAAAAGACAGAAAGTCAGAAACACCGAAAAGACAAAGTCAGAGAAATAGAGAAAAGACTAAGTCAGAAATAGGGACAAGACAGAAAGTCAGAAACACAGAAAAGACAGAAAGTCAGAAAACAGAAAAGACAAAGTCAGAAAAAGACAGAAAGTCAGAAATAGAGAAAAGACAAACTCAGCGAAATAGAGAAAAGACAAAGTCAGAGAAATAGAGAAAAGAAAAAGTCAGAAATAGAGAAAAGACAGAAAGTCAGAAACACAGCAAAGACAAAGTCAGAGAAATAGAGAAAAGACAAACTCAGAGAAATAGAGAAAAGGCAAAGTCAGAGAAATAGAGAAAAGACAAAGTCAAAGAAATAGAGAAAAAACAAAGTCAGAAATAGAGAAAAGACAGAAAGTCAGAAACACAGAAAAGACAAAGTCTGAGAAAAAGAGTAAAGACAAAGTGAGAAATAGAGAAAAGACAGAAAGTCAGAAACACAGAAAAGACAAAGTCAGAGAAATAGAGAAAAGACAAACTCAGAGAAATAGAGAAAAGACAAGGTCAGAGAAATAGAGAAAAGACAAAGTCAAAGAAATAGAGAAAAAACAAAGTCAGAAAAAGAGAGAAGACAGAAAGTCAGAAACACCGAAAAGACAAAGTCAGAGAAATAGAGAAAAGACAAACTCAGAGAAATAGAGAAAAGGCAAAGTCAGAGAAATAGAGAAAAGACAAAGTCAAAGAAATAGAGAAAAAACAAAGTCAGAAATAGAGAAAAGACAGAAAGTCAGAAACACAGAAAAGACAAAGTCTGAGAAAAAGAGTAAAGACAAAGTGAGAAATAGAGAAAAGACAGAAAGTCAGAAACACAGAAAAGACAAAGTCAGAGAAATAGAGAAAAGACAAACTCAGAGAAATAGAGAAAAGACAAGGTCAGAGAAATAGAGAAAAGACAAAGTCAAAGAAATAGAGAAAAAACAAAGTCAGAAAAAGAGAGAAGACAGAAAGTCAGAAACACCGAAAAGACAAAGTCAGAGACATAGAGAAAAGACAAAGTCAGAGAAATAGAGAAAAGACAAAGTAAGAAATAGAGAAAGGACAGAAAGTCAGAAACACAGAATAGACAAAGTCAGAAAAAGACAGAAAGTCAGAAATACAGTAAAGACAGAAAATCAGAAACACAGAAAAGACAAAGTCAGAAAAAGACAGAAAGTCAGAAATAGAGAAAAGACAAACTCAGAGAAATAGAGAAAAGACAAAGTCAGAGAAATAGAGAAAAGACAAAGTCAGAAATAGAGAAAAGACAGAAAGTCAGAAAAGGACAGAAACTCAGAAATAGAGAAAAGACAAATTCAGAGTAATAGAGAAAAGTCAGAGTCAGAAATAGAGAAAAGACAAAGTCAGAAAAAGACAGAAAGTCAGAAACACAGAAAAGACAAAGTCAGAAAAAGAGAAAAGACAAAGTCAGAAATAGAGAAACGACAAAGTCAGATAAATAGAGAAAAGACAACGTCAGAAAAAGACAGAAAGTCAGAAACACAGAAAAGACAGAAAGTCAGAAACACAGAAAAGACAAAGTCAGAAAAAGACAGAAAGTCAGAAATAGAGAAAAGACAAACTCAGAGAAATAGAGAAAAGACAAAGTCAGAGAAATAGAGAAAAGACAAAGTCAGAAATAGAGAAAAGACAGAAAGTCAGAAAAAGACAGAAACTCAGAAATAGAGAAAAGACAAATTCAGAGAAATAGAGAAAAGACAGAGTCAGAAATAGAGAAAAGACAAAGTCAGAAAAAGACAGAAAGTCATAAACACAGAAAAGACAATGTCAGAAACACAGAAAAGACAAAGTCAGAAATAGAGAAACGACAAAGTCAGATAAATAGAGAAAAGACAATGTCAGAAATAGAGAAAAGACAGAAAGTCAGAAACACAGAAAAGACAAAGTCAGAAACACAGAAAAGACAAAGTCAGAAAAAGACAGAAAGTCAGAAATAGAGAAAAGACAAACTCAGAGAAATAGAGAAAAGACAAAGTCAGAGAAATAGAGAAAAGACAAAGTCAGAAATAGAGAAAAGACAGAAAGTCAGAAACACAGAAAACACAAAGTCAGAAAAGGACTGAAAGTCAGAAACACAGAAAAGACAGAAAGTCAGAAAAAGACAGAAAGTCAGAACCACAGAAAAGACAGAAAGTCAGAAAAAGACAGAAAGTCAGAACCACAGAAAAGACAGAGTCAGAAATAGAGAAAAGACTGAAAGTCAGAAACACAGAAAAGACAAAGTCAGAGAAAGAGAGAAAAGACAAAGTCAGAAATAGAGAAAAGACAGAAAGTCAGAAACACAGAAAAGACAACGTCTGAGAAAAAGAGGAAAGACAAAGTGAGAAATAGAGAAAAGACAGAAAGTCAGAAACATAGAAAAGACAAAGTCAGAGAAATAGAGAAAAGACAAAGTCAGAAATACAGAAAAGACAGCAAGTCAGAAACACAGAAAAAACAAAGTCAGAAATAGAGAAAAGACAGAAAGTCAGAAACACAGAAAAGACAAAGTCTGAGAAAAAGAGTAAAGACAAAGTGAGAAATAGAGAAAAGACAGAAAGTCAGAAACACAGAAAAGACAAAGTCAGAGAAATAGAGAAAAGACAAACTCAGAGAAATAGAGAAAAGACAAAGTCAGAGAAATAGAGAAAAGACAAACTCAGAGAAATAGAGAAAAGACAAAGTCAGAGAAATAGAGAAAAGACAAAGTCAGAAAAAGAGAAAAGACAGAAAGTCAGAAACACCGAAAAGACAAAGTCAGAGAAATAGAGAAAAGACTAAGTCAGAAATAGGGACAAGACAGAAAGTCAGAAACACAGAAAAGACAGAAAGTCAGAAAACAGAAAAGACAAAGTCAGAAAAAGGCAGAAAGTCAGAAATAGAGAAAAGACAAACTCAGCGAAATAGAGAAAAGACAAAGTCAGAGAAATAGAGAAAAGAAAAAGTCAGAAATAGAGAAAAGACAGAAAGTCAGAAACACAGCAAAGACAAAGTCAGAGAAATAGAGAAAAGACAAACTCAGAGAAATAGAGAAAAGGCAAAGTCAGAGAAATAGAGAAAAGACAAAGTCAAAGAAATAGAGAAAAAACAAAGTCAGAAATAGAGAAAAGACAGAAAGTCAGAAACACAGAAAAGACAAAGTCTGAGAAAAAGAGTAAAGACAAAGTGAGAAATAGAGAAAAGACAGAAAGTCAGAAACACAGAAAAGACAAAGTCAGAGAAATAGAGAAAAGACAAACTCAGAGAAATAGAGAAAAGACAAGGTCAGAGAAATAGAGAAAAGACAAAGTCAAAGAAATAGAGAAAAAACAAAGTCAGAAAAAGAGAGAAGACAGAAAGTCAGAAACACCGAAAAGACAAAGTCAGAGAAATAGAGAAAAGACAAAGTCAGAGAAATAGAGAAAAGACAAAGTAAGAAATAGAGAAAGGACAGAAAGTCAGAAACACAGAATAGACAAAGTCAGAAAAAGACAGAAAGTCAGAAATACAGTAAAGACAGAAAATCAGAAACACAGAAAAGACAAAGTCAGAAAAAGACAGAAAGTCAGAAATAGAGAAAAGACAAACTCAGAGAAATAGAGAAAAGACAAAGTCAGAGAAATAGAGAAAAGACAAAGTCAGAAATAGAGAAAAGACAGAAAGTCAGAAAAGGACAGAAACTCAGAAATAGAGAAAAGACAAATTCAGAGTAATAGAGAAAAGTCAGAGTCAGAAATAGAGAAAAGACAAAGTCAGAAAAAGACAGAAAGTCAGAAACACAGAAAAGACAAAGTCAGAAAAAGAGAAAAGACAAAGTCAGAAATAGAGAAACGACAAAGTCAGATAAATAGAGAAAAGACAACGTCAGAAAAAGACAGAAAGTCAGAAACACAGAAAAGACAGAAAGTCAGAAACACAGAAAAGACAAAGTCAGAAAAAGACAGAAAGTCAGAAATAGAGAAAAGACAAACTCAGAGAAATAGAGAAAAGACAAAGTCAGAGAAATAGAGAAAAGACAAAGTCAGAAATAGAGAAAAGACAGAAAGTCAGAAAAAGACAGAAACTCAGAAATAGAGAAAAGACAAATTCAGAGAAATAGAGAAAAGACAGAGTCAGAAATAGAGAAAAGACAAAGTCAGAAAAAGACAGAAAGTCATAAACACAGAAAAGACAATGTCAGAAACACAGAAAAGACAAAGTCAGAAATAGAGAAACGACAAAGTCAGATAAATAGAGAAAAGACAATGTCAGAAATAGAGAAAAGACAGAAAGTCAGAAACACAGAAAAGACAAAGTCAGAAACACAGAAAAGACAAAGTCAGAAAAAGACAGAAAGTCAGAAATAGAGAAAAGACAAACTCAGAGAAATAGAGAAAAGACAAAGTCAGAGAAATAGAGAAAAGACAAAGTCAGAAATAGAGAAAAGACAGAAAGTCAGAAACACAGAAAACACAAAGTCAGAAAAGGACTGAAAGTCAGAAACACAGAAAAGACAGAAAGTCAGAAAAAGACAGAAACTCAGAAATAGAGAAAAGACAAACTCAGAGAAAGAGAGAAAAGACAAAGTCAGAAATAGAGAAAAGACAAAGTCAGAAAAAGACAGAAAGTCAGAAATAGAGAACAGACAAACTCAGAGAAATAGAGAAAAGACAAAGTCAGGGAAATAGAGAAAAAACAAAGTCAGAAATAGAGAAAAGACAGAAAGTCAGAAAAAGACAGAAAGTCAGAAATACAGTAAAGACAGAAAATCAGAAACACAGAAAAGACAAAGTCAGAAAAAGACAGAAAGACAGAAATAGAGAAAAGACAAACTCAGAGAAATAGAGAAAAGACAAAGTCAGAGAAATAGAGAAAAGACAAAGTCAGAAATAGAGAAAAGACAGAAAGTCAGAAAAAGACAGAAAGTCAGAAATAGAGAAAAGACAAACTCAGAGAAATAGAGAAAAGACAGAGTCAGAAATAGAGAAAAGACAAAGTCAGAGAAACAGAGAAAAGACAAAGTCAGAAAAAGAGAAAAGACAAAGTCAGAAATAGAGAAACGACAAAGTCAGATAAATAGAGAAAAGACAATGTCAGAAATAGAGAAAAGACAGAAAGTCAGAAATACAGAAAAGGCAAAGTCAGAAAAAGACAGAAAGTCAGAAACACAGAAAAGACAAATTCAGAAGAAGACAGAAAGTCAGAAACACAGAAAAGACAGTCAGAAAAAGACAGAAACTCAGAATTAGAGAAAAGACAAACTCAGAGAAATAGAGAAAAGACAAAGTCAGAAAGACAGAAAAGACAAAGTCAGAAGAAGACAGGAAGTCAGAAACACAGAAAAGACAAAGTCAGAAAAAGACAGAAACTCAGAAATAGAGAAAAGACAAACTCAGAGAAATAGAGAAAAGACAAAGTCTGAGAAATAGAGAAAAGACAAAGTCAGAAATAGAGAAAAGACAGAAAGTCAGAAAAAGACAGAAAATCAGAAATAGAGAAAAGACAAACTCAGAGAAATAGAGAAAAGACAGAGTCAGAAATAGAGAAAAGACAAAGTCAGAGAAACAGAGAAAAGACAAAGTCAGAAAAAGAGAAAAGACAGAAAGTCAGAAACACAGAAAAGACAAAGTCAGAAAAAGACAGAAAGTCAGAAACACAGAAAAGACAGAAAGTCAGAAACACAGAAAAGACAAAGTCAGAAAAAGACAGAAAGTCAGAAATAGAGAAAAGACAAACTCAGAGAAATAGAGAAAAGACAAAGTCAGAGAAATAGAGAAAAGACAAAGTCAGAAATAGAGAAAAGACAGAAAGTCAGAAAAAGACAGAAACTCAGAAATAGAGAAAAGACAAATTCAGAGAAATAGAGAAAAGACAGAGTCAGAAATAGAGAAAAGACAAAGTCAGAAAAAGACAGAAAGTCAGAAACACAGAAAAGACAAAGTCAGAAAAAGAGAAAAGACAAAGTCAGAAATAGAGAAACGACAAAGTCAGATAAATAGAGAAAAGACAATGTCAGAAATAGAGAAAAGACAGAAAGTCAGAAACACAGAAAAGACAAAGTCAGAAAAAGACAGAAAGTCAGAAACACAGAAAAGACAGAAAGTCAGAAACACAGAAAAGACAAAGTCAGAAAAAGGCAGAAAGTCAGAAATAGAGAAAAGACAAAGTCAGGGAAATAGAGAAAAAACAAAGTCAGAAATAGAGAAAAGACAGAAAGTCAGAAACACAGAAAAGACAAAGTCAGAAAAAGACAGAAAGTCAGAAATAGAGAAAAGACAAACTCAGAGAAATAGAGAAAAGACAAAGTCAGGGAAATAGAGAAAAAACAAAGTCAGAAATAGAGAAAAAACAGAGTCAGAAAAAAGACAGAAAGTCAGAAACACAGAAAAGACAAAGTCAGAAAAAGACAGAAAGTCAGAAACACAGAACAGACAAATTCAGAAGAAGACAGAAAGTCAGAAACACAGAAAAGACAAAGTCAGAAAAAGACAGAAACTCAGAATTAGAGAAAAGACAAACTCAGAGAAATAGAGAAAAGACAAAGTTAGAAATACAGTAAAGAGAAAGTCAGAAAAAGACAGAAAGACAGAAACACAGAAAAGACAGAAAGTCAGAAAGACAGAAAAGACAAAGTCAGAAGAAGACAGGAAGTCAGAAACACAGAAAAGACAAAGTCAGAAAAAGACAGAAACTCAGAAATAGAGAAAAGACAAACTCAGAGAAAGAGAGAAAAGATAAAGTCAGAAATAGAGAAAAGACAAAGTCAGAAAAAGACAGAAAGTCAGAAATAGAGAAAAGACAAACTCAGAGAAATAGAGAAAAGACAAAGTCAGGGAAATAGAGAAAAAACAAAGTCAGAAATAGAGAAAAGACAGAAAGTCAGAAAAAGACAGAAAGTCAGAAACACAGAAAAGACAAAGTCAGAAAAAGACAGAAAGTCAGAAATACAGTAAAGACAGAAAATCAGAAACACAGAAAAGACAAAGTCAGAAAAAGACAGAAAGTCAGAAATAGAGAAAAGACAAACTCAGAGAAATAGAGAAAAGACAAAGTCAGAGAAATAGAGAAAAGACAAAGTCAGAAATAGAGAAAAGACAGAAAGTCAGAAAAGGACAGAAACTCAGAAATAGAGAAAAGACAAATTCAGAGTAATAGAGAAAAGTCAGAGTCAGAAATAGAGAAAAGACAAAGTCAGAAAAAGACAGAAAGTCAGAAACACAGAAAAGACAAAGTCAGAAAAAGAGAAAAGACAAAGTCAGAAATAGAGAAACGACAAAGTCAGATAAATAGAGAAAAGACAACGTCAGAAAAAGACAGAAAGTCAGAAACACAGAAAAGACAGAAAGTCAGAAACACAGAAAAGACAAAGTCAGAAAAAGACAGAAAGTCAGAAATAGAGAAAAGACAAACTCAGAGAAATAGAGAAAAGACAAAGTCAGAGAAATAGAGAAAAGACAAAGTCAGAAATAGAGAAAAGACAGAAAGTCAGTAAAAGACAGAAACTCAGAAATAGAGAAAAGACAAATTCAGAGAAATAGAGAAAAGACAGAGTCAGAAATAGAGAAAAGACAAAGTCAGAAAAAGACAGAAAGTCATAAACACAGAAAAGACAATGTCAGAAACACAGAAAAGACAAAGTCAGAAATAGAGAAACGACAAAGTCAGATAAATAGAGAAAAGACAATGTCAGAAATAGAGAAAAGACAGAAAGTCAGAAACACAGAAAAGACAAAGTCAGAAACACAGAAAAGACAAAGTCAGAAAAAGACAGAAAGTCAGAAATAGAGAAAAGACAAACTCAGAGAAATAGAGAAAAGACAAAGTCAGAGAAATAGAGAAAAGACAAAGTCAGAAATAGAGAAAAGACAGAAAGTCAGAAACACAGAAAACACAAAGTCAGAAAAGGACTGAAAGTCAGAAACACAGAAAAGACAGAAAGTCAGAAAAAGACAGAAAGTCAGAACCACAGAAAAGACAGAAAGTCAGAAAAAGACAGAAAGTCAGAACCACAGAAAAGACAGAGTCAGAAATAGAGAAAAGACTGAAAGTCAGAAACACAGAAAAGACAAAGTCAGAGAAAGAGAGAAAAGACAAAGTCAGAAATAGAGAAAAGACAGAAAGTCAGAAACACAGAAAAGACAACGTCTGAGAAAAAGAGGAAAGACAAAGTGAGAAATAGAGAAAAGACAGAAAGTCAGAAACATAGAAAAGACAAAGTCAGAGAAATAGAGAAAAGACAAAGTCAGAAATACAGAAAAGACAGCAAGTCAGAAACACAGAAAAAACAAAGTCAGAAATAGAGAAAAGACAGAAAGTCAGAAACACAGAAAAGACAAAGTCTGAGAAAAAGAGTAAAGACAAAGTGAGAAATAGAGAAAAGACAGAAAGTCAGAAACACAGAAAAGACAAAGTCAGAGAAATAGAGAAAAGACAAACTCAGAGAAATAGAGAAAAGACAAAGTCAGAGAAATAGAGAAAAGACAAACTCAGAGAAATAGAGAAAAGACAAAGTCAGAGAAATAGAGAAAAGACAAAGTCAGAAAAAGAGAAAAGACAGAAAGTCAGAAACACCGAAAAGACAAAGTCAGAGAAATAGAGAAAAGACTAAGTCAGAAATAGGGACAAGACAGAAAGTCAGAAACACAGAAAAGACAGAAAGTCAGAAAACAGAAAAGACAAAGTCAGAAAAAGACAGAAAGTCAGAAATAGAGATAAGACAAACTCAGCGAAATAGAGAAAAGACAAAGTCAGAGAAATAGAGAAAAGAAAAAGTCAGAAATAGAGAAAAGACAGAAAGTCAGAAACACAGCAAAGACAAAGTCAGAGAAATAGAGAAAAGACAAACTCAGAGAAATAGAGAAAAGGCAAAGTCAGAGAAATAGAGAAAAGACAAAGTCAAAGAAATAGAGAAAAAACAAAGTCAGAAATAGAGAAAAGACAGAAAGTCAGAAACACAGAAAAGACAAAGTCTGAGAAAAAGAGTAAAGACAAAGTGAGAAATAGAGAAAAGACAGAAAGTCAGAAACACAGAAAAGACAAAGTCAGAGAAATAGAGAAAAGACAAACTCAGAGAAATAGAGAAAAGACAAGGTCAGAGAAATAGAGAAAAGACAAAGTCAAAGAAATAGAGAAAAAACAAAGTCAGAAAAAGAGAGAAGACAGAAAGTCAGAAACACCGAAAAGACAAAGTCAGAGAAATAGAGAAAAGACAAAGTCAGAGAAATAGAGAAAAGACAAAGTAAGAAATAGAGAAAGGACAGAAAGTCAGAAACACAGAATAGACAAAGTCAGAAAAAGACAGAAAGTCAGAAATACAGTAAAGACAGAAAATCAGAAACACAGAAAAGACAAAGTCAGAAAAAGACAGAAAGTCAGAAATAGAGAAAAGACAAACTCAGAGAAATAGAGAAAAGACAAAGTCAGAGAAATAGAGAAAAGACAAAGTCAGAAATAGAGAAAAGACAGAAAGTCAGAAAAGGACAGAAACTCAGAAATAGAGAAAAGACAAATTCAGAGTAATAGAGAAAAGTCAGAGTCAGAAATAGAGAAAAGACAAAGTCAGAAAAAGACAGAAAGTCAGAAACACAGAAAAGACAAAGTCAGAAAAAGAGAAAAGACAAAGTCAGAAATAGAGAAACGACAAAGTCAGATAAATAGAGAAAAGACAACGTCAGAAAAAGACAGAAAGTCAGAAACACAGAAAAGACAGAAAGTCAGAAACACAGAAAAGACAAAGTCAGAAAAAGACAGAAAGTCAGAAATAGAGAAAAGACAAACTCAGAGAAATAGAGAAAAGACAAAGTCAGAGAAATAGAGAAAAGACAAAGTCAGAAATAGAGAAAAGACAGAAAGTCAGAAAAAGACAGAAACTCAGAAATAGAGAAAAGACAAATTCAGAGAAATAGAGAAAAGACAGAGTCAGAAATAGAGAAAAGACAAAGTCAGAAAAAGACAGAAAGTCATAAACACAGAAAAGACAATGTCAGAAACACAGAAAAGACAAAGTCAGAAATAGAGAAACGACAAAGTCAGATAAATAGAGAAAAGACAATGTCAGAAATAGAGAAAAGACAGAAAGTCAGAAACACAGAAAAGACAAAGTCAGAAACACAGAAAAGACAAAGTCAGAAAAAGACAGAAAGTCAGAAATAGAGAAAAGACAAACTCAGAGAAATAGAGAAAAGACAAAGTCAGAGAAATAGAGAAAAGACAAAGTCAGAAATAGAGAAAAGACAGAAAGTCAGAAACACAGAAAACACAAAGTCAGAAAAGGACTGAAAGTCAGAAACACAGAAAAGACAGAAAGTCAGAAAAAGACAGAAAGTCAGAACCACAGAAAAGACAGAAAGTCAGAAAAAGACAGAAAGTCAGAACCACAGAAAAGACAGAGTCAGAAATAGAGAAAAGACTGAAAGTCAGAAACACAGAAAAGACAAAGTCAGAGAAAGAGAGAAAAGACAAAGTCAGAAATAGAGAAAAGACAGAAAGTCAGAAACACAGAAAAGACAACGTCTGAGAAAAAGAGGAAAGACAAAGTGAGAAATAGAGAAAAGACAGAAAGTCAGAAACATAGAAAAGACAAAGTCAGAGAAATAGAGAAAAGACAAAGTCAGAAATACAGAAAAGACAGCAAGTCAGAAACACAGAAAAAACAAAGTCAGAAATAGAGAAAAGACAGAAAGTCAGAAACACAGAAAAGACAAAGTCTGAGAAAAAGAGTAAAGACAAAGTGAGAAATAGAGAAAAGACAGAAAGTCAGAAACACAGAAAAGACAAAGTCAGAGAAATAGAGAAAAGACAAACTCAGAGAAATAGAGAAAAGACAAAGTCAGAGAAATAGAGAAAAGACAAACTCAGAGAAATAGAGAAAAGACAAAGTCAGAGAAATAGAGAAAAGACAAAGTCAGAAAAAGAGAAAAGACAGAAAGTCAGAAACACCGAAAAGACAAAGTCAGAGAAATAGAGAAAAGACTAAGTCAGAAATAGGGACAAGACAGAAAGTCAGAAACACAGAAAAGACAGAAAGTCAGAAAACAGAAAAGACAAAGTCAGAAAAAGACAGAAAGTCAGAAATAGAGAAAAGACAAACTCAGCGAAATAGAGAAAAGACAAAGTCAGAGAAATAGAGAAAAGAAAAAGTCAGAAATAGAGAAAAGACAGAAAGTCAGAAACACAGCAAAGACAAAGTCAGAGAAATAGAGAAAAGACAAACTCAGAGAAATAGAGAAAAGGCAAAGTCAGAGAAATAGAGAAAAGACAAAGTCAAAGAAATAGAGAAAAAACAAAGTCAGAAATAGAGAAAAGACAGAAAGTCAGAAACACAGAAAAGACAAAGTCTGAGAAAAAGAGTAAAGACAAAGTGAGAAATAGAGAAAAGACAGAAAGTCAGAAACACAGAAAAGACAAAGTCAGAGAAATAGAGAAAAGACAAACTCAGAGAAATAGAGAAAAGACAAGGTCAGAGAAATAGAGAAAAGACAAAGTCAAAGAAATAGAGAAAAAACACAGTCAGAAAAAGAGAGAAGACAGAAAGTCAGAAACACCGAAAAGACAAAGTCAGAGAAATAGAGAAAAGACAAAGTCAGAGAAATAGAGAAAAGACAAAGTAAGAAATAGAGAAAGGACAGAAAGTCAGAAACACAGAATAGACAAAGTCAGAAAAAGACAGAAAGTCAGAAATACAGTAAAGACAGAAAATCAGAAACACAGAAAAGACAAAGTCAGAAAAAGACAGAAAGTCAGAAATAGAGAAAAGACAAACTCAGAGAAATAGAGAAAAGACAAAGTCAGTTAAATAGAGAAAAGACAAAGTCAGAAATAGAGAAAAGACAGAAAGTCAGAAAAAGACAGAAACTCAGAAATAGAGAAAAGACAAATTCAGAGTAATAGAGAAAAGTCAGAGTCAGAAATAGAGAAAAGACAAAGTCAGAAAAAGACAGAAAGTCAGAAACACAGAAAAGACAAAGTCAGAAAAAGAGAAAAGACAAAGTCAGAAATAGAGAAACGACAAAGTCAGATAAATAGAGAAAAGACAACGTCAGAAAAAGACAGAAAGTCAGAAACACAGAAAAGACAGAAAGTCAGAAACACAGAAAAGACAAAGTCAGAAAAAGACAGAAAGTCAGAAATAGAGAAAAGACAAACTCAGAGAAATAGAGAAAAGACAAAGTCAGAGAAATAGAGAAAAGACAAAGTCAGAAATAGAGAAAAGACAGAAAGTCAGAAAAAGACAGAAACTCAGAAATAGAGAAAAGACAAATTCAGAGAAATAGAGAAAAAACAGAGTCAGAAATAGAGAAAAGACAAAGTCAGAAAAAGACAGAAAGTCATAAACACAGAAAAGACAATGTCAGAAAAAGAGAAAAGACAAAGTCAGAAATAGAGAAACGACAAAGTCAGATAAATAGAGAAAAGACAATGTCAGAAATAGAGAAAAGACAGAAAGTCAGAAACACAGAAAAGACAGAAAGTCAGAAACACAGAAAAGATAAAGTCAGAAAAAGACAGAAAGTCAGAAATAGAGAAAAGACAAACTCAGAGAAATAGAGAAAAGACAAAGTCAGAGAAATAGAGAAAAGACAAAGTCAGAAATAGAGAAAAGGCAGAAAGTCAGAAACACAGAAAACACAAAGTCAGAAAAGGACTGAAAGTCAGAAACACAGAAAAGACAGAAAGTCAGAAAAAGACAGAAAGTCAGAACCACAGAAAAGACAGAAAGTCAGAAAAAGACAGAAAGTCAGAACCACAGAAAAGACAGAGTCAGAAATAGAGAAAAGACTGAAAGTCAGAAACACAGAAAAGACAAAGTCAGAGAAAGAGAGAAAAGACAAAGTCAGAAATAGAGAAAAGACAGAAAGTCAGAAACACAGAAAAGACAACGTCTGAGAAAAAGAGGAAAGACAAAGTGAGAAATAGAGAAAAGACAGAAAGTCAGAAACATCGAAAAGACAAAGTCAGAGAAATAGAGAAAAGACAAAGTCAGAAATACAGAAAAGACAGCAAGTCAGAAACACAGAAAAGACAAAGTCAGAGAAATAGAGAAAAGACAAACTCAGAGAAATAGAGAAAAGACAAAGTCAGAGAAATAGAGAAAAGACAAAGTCAGAGAAATAGAGAAAATACAAAGTCAGAAATACAGAAAAGACAGCAAGTCAGAAACACAGAAAAGACAAAGTCAGAGAAATAGAGAAAAGACAAACTCAGAGAAATAGAGAAAAGACAAACTCAGAGAAATAGAAAAAAGACAAAGTCAGAAAAAGACAGAAAGTCAGAAACACAGAAAAGACAGAAAGTCAGAAACACAGAAAAGACAGTCAGAAGAAGACAGAAAGTCAGAAACACAGAAAAGACAAAGTCAGAAAAAGACAGAAACTCAGAATTAGAGAAAAGACAAACTCAGAGAAATAGAGAAAAGACAAAGTCAGAAATACAGTAAAGAGAAAGACAGAAAAAGACAGAAAGTCAGAAACACAGAAAAGACAGAAAGTCAGAAAGACAAAAAAGACAAAGTCAGAAGAAGACAGGAAGTCAGAAACACAGAAAAGACCAAGTCAGAAAAAGACAGAAACTCAGAAATAGAGAAAAGACAAACTCAGAGAAATAGAGAAAAGACAAAGTCAGAAATAGAGAAAAGACAGAAAATCAGAAACACAGAAAAGACAGAAAGTCAGAAAACAGAAAAGACAAAGTCAGAAAAAGACAGAAAGTCAGAAATAGAGAAAAGACAAACTCAGCGAAATAGAGAAAAGACAAAGTCAGATAAATAGAGAAAAGAAAACGTCAGAAATAGAGAAAAGACAGAAAGTCAGAAACACAGAAAAGACAAAGTCAGAGAAATAGAGAAAAGACAAACTCAGAGAAATAGAGAAAAGACAAAGTCAGAGAAATAGAGAAAAGACAAAGTCAAAGAAATAGAGAAAAAACAAAGTCAGAAATAGAGAAAAGACAGAAAGTCAGAAACACAGAAAAGACAAAGTCTGAGAAAAAGAGTAAAGACAAAGTGAGAAATAGAGAAAAGACAGAAAGTCAGAAACACAGAAAAGACAAAGTCAGAGAAATAGAGAAAAGACAAACTCAGAGAAATAGAGAAAAGACAAAGTCAGAGAAATAGAGAAAAGACAAAGTCAAAGAAATAGAGAAAAAACAAAGTCAGAAAAAGAGAAAAGACAGAAAGTCAGAAACACCGAAAAGACAAAGTCAGAGAAATAGAGAAAAGATAAAGTCAGAAATAGAGAAAGGACAGAAAGTCAGAAACACAGAATAGACAAAGTCAGAAAAAGATTGAAAGTCAGAAACACAGAAAAGACAGAAAGTCAGAAAAAGACAGAAAGTCAGAAACACAGAAAAGACAAAGGCAGAAAAAGAGAGAAAGTCAGAAATTCAGAAAAGACAAAGTCAGAAAAAGACAGAAAATCAGAAACACAGAAAAGACATAAAGTCAGAAACACAGAAAAGACAAAGTCAGAAAAAGACAGAAAGTCAGAAATAGAGAAAAGACAAACTCAGAGAAATAGAGAAAAGACAAAGTCAGAGAAATAGAGAAAAGACAAAGTCAGAAATAGAGAAAAGACAGATAGTCAGAAACACAGAAAAGACAAAGTCAGAGAAATAGAGAAAAGACAAAGTCAGAAATAGAGAAAAGACAGAAAGTCAGAAACACAGAAAAGACAAAGTCAGAAAAAGACAGAAAGTCGGAAATAGAGAAAAGACAAACTCAGCGAAATAGAGAAAAGACAAAGTCAGAGAAATAGAGAAAAGACAAAGTCAGAAATAGAGAAAAGACAGAAAGTC
This sequence comes from Heterodontus francisci, assembly GCF_036365525.1. NCBI lineage: Eukaryota > Metazoa > Chordata > Chondrichthyes > Heterodontiformes > Heterodontidae > Heterodontus > Heterodontus francisci. Next base: position 4,796,660 of record NW_027141745.1, on the reverse strand, counting down.
AGAAACACAGAAAAGACAAAGTCTGAGAAAAAGAGTAAAGACAAAGTGACAAATAGACAAAAGACAGAAAGTCAGAAACACAGAAAAGACAAAGTCAGAGAAATTCAGAAAAGACAAAGTCAGAAAAAGACAGAAAGTCAGAAAAACAGAAAAGACAGAAAGTCAGAAAAAGACAGAAAGTCAGAAACACAGAAAAGACAAAGTCAGAAAAAGACAGAAATTCAGAAATAGAGAAAAGACAAACTCAGAGAAATAGAGAAAAGACGAAGTCAGAAATAGAGAGAAGACAAAGTCAGAAAAAGACAGAAGCTCAGAAAGAGAGAAAAGACAAACTCAGAGAAATGGAGAAAAGGCAAAGTCAGAAATGGAGAAAAGACGAAGTCAGAAAAAGACAGAGAGTCAGAAACACAGAAAAGACAAAGTCAGATAAAGAGAAAAGACCAAGTCAGAAATAGAGAAACGACAAAGTCAGAGGAATAGAGAAAAGGCAAAGTCAAAAATAGAGAAAAGACAGAAAGTCAGAAACACAGAAAAGACAAAGTCAGAGAAATAGAGAAAAGACGAAGTCAGAAATAGAGAAAAGACAGAAAGTCAGAGACACAGAAAAGACAAAGTCAGAGAAATAGAGAAAAGACAAAGTCAAAGAAATAGAGAAAAGACAAAGTCAGAAAAAGACAGAAACTCAGAAATAGAGAAAAGACAAACTCAGAGAAATAGAGAAAAGACAAAGTCAGAAATAGAGAAAAGACAGAACGTCAGAAACACCGAAAAGACAAAGTCAGAGAAATAGAGAAAAGACAAAGTCTGAGAAATTGAGAAAAGACAAAGTCAGATATAGAGAAAGGACAGAAAGTCAGGAACACAGAATAGACAAAGTCAGAAAAAGATTGAAAGTCAGAAACACAGGAAAGACAGAAAGTCAGAAACACAGTAAAGACAGAAAGTCAGAAACACAGAAAAGACAAAGTCAGAGGAATAGAGAAAAGACAAAGTCAGAGAAATACAGAATGTCAGAAAAACAGAAAAGACAGAAAGTCAGAAACACAGAAAAGACAAAGTTAGAAAAAGACAGAAACTCAGAAATAGAGAAAAGACAAAGTCAGAAATAGAGAAAAGACAAAGTCAGTAAAAGACAGAAAGTCAGAAACACAGAAAAGACAAAGTCTGAAAATGACTGATACTCAGAAATAGAGAAAAGACAATCTCAGAGAAATAGAGAAAAGACAAAGTCAGAGAAATAGTGCAAAGACAAAGTCAGAAAAAGACAGAAAGTCAGAAAAACAGAAAAGACAGAAAGTCAGAAAAAGACAGAAAGTCAGAAACACAGAAAAGACAAAGTCAGAAAAAGACAGAAATTCAGAAATAGAGAAAAGACAAACTCAGAGAAATAGAGAAAAGACGAAGTCAGAAATTGAGAGAAGACAAAGTCAGAAAAAGACAGAAGCTCAGAAAGAGAGAAAAGACAAACTCAGAGAAATGGAGAAAAGGCAAAGTCAGAAATAGAGAAAAGACTAAGTCAGAAAAAGACAGAGAGTCAGAAACACAGAAAAGACAAAGTCAGATAAAGAGAAAAGACCAAGTCAGAAATAGAGAAACGACAAAGTCAGAGGAATAGAGAAAAGACAAAGTCAAAAATAGAGAAAAGACAGAAAGTCAGAAACACAGAAAAGACAAAGTCAGAGAAATAGAGAAAAGACGAAGTCAGAAATAGAGAAAAGACAGAAAGTCAGAGACACAGAAAAGACAAAGTCAGAGAAATAGAGAAAAGACAAAGTCAAAGAAATAGAGAAAAGACAAAGTCAGAAAAAGACAGAAACTCAGAAATAGAGAAACGTCAAACTCAGAGGAATAGAGAAAAGACAAAGTCAAAAATAGAGAAAAGACAGAAAGTCAGAAACACAGAAAAGACAAAGTCAGAGAAATAGAGAAAAGACGAAGTCAGAAATTGAGAAAAGACAGAAAGTCAGAGACACAGAAAAGACAAAGTCAGAGAAATAGAGAAAAGACAAAGTCAAAGAAATAGAGAAAAGACAAAGTCAGAAAAAGACAGAAACTCAGAAATATAGAAACGACAAACTCAGAGAAATAGAGAAAAGACAAAGTCAGAAATAGAGAATAGACAGAAAGTCAGAAACACCGAAAAGACAAAGTCAGAGAAATAGAGAAAAGACAAAGTCTGAGAAATTGAGAAAATACAAAGTCAGAAATAGAGAAAGGATAGAAAGTCAGAAAAAGACAGAAAGTCAGAAACACAGAAAAGACAGAAAGTCAGAAAAAGACAGAAAGTCAGAAATTCAGAAAAGGCAAAGTCAGGGAAAGACAGAAAGTCAGAAATTCAGAAAAGGCAAAGTCAGGGAAAGACAGAAAGTCAGAAACACAGAAAAGACAATGTCAGAAAAAGACAGAAAGTCAGAAATAGAGAAAAGACAAAGTCAGAGAAATAGAGAAAAGACAAAGTCAGAGAAATAGAGAAAAGACATAGTCTGAGAAATTGAGAAAAGACAAAGTCAGAAATAGAGAAAGGACAGAAAGTCAGGAACACAGAATAGACAAAGTCAGAAAAAGATTGGAAGTCAGAAACACAGAAAAGACAGAAAGTCAGAAAAAGACAGAAAGTCAGAACCACAGAAAAGACAGAGTCAGAAATAGAGAAAAGACTGAAAGTCAGAAACACAGAAAAGACAAAGTCAGAAAAAGACAGAAAGTCAGAACCACAGAAAAGACAGAGTCAGAAATAGAGAAAAGACAGAAAGTCAGAAACACAGTAAAGACAAACTCAGAGAAGTAGAGAAAAGACAAAGTCAGAGAAAGTCAGAAACACAGAAAAGACAAAGTCAGAGAAATAGAGAAAAGACAAAGTCAGAGAAATAGTGAAAAGACAAAGTCAGAGATAGAGAAAAGACAAAGTCAGAAAAAGACTGAAAGTCAGACACACAGAAAAGACAGAAAGTCAGAAAAAGACAGAAATTCGGAAACACAGGAAAGACAGAAAGTCAGAAACACAGAAAAGACAGAAAGTCAGAAACACAGAAAAGACAAAGTCCGAGAAATAGAGTAAAGACCAAGTCAGAGAAATAGAGAAAAGCCAAAGACAGAAATAGAGAAAAGACAGAAAGTCAGAAACACAGAAAAGACAGTCAGAAAAAGACAGAAAGTCAGAAAAAGACAGAAAGTCAGAAACACAGAAAAGACAGAAAGTCAGAAACACGGAAAAGACAAAGTCAGAAATAGACAGAAACTCAGAAATAGAGAAAAGACAAACTCAGAGTTAGAAATAGAGAAAAGACAAAGTCAGAAATAGAGAAAAGACAGAAAGTCAGAAACACCGAAAAGACAAAGTCAGAGAAATAGAGAAAAGACAAAGTCTGAGAAATTGAAAAAAGACAAAGTCAGAAATAGAGAAAGGACAGAAAGTCAGAAACACAGAATAGACAAAGTCAGAAAAAGACAGAAAGTCAGAAAAAGACAGAAAGTCAGAAACACAGAAAAGACAAAGTCAGAAAAAGACAGAAAGTCAGAAATTCAGAAAAGGCAAAGTCAGAAAAAGACAGAAAGTCAGAAACACAGAAAAGACAGAAAGTCAGAAACACAGAAAAGGCAAAGTCAGAAAAAGACAGAAAGTCAGAAATAGAGAAAAGACAAACTCAGAGAAATAGAGAAAAGACAAAGTCAGAGAAATAGAGAAAAGACAAAGTCAGAAATAGAGAAAAGACAAAGTCAGAAAAAGACTGAAAGTCAGACACACAGTAAAGACAAACTCAGAGAAATAGAGAAAGGACAAAGTCAGAGAAAGACAGAAACACAGAAAAGACAAAGTCAGAGAAATAGAGAAAAGACAAAGTCAGAGAAATAGTGAAAAGAA